>NC_082717.1:58106069-58445069 GCF_030144855.1 Hypanus sabinus | reverse complement strand
CACACACAAAATACTGGAGGAACTCAGCAGGCCAGGTGGCATGGGTTTTGTTCTGAAACGTTGACTGTACTTTTGTCCACAGATGCTATTCTAGAATCCAATTTCGCTAACCTTCGCTGAATTGTTCCAATTAATTACATCCCTCCTTAGACATGGAGACCCAAAACTGCATTTCTCCAGGCATGGACTTAGCAGAACATATATATTAGTAGCAAAATATACCTACATTTGAATTCAAGTGTCATTTATAACGAAGGCCAAGGGAAAATTTCTTAGGAATTTGATTCTAAATTGAAGTCTACATTTTAGAATGTAGTAAAGGTTGGGCGTACTTTGAGACGAACTTCAGCTCAATCTCCATTAGTACAGCACTTTGGAGTGGGAGGGAGCAGGCTGTACTGGACCCACTCTCACCTAATGCTTGCCCACAATGTTCTGCAACCATATTAATTGTTTGTGTTTGGGTGACTCTCAGTGACCTTAAGATCTCCTGACCATGGTGAAGCAGAACAAGGTGTGAATGGTGATGAGTCATTGGGCAGCTCAGATCAAGGCTCCACTCAATGATCTTCTGTCAGATTGTGAGATCAAAGCCCCCTTCATTTCCTTCGAATGACTCTGATAATCAGCAACAATTTGAAAAAGTTACAGAATAATTAGAAGAAATTATTGAAAAGCAATAAAACAAAATAAATTGATATTAAAACACATTAAATTACTGTGTGCGGAAGAAAGAAATATAAGCAAAATCTAAGCTAAACTTATATTTTGAATGAATGATGATAACCCCTTTACATGCTTAGAGACATATATGACATGCCAGCTTTTGCAGAGGTAAAGCTGAGGGACCCAAGCACAATAAGTGTACCAGCATTTCAGCAATTTATGCAGGCCCCTCGATTCAGAGGTACGTCCAGGTGCAGAACAAGACATCAGATGAATTACCCCTGTGCATTCCTGACTGCAGTAATGTACTGTGCATGTGTGTAGATCTGGAATACACTAACGTATGCAGGGCAGTAGCTGGTGATTCCTTGTGGAACCACTAGCTGGTCATCAGTGTCTCCTGCACCATAATTTATTGCTGCCAGAAGATTTCAGCCTTTGGATTCTAGGCAGAGTTCCATATGTTTACTGCAATATTTTAATTGGATTCATACAAGTTGACTGTTTAAATCATTATCAGGTTACCACCCACATAAGTATCTAAGTGAAATAATGTTACATTCTGCCCTTAGTTCTTTCATTATTTTTCCCAACACAGGCTTGCTTGCCAGGAGTACAGATTAGAGTCTAAAGGCTGATACTTCAATTAATGCTCCCACCACATTCAAAACTGTCTCAGAAAATTATAGTAACCATTTCATGTTTGTGTTTAATTACCACCAGCACCAAAAGAATTTTGTAAAACATTTACAGTAGGTCTTATTTATCAGGACTGCACCATCGATATACCTTTAACCATTCCAGTGGAAGTCTGAAAGATATCAGCAAAGGTCTTGGCAGTAGTTGGTTGCTGTTTTATCAATAGATATTATGAAGTTATATCAATAGCTCAATTCTTTCATTTATTTTATAATTAAGGAGCCATATAGTATGTTATGAGACATAGCAGTGTTTTAGAGGCAATTTTATCTATTCTTTAAATTATTAACTACAACAGCATGAATCCTCAATAACACAAGAAGGAGATTAGGAAATCTATCTTCAGTGACTTGGAGATTCCTTTTATGGAGCCAAATGTCCCAGGATGAGTTACAAATCAGCAGCAGGCATCGGTCGTTCAGCCCCTCAAGCATGCTCTATCATTTAATAAGATAATGATTGATCTGAACCTTAGCCTTGCATTCCCATTCACCTGCGGTAAACTTTCACCCCCTTGATTATCAAAAATCTTTCTGTGTTTACCTTAAAATTATTCAAAGACTTTGCTTCCTCTACTTACTTGAGGAAGTGAGTTCTTTTAACCCTTTGATTCAGTGAGTTGTATCATGTTGGTCTAAAATGGTTGAGACCTAACTTTTAAACTGTGTCCTCCTACTTCTAAAGTTTCCCTCATGGGTAAAAATTCTCTCCACATTCACTCCGACAAGACCCTTCATGGATCTTATGTTTCAGTTTAGTCTACTCTCACTCTTCTAAATGTCAGCAGGTACGAACTGAGCCTATCCAACTATTCCTGATACGACAACCCACTTATTCGAGCTACAGTATTCATTTAGTAAACTTTCTCTGAAATCCTTCCATGCGTTAACATCCTTCTTTCAATAAGGAGACCATTATTGTACACAGAACTCCAGATGTGGTCTCTCCAGTGCCCAATGCATAAATCTGCTTGCAACTAACACCCTCTGGTTTCAACTTGTTAATAGCACAAGTTTTGTTTATAGCCACCATGACCATTTCACCTTCTTCATTATGTAGGATAAAAGTGTTTTAATATTGGAAACAGTCTAGATTTAAATAGGAAATATTTTCTTTGTTTCTCATGATTTAACCAATTCCAAAAAAAGTCACTCAAATTAAATGTAAGTAGTCTTCAACTTTACTGGACTAACATAGAGTTTGGTTTGTGCATTTGTAAAATATTCAAAGCACTTTGATATTTTACCCTTAAATTTCTTGCTCCTTGCAAAGGATACACAAATTTCATTTGCCCTGATTCACAAAGTTCCAAATAAAATGTAAATAATATTGTTGTTGGATGAGAAAATTCATTTGATAATTCATGCACAGGGGTAAAAGCTTGAAAGGTGGGAGTTGATGTTTATGTTTTCATTGGTGTGCAGAGTATCAATAAATAAACTGGATATTTGGTTTTGTGTCCTGATGGGAACTGAAATCCTATCCCATAATAGCTTTATGCAAGTGGACTTTACTTTCAGAAGTATAATATTTAATGCAGTTTACACATCACCATTCATTCCTTGTATAAGAAATATTGAAAGAAAATTAGTGTCCTACTCACAAGCAGAAATACAAAAGCCAATTGTAGTTGTGAGCAGGTGCAGGCAAACCTCATCTGCAATACTGTCTGATATAGAGGAGCCAGTGCACAGGACTGGAAAGAGCTGCAGAGGGTTGTGATCTAGGCCAGCTCCATTATGGGTACTAGACTCCCCACCATGGAGGACATCTTCAAAAGGTGATGTCTCAAAAAGGTGGCATCCATTGGCAAGGACCCCCATCACCTAAGACATGTCCTCTTCTCATTACTACCATCAGGGAGGAGATACAGCAGCATGAAGACACACACTCACTGTTTTAGGAACAGCTTCCCTCCTCTGCCATCAGATTTCTGAACAGTCAATGAATCCATGAACAGTACTGACTGTTTTGGTACTGCTTATTTAATTTGTTAATATATCTAATTGTAATTTATAGCATATTCTATATATTGCACTGAACTGCTGCTACAAAACAACAAATTGCACGACATTCTAAATGTCAGTGATAATAAATCTGATTCTGATCCAATTTATCGTGATTCTTATTGGCAGAGAAATTCTTCTGTACCCAACTGGGTGAACTACATTGTTTAGGGTGCTACTGAGCGGCTGTTGCACTTTATTGTTGCTGATCACTACCTCAGTTTCGATTTTCTTTTTCTCTTTCTCATCTTTCATTAGTGTAATTATGTTTATTTCATTTATTTTGCATGCATAAGGTATGTATAATTTATATTAATTTATGTTAATCTGTTAGTCCTCATCTTGTAATGTACTGTACCACTCTGCGTAAAGCTAATTGTCATGTCATTTACATCCTTGGCATGTAAGCCCATGACAACAATGAACTCGAACTTGAACAATAACGTATATTTCATAGGACTGAGGCTGGATTTGGAGGTGTTGTGCGGGCGGCAATCAGCAGGGAGAGAAGTCTGGCTGTTGCAGGACAAATGGGGAGATAGCAAAGAATGTGACCTAGAGGGCTGGTGCAGTGTGTCTGTGGGGGCAGGATGGATGGGCTGTGTGGATATAGGACACAGGACATATAACAGTACATCACAGTACAAGCCCTTCAATCATGATGTTGCGCCAATCTTTTTACCTACTCTTAAAAAACAATCTGCCTCTCTCCCGCATAGCCATTTATTTTTTCTTTCATCCATGTGTCTATCTAGGAGTCACTTAAATGTCTCTAACATATCTACCTGTACCAGTACCCCTGGCAGCACATTCCACATACCCACCACTTTCTGTGGAAAGAAAACTTCCTGTGGCATCCCCTCTATTCTTTCCTCCAATCAGCTTAAAATTATGCTTTACATATTACCCATTTCCACCCTGGGAATAAGATGCAGACAGTCCACACTATCAAAGCCTCTTATCCTCTTACATGCCTCCATCAAGTCGCCTCTCCTGTTTTGCTCCGCGGAGTCACCACTACTCTTTCTTTGCTCCATTCTACATGGGGAATGATGTCATCCAGTACATGATGAAGGCATATTCTTGTCTGGCTGTCCTCCCTTGAATTTCTGCTATAGTGTGATTTAAACAGAAATGGATGTAATTGTGTTCCCTTTGGGAAATGATTTTTAGGCAAGCAACACTAAAAAAACACAGTCTTACATATGAGAAATTCCTGGTGCTAGGTTTTAATTATTCTGCTTGTGAATTTCTTCGTTAACTTGTAATTTCCTCATTTTAAGACATGTCAACCTTGTTGGCTCTAATGTGAGGCGAGCTTCATGATAAAAATGTCAGAAGAAAATATTGAAACATTTGACAGTGTCGTGCACTACAGCTGTTATCTGATGTGGCAATGGAGAAAATGCTGCAGAAGTTGCCAGTTCTGATACAGAGAGCACATCCTCGGAAACCAATGATTCAGTATCTTTTAAATTATGTATACAAAAGAATAATTACTTGGCCTGAAAGCTATCAGAATATAAATTAAGATATTGAAGAATTAAAATAGTAGGGAGGCAACTGACTGAAGGCAGTTAAGGCAGAAAGGCAGGAATATTTTTGAATAACTGCGACCCAAAAGACCCGACCAGTTCCTTTCCTCCACCATCCTCCTGTGTCTGACAGAACTGGTCCACATACTCAACAATTTCTCTACGGGCTCCTCTCACTTTCTCCAAACTCAAGGTGTAGCCATGAGCACCTGCACGTGCCCCAGCTATGCCTGCCTTTTCTTTGGCTATGTGGAACAGTCCATGTTCCAAGCCTTCCCTAATAATGCTCCTCAACTCTTTCTATGCTACATTGATGACTACATTGGCATTGCTTCATCCAGCCATGCTAAGCTTATCAATTTCATCAACTTTGCCTCCAACATTTACCCTGCTGTTAAATCCACTTTGTCCATTTTTGACACCTCTCTCCCCTTTCTCGACTGTCTGTTTCCATCTCTGGAAGCAAACTGTCTACCAATATCTTTTATAGAGCCATTCAATTCCACGGCTATCTTGAGTATATCTCTTCTTACCTTGTCTTGTGTAAAATTGCTATTCCCTTTTCTCAGTTCCTTCATCTCAGCCTCATGTATTCCCAAGATGAAGCTTTCCTTTCCAGAATATCAGAGGTGCCCTCCTTCAAAGAAAGGAGTTTCCCTTCCTCCACCATTGATGCTGCCCTCACCTGCACTTCCTCTATTTCCTGGATGTCCATGCTCATCCCGTCTTCCCATTGCCTTAACTGCAAAAGAGTTCCTTTTGTCCTCACCTACCACCCCATGCGCCTTCACATCCAACACATCATTCACTGCAACTTCCACCCTCTTCAATGGGACCTTACCACCAAACACATCTCTATCTCCCCCAGACTCTCTGCTTTCTGCAGGGATTGCTTCTTCTGTGGCTCTCTTGTCCATTTTTGTCTCCACTGATCTCTCTGCCGGTAGTTCACTCTGCAATTGGCTGAAGTGCTACACCTGCCTATTCACCTCCTCCCACACTTCCATCCAGGGCTCCAAACAGTCTCTCCAGATGAGTCAACACTTCATCTGTGAATCTTTTGGGGTTGTCTACTGTATCAGGTGCTCCAGATGCAGCCTCCTCTATGCTGGTGAGAGCCAATATAGATTGAGGGACTGCTTTTTTGAACACCTTTGTTCCATCTGCAAAAAGCAGAATTTCCCTGTGCACAAAACATCTACTGTTTATTCATTTCCATGTATGCCACCTGACTTGAAGAGTTCCTCCAGCACTTTACGTGTGTTACTCGATTTCCAGCAGCTGTAGAATTTCTTGTGTTTATATTTTTGATTAATGCCTGTCTTTAATCTTATTTCATGTACATATGGAAGATCCTATTTCAATCTGACATAAACTGGGGTCGAATTTCAATGCCTTTGAGTGGCATCAATATAGACAGTGAAGATGATAGAGCACCACTAACTGCCTTCATCAAGGCTCGGTTGGCTCCCTGCTACTTTGACTGTGAGAAAGACATAAACAGGCCAGTCATTACTATTTCAGACTTGAGGTCCATTTAGAAATTTTAGTGGCCGTGTCATCAGGCAGAGAAGATCCATGCTGAAGTTGTGTCCAGAGGCATCAGTAGATGTATGTACACAGGAGGAAATATTAATTGGGACACACCTTTAGATTTACTCATGAAAGTGGATGATAGGTGAAGTCTGCTTGGAATATCTAGAGAGATACTGCAGTGTTTACCCGCATCATTGGTGTTCCTATTGAAGTTAAGATGCCATGATGAGGTTATGGTAAGAGGTGTGATAGTGGAATTCTGAGAAGTCATTGATAGTGCTAGGCTGTTCCTTTGAGGCACATCCATGTTTGTTGACTGCTGGCTTAGTATTTCTCCTGAATAAGTCATTTTGTGTGCAAGGACTTGCAATGCTATTAGGAAGCACAAGAAGGTAACATAATCTCCAATGCACAATCTACTTTATATCTCTTTATAAGATCTCCATGTTTTCTTTACAACTTACATTCCAATCAATCTTTGTGTCATCTGCATACTTAGCAACAGCAAACTTGGTGCTGTGATGCCCATGTCTTTTATGTGAATCATAAAAAGCTGATGCCACTTCGGTGATTCCTGAGGCACATCATTTGTTATGTTTTCCCACAGGAAAAAGGCCCATTCATGACCTCTCTTTTCTTGTTAGTCACCCGATCATTTATTGACATCTAGTACACAACAAGCTTTTCTTTTCTGTAGTAATCAATGATAGGCCAAGTTCGGGAAGAATAGTACATCCACCAGTTCCACTTGATTCACAACACATGTTACTTCTACAAAGACCTTCAATAAATTGGTCAAACATTATCTTCCACCCAACATATTGACTTTGCCTGATTACTTTGAGTTATTTTCTAAGAGCACTGCTATAAAGTCTTAAATGATAGCCTAATGGCTTCTAACTTCTTTTCTCTGAAAATGTTAAGTAACTGGTTTGTAATTTCCTTCATTCTGTCTCACTCTATCTTAGATTAAAGAGATATATTTGCTATTTTCCAAACGAATGGAATCTTCCCCACACCTAAGGACTTTTGGAAAATCAAAATCAATGTTTCAACGATCTCACCAGCTACCAATGTTCTGACTTTTGGATGAAATCTTTTAGGTCATGGCAACCTCCTGCTTTGACAATTGTCTCAGTACCACTTCTCTGGTGATTGTTATTTTCATTAGTTCTTTCCTTTTCCTGACTTACATCTATGGAATCCCTTTTTATTTGGTGTCTCTAGAGATGAGGGTTGTTAGCATCTGGTTATCAGCTACTGGGCTCAGCAGTGAGAAAACCACCTTCCTCAGACTCCATGCATGCAGGCTCGATGTGACTTGGGTCCCACCAAAAAACGGGAAGTTGGGATGTCTCTCCCAGCTGAAACCTGATGTGAGAATACTGTGTAAATACTCCCATTGCTCCCATGCAATTAGCCGTCAGCAAGAAATAAAAGACCGTACACTGCATACACTTATAAAGAGAGTATATTTACAAATTTTAGCTTTATTGACCAGTTAGTAGGAAAACAAAAAAAAGGCCTATTACAATTAACCCAGTCCAAATGTACACAGAAGTGGGAGCTCATCTTGCAGTTGTCTTTAACTCATATGCTGGATCCACGGTCTGCGTGTAAGCACACGCCACCTTCCAAATGTTGCTCGAAATCCTTCTCAAACAAATGAATTTCCCATGGGAATTTTAGACCTTCCTCCTTGAAGCCATTCATCTGCACCAAGCACCTTGTGCAATAGGTTCGGTATTCTCAGCCATTTTCCGAGCTTCCACCAAAAAGACCTCAACCCACACGAGTGTCCACCACCAAAACCTTTCTGCCCAGTGTTCTCTCGAACCTTCTCCCATTTCCACCATCCTGACTAGCTGACATAACATTCCTATGTTGAACAACATAGCCCCTTCAGCTCTTCAGCTCAAGCTCAAACATGTGAAAAGCAGAACAGACTGCTCTTACAGAATTGCTAAAATGAAATACCTATAGCATGGCAGAAAAATATTAAACAAGGCATTACATCTATTTCTGGGATGTATCTTGCATCCTCTATTGTGAAGTCTGATGGAAAATATCTGCTTAATTCATGTGCCTTCTTGTTTTCTATTACTTAATGCCCAGACACACTTCTATAGGATCAATGGTCAATTTGTTAGCCACTTCCTTGTTAAAAAAAAATCTACAGCAACTGTGGTAAGCTATGTATACCTGTCTGGACACATCCCTCTGCTGACTGCTCCTGTGGCTCCTCCCACAGACCTCTGTATAAAGGCGATTGGAGGCACTGCTCCTCCCTCAGTCTCCAAGATGTTGTGGTCTCTGTTATGGCTAATAAAAGCCTATCGTTTGCCTCCCGTCTCTGAGAGTTATTGATGGTGCATCAGCAACTATCCCATCTAGCATGCTAGCAGTGAACTCATGATGGTGGATTTGATCGAACAAACAGCTTACTTTGCATGAAGATAAAGTTGTGATCACCTCAAGCTACAAAGTCACAGATACATTCAATTGCAGCAGGTAGATAGGTATGCCGTCAGGTAGCTTCTTGCACACCATTGGTTCTCTAGTCAGCTGTTGTTGTGGTAACCTGTTAGTTATATCCACCTGCTGCCAGCCACCTTGCTCAATGTGGTGTCACTGTGCACTTTGACGTTGGTCACCCACTGGATATATATCTTCCTACCCTTACTGCTTCATCAGGATGAAGTTCAGCTGATTTATCAGCTGAACAGAGGGTTAGGAGGTAATCAGTAGGAGGTTTCCTTGACAAAGTTGACCTGATGTAAAGAGAGCTTGTGAGAGCTGGATATAATGTTAATGATTCCGAGGCCCACTTTCCATTTTCTGTTCTGTACCTTCTAGTGGATCTGAATAACCAATGAATAAGAGATACTCGGGAATCTGGTTGTATGAATCAGGGATAGTGGCTCTGATGTTTGATTCTGTGGTCCTGCTGATGCCAATCACCTTTTATTTTGGAAAATCCTGAACATCACCAGGATAGTATGGTTGATAAGATCCACAATTTAATTCAATGCATTTCTTTGGAACTGGTCCTGCATGCTCGTTTTTCTTGGAGCAGGTCTTTGCATGTTGGGGAATATGAATGGAATGAATGTTCCTACTTTGAACGAGTGCATACAGTGTAGATACTCGCTGGTAATTGGAACAATGAATGATCATGCAAAGTGGGCAGTGTTGAATTAGCAATTCATGCTTATCAAAACTAATATTTCTGTTGGGGTCAATGGAAGTGAAAATTGGGCTGGCAAACTTTAGCTGATCTACTTAACTGACAAGGACATGACCCTGTACCGTAAAAGGTGAATCATTTAGTATGAACTTTGTAATTTTCAGAAACAGTTCAGGATGGCAGTTTTGGGGATTTTGAGTACCACATAGGTATCACAGATATTCCTTTGATAATGGAATTAATGTTAACAAATGTTCATTGGTAACATAACTGGCAATTTCTTTCTACCTTTACTCTAATTTATTCTACACTTGCCAGTAAGGAGTTTGACTCAGAAGGTAAACTAAAAAAGACTTTCTTTCACAAATATAAAAATCATTCAACTCTCTCTTTCCTTCCACCAAAACACAATGTGTGTTACATGAAAGCTGTTGAAAACCATCCTTTAGTTGGATAGGTGACAATTTTTAGTTAGGGTATAAGATTTTGAATCTCCCGACTACCTTAGATTAATGCCTATAAAGCAGCCTCGCACTCTAAATTATACTGGCAAACCGGCAGCTTCATCTAACTATTGCTTCTCCCCCCCCCCCCCCCAAACCAGCCCCAACCCTTGAACTTTATATGGTAATTTAATCAGACTCTGTGAAAATATTCTCTTTAACTAAATCTACCATTAACTGGGTGCCAATTAACTGCTGCCTAATATATTATGACTGTTATGTTGCAGGCATACAGGATGAGTGGCAGTGCATAAAATGGGCAGGATCTGTCACGGTCTGACACACAAGAATTGCTTAGATGTTGGGTCCTGACCCAGGATTTCTCTCAAAGGAGAAATTGATTATTTAATTTCATAAGATCACAGCTAACTTTTTTTTCCAAGAAGATCATAAAATCCTAACAGCAATCAAAATGTTTCCTCTTCTAATAGAATTAATATTGTTACAATTATTTTTGCTCTAGTAACATTCGCAAAGAAAAATGTATTTGATGAATACTGTGGAGGAAGCAAGCTTCTTTAAATTAGCAGGAGAATGAGGCTTTGCTTTTTACACTCACCATACACAGAAGATGAAGTAAACTGCTTTGAGTTTTTATTAAAGGATGCACGTCTGCCATATCGTAGCAGTGTTATATTCTTTAGTGGCACTGTACTGGAGTACTGGTCCTGGAGAGATGTCAGGTGGCATCTTGATTTCAAACATGCAGAGTCATAGTATAACCGTAAGTTTGATGACAAGACAATATATAGTGAATGATTTAAAGGGGCATTCAGTTTGCTGAATGAAAATATCTTCCTCGTGTCTATCATCTCCTGAAGCAAGTCATTTCTGTCAGCTGATCAGTTTAAATTGCTAAAGCAGTTGTAGCAGGAATGGGCGCAACTCAATTTCAGGTGCTACTGTTTTATATGGGTTGATTGGATGGTTCCTGCAGTATCTTTCACTGATATCCCTGATAATGGATTTGGATTTTGATAATGGATCTGGGCCCCGCAAATGGATTTTGCGTTTGTGGTTTGATAAAGAACACTGGGTTAAACAACATGTCTGAATATTGCCAAGTGGACCCCCAAAATAGCATAATAATCATACAGATCAATGTTAACATTTCAGAATTATTTGATTGACGGGTGGAATAATTCCAGTAAGTGTAGGGTAGCTGGCGTCAAAACTAGGAAAGACTGTCAACCACCATTGTTATACACTAATAGTAGAGTAATAATAGAGAATAATAGAGAATACTTATAGAGTAATCAGGTTCTGTTGCTGCACAGAAATGTTAGGATCCACTGCAGCCAGTATAGGATCCACTGCAGCCAGTATAGGATCCACTGCAGCCAGAACAGGATCCATTGCAGCCGGAACAGGATCCACTGCAGCCGGAACAGGATCCACTGCAGCCAGAACTGGATCCACCGCAGCCAGTCCAGGATCCACTGCAGCCAGTATAGGATCCACTGCAGATGTTATCCCTAAGGAGAAGGTTCTTGGGAAATTGAAAGGTCTGAAGGTAGATAAGTCACCTGGAGCAGATGAGCTACACTGCAGGGTTCTGAAAGAGCAAGCTGATGAGATTGTGGAGCCATTAGTAATGATCTTTCATGAATGACTAGATTCTGGAATAAATGTGGAGGACTGGAAAATGGCAAATGTCACTCCACTCTTCAAGAGTGGAGGGAGGCAGAGGGAAGGAAATTATAGGCCAATTAGTCTGATATCAACAATTGGGAAGATGTTGGAGTCGATTGTTAAGGCTGTGGTTTTGGAGACATATGACAAAATTGGCCAAAGTCATCAGTTTCCTTAATGGAAAATCTTTCCTGACAAATCTGTTGGAATTTGATGAGAAATAATAAGCAAGTTAGACAAAGGAAAATTGGTGGATGTTGTGTGCTTGGACTTTCAGAAGGCCTTTGACAAGGTACTGCATATGAGGCTGTTTAACAAGATAAGAGTCTGCGGTATTACACGAAAGATGCTAGCATGGATAGAACATTGGTTGATTGGTAGGAAACAAAGAGAGATAATAAAGGGAACCTTTTCTGATTGGCTGCCAGTGACTAGTGGAGTTCCACAGGGGTCTGTGTTAGAACCACTTCTTTTTACTTTGTATGCCACTGATTTGGATGATGGAATTGATGTATTTGTGGCTTAATTTGCAGACGATACGGAGGGCCAAAGTGTTGAGGAAGCAAGAGGACTGCAGAAGGACTTGGACAGATTAGGAGATGGGGGTAAGAAGTGGCAAATGGAATGTCATGTTGAATGTGTATGGTCGTGCACTTTGGTAGAAAGAATAAAAGCATAGACTATTTTCTAAATGGGGAGAAAATTAAAAAACATCGGAGGTGCAAAGGGACTTGGAAGACTTGAGAGTCCTCGTGCAGGATTCCCTAAAGGTTAATGTGACGAAGGCCAGGCCTGTTTTTAGTAATATTGATTGAGGCATGGGTTTTGGGAAAATATCTCTTATTTAAAGTTGAAGCCTTTGATAGGGCTTCAGTTTAACATCTCACTTGAAAGACCATGTTTGTGACCGTGCGGTACTCCCTCAGCAATGCAACAGGATTGTCAGCCTAAGTTGTGCTCCATTTTCTGTAGCGGCAGCCTGATCCACCACTTCTGACTCAGGTAAGAGGGTTGGAACTGCAGCACAGCAGGAATAGCACAAGCAGCTGGTTTAGTGCTGGGAGAGAATCATAACGGAGTGATGAATACTTCAGGAACCAGCCACTCTTCTTTTAGTCTTTGGATTGGTGAACAAGTGCTCAGGGTCTATAAATGTTAGATGCTCATAAAAAAATCCACGGACTTTTAGGAATGATAACTTCTGTAAGGATTTAATGTAGACTATATTTTTGATTGTCTCTGAAGATGAATATTTCACTTTTAAATGATAAAATGGGCTATTTTGTGTTATGGGCAGAGAGTTTTTGGCTTCACTTAGACTGCTTTTAATGCAGCATTATTAATTAAAATGTATTTCTGGAACCCATCTAGTGTCAATAAAATAGACTTCCTGCCTCATAAAATAGGTGCAGCTTCATTTTTTCCCCTTCTCTGCTTTGCTGTTTTCTGCAACAGAAAACTCTGCATTATCAACCTCCGTGGTGGACACTAAATCTTTTGACGCAGGAGGAGCAGCGATAACATCTGAACTAAGGGTACTTTAACAGGGCATGCTTGACAGATGTAGCAAGGCCTTTCAGGATTTAGGGCTGGAGCATATCCATTACCCATGCTGCAGTGAAGCTTGGCAGGAGTTCGCTGGTAATCTCCCATGAATTTCTGTCCGAGTTATCACAGTCCCTGAACAAGCTCCTGCAAGATGCAGAATCATGACGTTTGGTTTAGGAGACACAGAGTGCTGGATTTAAACTTTTAACTCTTCCCAAGCTCAGACTATTTTCTGGAGACCCAAAAAGATTTGCCTAACTGTTGCTTTCTTTTGCATGATTATTTGAACGCCCCTCAGGGACATTCTGTCTTAAAATATGTGCTTTCTTTGTGCTGAAGAAGATATGCCACCCCTTCAGAGATCGAAAATAGGGTTTCGTTTACATGAGAATGGCAAACGACCATGGCTTCCCCATACACCTCACCAATTGAAATTTTGATGTGGTTAGTGATGGGAAACAGTGATGTGTGGAAGAGGAGAGTCACTAACTGTGAGACCAAGAGGGCAGTGACTAGTAGAGGGAGGGAGGCACAGAGGTCGGCATGTATAAAATGCCAATTGAGTGACTGAGATGGATAAAATAATAATATTGAAATAATATTTGGCAGGTCCATGGATAGGAAAGGGTTAGAGGGATATGGGCCAAACGCAGGCAATGAGACCAGCTCTAATGGCTGGCACAGTTGAACTGGACTGTGCTGTATGGCTCAAATACTCTGTTACAATGAGGCATTGAGAAGAGTATTGTGACATCTCAGCTTCATGCTTTCAGTTAAGGATATGTCGTGATGGAAGCCACAGGCAGAGAGAAGGGTTTCCTAGAGAAAACAATCCAAAGGAGTGGGAAATGAGACACTGCAAGTTTTACACTGAGCACCTCAGACAAAATGCTGGAAGAACTCAGCAGGTCAGGCAGCACCTTCCTTTATGGAAGGAAATAAATAAGGGCTCTTCTGGGCCAAGGCCCTTTATCTGCCTTCATCAGGATAGGCTTTACATTAGTTATCAAGACTCCTTGTGTAAGACCAACCACAGTACTGCTGGTATATTGTATATGAGAGATGGGATACCATGTTTGATGTGAATTGTCATTCTAGAGCCCCGTTGAGTCCATAGGCATATGACTTATCACAGCATTCATGATCATATTTCTAATGATGAGTTCTTTTTGCCTGCTTTGTGTACGTGGACCTGTCTTCTGTTCATTAAGACATTCCTGACAAACTACTTTTGGACCATTCTTTTACCTTTCTGTCCCAATATTACCTCATAAGGCTTGGCATTTAGTTTTGTTTGATAAGGGTTCAGTGAAATGGAAGGCCTTTACTGCTGAAGGCTTTACGTCAGTGAAATTTGTCCTTGTTCAAGCCATTAAATGCAATTTTTCTTATGTGTGGGGATCTTGTGATTTGTCCTCACAGAGCTTGAACTCTTCAGGTAGGGGGTTAGGTATAAGTTTTCAATTTTTGGGATTCACATGTGATTTTGTTTATTTATTGAGATACACTTTGGAACAGGCCCATCCAGATGGTTGGGAATTCTGGCCTAGTACCACACCAGAATGTGAACATTTGGGTGAGCTCACATTATCTCCTCTCATGACCATGTAAATTTGCATATTTTTTCTTCCACAGTATTTTTTCTGACACAGTAATGCATGTGTCAGGCTCCTCTCTGTCTGATCTTTGGCTCAACTGATCACAGAGCTCTTTTACTAGAGAGCAGGACAAATGGAACTCTGAATTTATCCCTGCTGTCAGTTATCCAAACTCAGTGCTGTTCAGGATCACATTATGTTTATATTGTTGATCTGATTTCAGGAGGACACGAAAGGAACTTGCATTGTGAACAAACCTTGAACTTTAAACATCAGATCTAAAGGAGAAAATGGTTGAACATAACCAAAAGAATGGTCTGGCTAGGTAATGAGCCCAGGCCTAACAACATTGCCATCATTATAAACTGCTAGAAAATGGATGCTAGAACCGTTTTGCTTGAAAGTGGGCTGTGTCTAATGGATAATTCTAATATTAGGTAAAATCAATGGCATTTTATTGATTTTTCTTCACAAGATTTCATTGAAGTAAAATGACTGCAATGAGAATAGAGCTCTGATGACCTAAAACTGACATACTTACCACAGACAATAATTTACCATATTTCAGTGCCACTCTACTGTTTCTCAACAGTAACCACAGAGAAATGAAGCAAGAGTCGAGATGCCTGCTTGTGAATATGTCGAGAGGATGCCCAAAGGTTTATGCCGTCTTCCATGACTGCACAGATCTGTTCCCTTTATATGAAAGTGCTGTCTGTGGTTCTGCCATTCATGTATGATTTCTAAATAACCCCCAAATTACAACAAAAACTGCAAAGAATGTGTCAAACATTGCCCTCACTTGACTCTCATTTGGAAAATAATGATACCTTTATGACATTGGCTGTTGTGCAACCCAACCTTCCTTTCGGAGCTCTCGTTGAAGGAAGCACATTTGCTTCCAGCTGACTACTGTCTGTTGGCTAAAAATATTTAACTGCCCCCCCCCCCCCCGGGATTTGTAGTAGAATGTAAGGAACAGAGAGATTTTGAAAGGGTGGCATTGTGGCAGACCATAAATGTAAAACATGTGGAATCAGTCAGATACAAGTGGCATCACTAAAGATTGCCTTCATATATCAGTGTATAGTTTACACACAAAGGCATGAAGGACGCTAAAAGGTCACCAGTAAAAACATACGTATCAGTCTTGTGCTCTGACTCCAGAGGTGTGGGCTGATGCTTTGTGAAATGGGTACTGGGGGGACTGGATAAGTGCTTGATAGGGCAGGGCATTTTTTTTTCAAACAGCATGCAGACGTCAGCAGAGAAGCCAAGGTATATACTCGCAATAACCTCTTGCAATGACCCCTGGTGACAAGACAGATAGCTCCATTCATCTGTGGGTGAGCAGCCCAGGCAAGCTGCATTTTTCACATCAACCCAGGGTAGATTTGTTTGTGGAGAGGAATGTCATGGTCATGAATGCCCTGATTAGTCATGTGCCCATGGTAGCAAAGTCAGGTTGTATTCAACAGGGGGAAGGGAGACAAGTATCTCCGGGATGCCAGCTCACATCAAACATGACACCTCCAACTCTCATATGCCACTCAAGAGCAGTAGAATCAGCAATTTGGCATAAATTAATTATGTGTTCTTTCAGGAGCAATTGCATTGTGAAGAGGCAGGGATTCTTTTGTGTGTGTTTGCACAGGGAGAAAGCTGTGAAGTTAGGTACGCATTGCACTGGCAAAGTATTGTTTAGGAATTGACCTACTGCTTTATTAACAGCACAACATTTTAAGGTTGGTTTCCTACCTTCTCCGGCAAGTCTCTATTGATCAGAGTTTATAGTTATAATCCCTTTCAAATCTATCATCCATGACTAACATCACATGTATTGATTGGTGTTGACTGATGTCCTTGTGCATCTAACCACTGAAGTATGTTTCATTTTTTGAATGTTCTGGAAACCTTCTTGTTTTCCACAGGTCTGTTGCTGGCTGCAGGTCACTGAAATAAACAAAGTGAAAAGTTGTGCAGTGTTCCTTCAGTTAACCCTCTAAGGACTGTACCAGCAGTTATGTTCTCTTGCCTGTATCATATCATATTTAAATACAGCGCAGGAGGAAATCTTCTGCCTTTCCTTTTCATTGTTTTTCCTGATAATATCTGAACACATCTTGTAATGTGAGGGAATTAACTCTTGAACTTAAAAGGAATATATTTGTCTGGAAGACCATTTACACTGGAAATAAAAAAGATAAGATCTGCACACTTCCTAATAGATTTTATTACATCTCACAGTTGAAAATGCTGATTAGAGGCTTGCTGGGAGAAGTTTGTTTCAGCCCGTTTGTGAGCCACTGTAAAGCAACGTGCTAGGAGTGGGTCCCAGAGGCCTCAGTGTTCTGTAAATTTGATCTTGGCATCAAAGTGCTGGTGAACCGAGGACAATGGGGCATCCAGTGGCATGAAGGTGAAACTGCTTCTCCAGCAGGGCCCTCCAGTTCATCTCTTGCGGGTGAGATCGGGGAAGAAAAGGGACAATTGACTGGGGTGAGAGAATTTCAGGCATATGTAATGGCTGTAGAAGAGATCCAACTCTCAAAAGGTTTGCATTCAGCAAAAATGCAACTTTTTAAAGGCAGTCTCTAACAGCCTCTTTAAGTATCAGCTTGTTCATATAGCTTTGCTGAATTCAGTCAAAACCAGTCTGCCTGAGTTCTGGGCAGACTAGTTTCAGACCCTGAGGTACCTGGCTGCCCATGCAAAGAGCCTAATGCTGATTCCAGACATGAGGCCAGACATTGACATTGGGCCCTTTACCAATCATCTTCTGGCATGCAACGTGAATCAGCATGAGGCTGCTCCATTGGAAGTTGATATAAATGTCCACAAAAATGTTAAAGCTGTCGAAAAATATGCAAACATACTTTTAAGATGATTGGAGGAAAGTATGAGGGGGTTGTCAGAGGTAGGTATTTTACATAGGGAGCAGTAAGTACGTGGAACAGTATTGAGAGTGGTGGTAGAGACAGATATATTAGGGACATTTAAGAGACTTTTTGATAGGCTTATGGATGAAGGAAAAATGGACAGCTATGGGGAAAGGTTTATGTTGTAGTAGGTTAAAAGGTCGACACAATATCCTTGTTTGAAGGGGCTGTGCTGTGCTGTAATGTTCTGTGTTTTATGTTAAGGCTTCTGTGCTTAAACGTTCTTTTCAGCAAAGGGGAACTGCTGATATAAAAAGGCTTGAAATATAGAAGTGCTCACGGTTCAGAATTCTATTGTTTAATGCAAGGAAATGCTGGTGACTGAAAAGAGTGTACATATCTTTTACATTCTAGGGCTATGAGGCAATTTGATGGCCGGAATGTGTCCATGCTCAGATTAGGTCAAATCTGATATATTCAACTCTTTTATCTCTTGCCTTCCCAATATTCAGGGATCCACACAGTCCTTCCAAATGATGAAGCAATTCAGTTAGACTTCTTCCAATCTAGTACAATGCATGCAGTGTTCACCAAATGGTGTCCTCTACAATGATGAAATGATGAAGTCAAAGGCAGATTAGGTAACTGCCTTACAGGGCCCTCATAGGTCACGGGAGTGACTCAGCGCTTCCTGTTGTCAGTCAGTTGTTTGTGTGTGGTTTTTCATCGATCCAATTATGTTCCTTTTTATCTACTGTAAACGACCACAAGTCAGGGTAGTATATGGTGACATATATGTACTTTGATTTACTTTTGATTTATTTTAATTCTCCATCCTGGCCCCCTCTCACCTGTCTGTGCCCCTCCCCCCATTGTAATAATAAAACTAAGTGCAAGCTAAAGGAACAGCACCTCATCTTCTGCCTTCTGGACTGAATATAAAATTCTACAGTGTAAGTAGAACAATTTTTCTGTCAGTTTCTGACTGGCCATTTCTGCCATAAATCTGTGATTTTGGCTCAGCTTTTCCACAGCCTGACTTGCTGGGCATCTCCAATGGTCTTACAACCTTCAGGTTTCTTCCTCTATGTTCTCACTCTCATGTCATAGTGTTGTTGGTTTTCTCTGCCTATAACTGTCCATATGAACCCTTTGACTGGTCAACCTCACTTACTCTTCACCTAACGGCAAAGCGTGCCGCCTCCTATGAAGGAGGCTTTCTTCATCCAATCCATATCTTTACTACCCTCTCTCTCTCACTTAGCATCCATGACCCGAAGCATTGTTTCTCCTCCTGTAGATCCTGCCTGACATGCTGTGCTTCCGGCATTTCATGCTTTCCTTTAACTTGAAATTTCCAACATCCATGTCTTTTTTTTTAAGTTTCACTTTTACTCTTTTCCCGTTTTTTTAATATACGTGTCAATTTTGAGTGTGAGGAAAGGAAAGAAAAAATGTTGTGGCTTGTGCTCCGACAATCTGTTTGCTGAATTGATTATCCAACTCAGCACAGAATTTGGAATCTGCGTCTGAACCATATGGATTACTGCAGGAGACACTTAAGACTTCAAAAATTAACCATTGTATATACACTCAGTAGCCACTTTACCCTGTACCTAATAAAGTGGCCACTAAGTGTATGTTCATAGCTTTCTGCTGCTGAAACCCATCCACTTCCAGGTTTGACGTGCTGTGCGTTCAGAGATGCTCTTCTGCACAATAGTGTTGTAACATGTGGTTATTTGAGTTACTGTCACCTCCCTGACAGTTTGAACCAGTCTGGCCATTCTCCTCTGACCTCTTTTATTAACAGATCATTGTTGCCCACAGGTCTGCTGCTCACTGGATTTTTTTTTTTGTTTGTTGCACCATTCTTTGTAAACTCTAGAGTCTTTTGTGTGTGAAAATCCCAGGAGATCAGTAGTTTCTGAGATACTCAAACCACCCTGTCTGACACCAACAATCATTCCATGGGCAAAGTCACTCAGATCACATTTCTTCCCCATTGTGATGTTTGGTCTGAGCAATTGAACTTCTTGACCCTGTCTGTGTGCTTTTACGCATTGTTGCTGCCATGTGATTGGCTGATTAGATATTTGCATTAACAAGCAGGTGTACAGGTGAGCCTAATAAAGTGGCAACTGAGTGTATGCCATTGAAGCACATGAAGCTGGAAACTCTATTCTACTTTAGAATTTTGTTTAGATACATAATATTGAAGAAGTTGTAATAATTCAAAATGCAATCCTGCTGTCCTAAGTCCTATATCTTCCCCCATGTATCTGCTCATTAAGAAACACGTGACCTTGTTTATATGGTAATGGGGGCCAGTGACATGGCACCTTTAAGTTTCCAGACTTTCTCCTTGTGTTGTTGGGATTAAGGTTGCTGGTTGATATCAGGGTTTGCTGATAAGAGGTGAGGGGTTTGTAGAGCTAAAAGGCATGGCATATTCCAGTGTAACACTCTGCAGCTAGCAGAGGACCTGTTTGGAAACTCTACTTCATAGTTTTGGGATTTCTTACTTTGAATTCTGGACCGGGCACACTGGAAGATTCTGACTGTCCACCATTAAACACTAAGGGTTATGTAAGAGCAGTTAAAGACATTCCTGTATTCTGTTAGGAGGGACACCTATGGAGGATGAAGTAAAGGGAGGTCCCAGAGCAAAATTGACCTCACTACTTCACATTCAAAATATTCAGATCAGGTGAGATCTTGGTCAGCTTGTATTTTAACAATGCACCCAACCTGCTAACCTTATCCTCTGTGAATGTAAACACAGCCATTGCTGATCCATCTGATATCAACCAGAGTGGGTATAAGCATTCATCTGGATGCAGGCATACCTTATAGAATAACTAAGTCATTAAACTCTTTAATCTCTCTCCCAGACAGCATATATAGAGGTAGTCCTGGAGGAACTGAATTTTTCAAGATTTAGTATATCACTGATGGAATCCATATTCATTTTCACCCACTGAAATTGTTTTTGACTTTGTCAGAATGATTTTTTTTCTTTCCGAAGTACAATCATGGTTACAAGTCAATGTTCCAAAGTACAATGCATTGTTACGTGTCAATGGTCCTACAAGGACAATGATCATACATGGACAATGCATGGTGACATGCCAGTGGTCCTTCAAGGACAATGTTTCTACAAAACAATGCATAGTTAATTGCCAGTGGTCCTACAACTCAACGTTTAGTATGCTGGAAGTTGTCAAATTAATTTTTTATTTTCAAAATTGCCTTTCTCTGATTCAAAACATAAGAGACAACATGCACAGTGCTTTGACAATTGTGATGTTAATTTTCAGTATTTCAATTAGTAAAACTTTCCAAAGCACTTCACAGATCAGCATCAGAATAAAGCTGATGTTGAGCCATTAAATGGGATGCTAGGACACTTGGTCAAAGCTGACAGCAATTGGACATCCCAGTAATGAAGTTTTCTCCTCAGTGAAACTCATTCTTCATTTGTAAAGTCTTATCTCACATAAAAAGATCCTCCCAATGCCCACAATTGGACATAATACATTGTCCTTTTTGCCTCATGTGACCTTACAACTGATTTGAATAATTGAAGGTTTTACTACTGGACCATAAATTTCAAAGTAAATTTATTATCAAAACACAAATATATCACTAAATGCTAGCCTGAAATTAATTTTCTTGTGGGTATTCATAGCAAGGGTGGCACAGTAGCATAATAGTTAGCACAGCGCTTTACAGAACAGGAGACTGGGTTCAATTCTCGACGCTGCCTGTAAGGTGTTTGTGTGTTTTCCCTGTGAGAAAAAAACAAGAGAAAAAGCAATTAAAATAATAATTATAATAAATAAATAAATAAATAGGCAATAAATATTGAGAACATGAATTGTAGAGTCCTTGAAAGTGAATCCATTGGTTGTGGAATCAGTTCCGTGTTGGGGTGAGTGAAGCTGAATGAAGCTAGTCCCTTTGGTTTAAGAGCCTGATGGTTGAGGGGTAATAACTGTTCCTATGTACAGTCATAGAGACGTACAGCACAGAAGCAGACTCTTCGGTCCATCTACTCCATGCTGAAAGCATTTAAACTGCCTACTCACTGGGACCATAGCTCTACTATCCACATACTTATAGAAACTTCTTTTAAAAGTTAAAATCGAGCTTGCATACACCGCTCATACTGGCAGCTCAATCCACACTTTCACAACCCTCTGAGTGAAGAAGTTTCCCCTCATGTTCCCCTTTAACTTCTCACCTTTCACCCTTAACCCATGATATCTGGTTGTAGTCCCAACCAACCTCAGAGGAAAAAGCATGTTTGAATTTACCCAATCTTGTGTACCCCTATCAATTCTCCCATCAATCCTCTAAAGAATACAGCCCAAACATATAACTCATGTTGTCCAGACCCAGTAACATCTTGTAAATTTTCTCTGTACTTTTTCAAACTTATTTACATCTTTCCTGTATGTAGGTAGCCAAAACTGCACACAATACTCCAAATTAGGCCTCACCAATGTCTCATACAACTTCAACATAACATCCCATCTCCTGTACTCAATAAATTGATTTATGAAGACCAATGTGCCAATAGCTTTCTTTATGACCCTAACTACCTTTGATGCCACTTTCAATGAATTATGGACCTGTATTTCCAGATCCCACTGCTCTACCACATTCCTCAGTACTGCACTACCGAAGTGCAAAACTTCGAACTTGTCTGCATTAAATTCCATCTTCCATTTTCAACCCATTTTTCCAGCTGATCCAGATCTCTCTGCAGCCATAATAGCCTTCCTCATTGTCTACTGAACCCCCCAATCTTGACTTCATCTGCAAATTTGATTATCCAGATTATTGACATTGATGACAAATAATAAAGGACCCAGCACGAATCCCTGTGACACACCACTAGTCACAGACCTCCAGTCAGACAGACAGTCCTCTTCTACCACTTTCTGGCTTTCCCACAAAGCCAATGTCTAACCTAATTTTCTACTTCGTCCTGAATGCTGAGTGACTGAACCTTCTTGACTGGCCTCCTGAGTGGGACCATGTCAAATGTATTACTAAAATCCATGTAGATAGCATCCATTACTTTGCCTTCATTTTCTTTTGAGGTAATGTCCTCGAAAAGCTCTGTAAGATTGGTTAGACATGACCACAAAGCCATGTTGACTATTCATGTCGATCCAAATGCTTATTTATCTGGTCCCTTAGAATATCTTCCAATAACTTACCTACAATAGGTAAGTGACCTGAGGCTCCTGTAGCTCCTTCCTGATGGCAGCAATGAGAAGAGAGCATTACTTGGATGGTAGGGGTTCTTGGCTTATTTTCAGTTACTTTGTGAAAACTTTCAGAAACAGAAAACATTTCAAAACATGTTTGTCAGCACTTAACAACAAAACAGTTATGGTTTGTATGCTTCATAGAACATCTCATTGCTCAATGCTAAATCTGGAAATTGGAAAAGAACTGATCTGGCCTGTAGTAAGGGAGGTGTGTGTACCCTTTTACACAAGGCACCAGACCAAATAATTAAAGTGATTCTGGTCAGTGGCAACTCTATTTAGAGATAAATAAATGAAATATCTGAGAATGTGGAAGACATGTTTTGCAACATATTTGGAGGATAGAATTTGCTCTGCGGTTGGATGAGTCAACTTCTCCAAGGAACAAATGTTTGCTTCCTGGTTATACAGTTGACCTTCACTAATCCGACTACCTGTAATCCAGTTCCTTCAATAATCTGGCACTGATTTCAGATTTCCTGTGCAACTGTAATTTCAAATTTCCTGGGCCACCGTACCAATCTGCTGCACATTGCTTTGGTTACGCTAGATCTGATTACGTGTTGGCACATTCTTGTAAGCACAGACAGGCGATACCTGCTTGTTTTTCTGTATTTATTAATGTCATTTGTGTGAGGCGTGGCCGCCCAGCACCAGCCTGTCTCACTTGCCAGCAACGGTAACATACCAGCTGGGTGTCCTGTTCAAATCCCTAGAATCTCCTGTCTGTTCCCCTCACTATCGAGTCCCCTATCACAACTGCTCCCTTCTTTTCTCTCTTTCCCTTCTGCACCATGGACCCATGCTCAGTGCCTGTAACTCAGTCGCCGTGGCATTCTCCCAGGAGGTTATCTCCCACAAAGGTATCCAAAGTGATATGCTTGTTCTTGAGGGAATGGCCACAGTGGTGCTCTGCTCTAACTGTCTATTTCCATTTCTCCTGACAGTCACTCAACTACTCGCCTCCTGAAACCTTGGGGTGACTATATTCCTGTAACTTTGATCCATTATATATTCACTCCCATACAAGCCAAAGGTCATCCAGTTGCTGCTCCAGATCCCTAACACGGTCTTCAAAGAGCTGCAGCCAGATGCACTTCACGCAGATGTAATTCCCCAGGAGACTCTTGGTCTCCCAAGACTCCAACATTCGGCACGGAAAACACACTACTGCCATTTAAATTCTGAGCTGAAGCCTATCGCTTCTACTCTCGCCACTGGCCTACTCCCGACAATGGCCACCAGCCAATATCTGCTCCGCTCATGCTTTCTGTACTTTTATTTAGTTCATAGAGTTCTGTTGATGCTGCTCATAGACCCCGTACAATGGACAAATGCTCATGAAGCTCCCTTTTTAAATAACCGCTGCTGACCTGCAAGAAATACCTCTCTGTTGATGCCACTGATAGGCCTCGTTTTGCAAGTGTATTAGGAACAGATATGAAAGGGGAGTCAATATTCTGAGCAATTTTTCGAAGAGAAGGACTTTCTGCTCACCAACATTCTTGCTTGTGTAAGAAACATGATGGGGAACATTCAATGACATGGATGCCACCGTGGGGTTGTCAGTGTTTGAAAAAAATCTGTACCTAACGTATTTACAATTCACTGCATAATTCACAGACGTCGCAAAAAACCGAAGACATTGACTGCACAAGTCACTAAATACTGCTATCAGACCAGTAAATAAAATCCAATCCAATGCTCTCGATTCTCGACTATTTCAAGGGTTTGTATTGAGAATGATGAGCAGTTTGAATGCTTGCTGTTGCATACAGAAATCTGATGGCTCTCAAAAGGAAACTACCTTAGATGCTTTTATGCCTTTTTAAAACTGTGATAAAGTTCTTTGAAGACGTGGATGCTTCAGTCAGTAATCAACTCAAGAATATAATACATGGCATTGCTTCTTTGTCAGAGTTATTCACAAAGTTTAATAAAATCAATCTTCAATTGCAAGGAAATGATTTGAATCTTATAAAAGTCAAATCAGTCATCTCCACATTTCTGTCTAAGCTAAACCTACTTAAGTGGGACATTGGCTGTCGTGACCTTTTCCAATTTCCAAGCCTCTCAGAGTTGGAAGAGAAGGAATGAATACCAGATGATGATCTTCAAGTATTCTGTTCCCACTTGGGTGAGCTGCTTAAAGACATGGATCTTCTCTCTATCCAAATTCCAGATTGGGTAATAAATCCATTCCTGAACACTTTTAATGAGGAATTAACAGGAAGGATGGAAGAAGAACTGATCTCACTACAAAACGACTTTGAGCTGAAGGTGAGTTTCAAAAAATCACATCAAGATGTTTGGTTGCAGAAAGACAACTCTGAATGCCATCTTTCACTGTGGAAAAAGTTCAAGATGTTCTTTGCTGCCTTTCCAACATCATATTTAGTTGGGTGTGGTTTTAGTACAGTCACACAACTTCTTTCAAAGCAATGAAACAGACTGTAAGTTACTGAATGTGGGGATCAGAGACTCGTGAGTGACATTCAACCTGATATCACTGTGCCAAGCCCTTCCATCTCACTGAAATCTGAAAAAACAACAAAGTGGTGAACAGTTGAAGTATTCTAATGAGTGCCCTAAAATTGTTGATGATAATTGTTTTTGCTATAATTAAATAAATTAAATTATTTGTAGCTTTAAATAGATTTGAATAGTTTTTGCAATTATTTGTCACTGATTTGAATTGCGCAGTTCCTATTTTCTTTCCTATTTCCTATGTATTGTAAATCAAAATACTTTATAGAGTTTATGTAGTGGCTGGAAAGGTAGAGGGGGAGCACTGGGGATATGGTCTGAGAGCCAAAGGGGCGGTAACCCAAAAAAGTTCGGGATGACTGTCCTAACTAGAACATGAGGATCAGTGCTCGACAAGAGGATGGCTCTTCATAGTGTACAGAATGGGTATGTGACCATCCTCTTGTGACACTTCGCGTGATGCTCAAAGATACACAATCAAAGCCTAGTATTTAAAGTTAGTCCTGGAGACTGCAGGACCAGATAGATGGTGGTCGGCAATACTGTCTACTGTCTTTGAGGTCTGTTACTTGCTTGTTAAGTAGTCAATGGTAGCCATGAGGTGATGAGATCCTGAATTAAAACACCATGCATTCTAGCTACATGATATGAAGTTGGCATCACTTGTGCATAGTGAGCTACTGCCTGTGGGATGTTGTCTGTGTTTCTGTGGAGAGGAAGGAACTATCTGGTCCCTGGCTGCTTCCTAGCTGGAGATTTGTCATGAGTCCAACAAATCTGTGATCCACACATTCCAATAATGTCTACAGCAAAAATAGACCTCCCTATCCATGGCTCCAAGTGAACATTTGAACCCAATTATGTGTTATGTCAGACCCCTGTGTTGTGGGTATTATGTTCTTGGGACATGCATTCTTCCAGCATTGTGTGCTCCCCATTCTGGTTGAAGCTGCCTCCTCAGCCTCATTAGAATGTTGGTGTCACCCCTACCTCTGTCTCCCTCTCCCAATTACTAGGTACCACTTCCCTCTTAACACCCCATAATCTACGTAGGGTGAATGCATCTGACCTGAGACATCCATGATAATGGTGTGTTGACAGCAAAAGGAATGAGTCTAAGAGAACAGGGCATGGAGTACATGGAACCGGTGGTTTGTGTAGAAATGCACGGGGTTCATTTCACTTTAGGGTTTTCAGCCCCTTATTAGCACGTTGCTTTACAGCACCAGCTTTTGCCATTCAGGGGTTCAATTCACCTATCAAACTAGCTAGCCTCAACCAATTGCTCCTAGCCTTTATTTACATTGTTGCCTGTTTAATTTCTTCTCTCTTTCTTGTTGTGACTCCTGGTGGCTTGTTATTTTTGCAGTCCATTATTATTGTTCATTGATGAATCACCTCTGCTGCTCTGCTTTTGGGTTAAGCCTCCTCTACATTTCCTGACAGAATTTTATCGAATTCAATGAAACTAAGGTTTGGGAGAAGTTAAATGGGCTGCTGACCTGATTTTGCATAATTGTACTAAGTCACAATTAGTCCCAGCCGTTTTTCCATTTATTATTAATCAAGAAATTTACAGCGATTCTGGCTTTATTTCTGGTTTAGTTAAGAAATTGCGGAAAGGCCCAAAAATGGTTCTTCACTGAAGAAGGTAGCAGATTTTCCATTGGAGCTCAGGTTTATTTGTTTGCTGCTATTAGTTTGGATTTATGTTGATGCTCTTGGAGACTTTGAAGTAGTAACCTCAGTGCATGTAAAAATGTGACCTGATGATTTTGAGTATACTTCCTGAACGAACATAATGATCAATCACAAAGAGAGGTATATTTTATTTAGATATTCTTAATTTGCCATGATTTTTATAATGAACATTCCTTACACCACCCTATTTGACATGTGTATTCAAATCTCCTTGTTGTGGTGCAGTTTGCTTATAACATACTGTAGTTTTCAAAATGAATCCTTCAAATGATGGCTGAATTATTACATCATATATGTAAAAGGTTTTTACAGAAAGACTTGATATTTGATCTGTGCTTACCTATTGAATTTGAGTTACAGTGAGGTTAAGATAAATTCCACAGGTTATACAGCAAAGAACCAGCCATAAGTGAATCTGTTCTCCGTCATTGTATGGCTCCTCTTGCCATGAGTATTTGATGGTCAGAAAAGAACATTTTTAGTGCTAAAATATTTTGAAGCCCCCATTTCTTCTTAATCTTGCAGTTGCCCACGGATCACATCAGATCTGGGCACATGTGTGGCTAAGGTCCAGACAAGAATTGGCAAAAGTTTTCCTGGACTGCTTGCAAAGTACAATTAATCAGTAAACTGTGGGACTAGGTGAAAGTTTTTGCAGGTCCAGGAAGAGTCAATGACTGAATGGAGCAAGGCTTTAAATATTTTATTGTGCATTGAACAACTTGCAAATCATAATTGTGTTGCCAAGGTCCTGATCTAAAGCAGCAAGGGTATCTGGTAGCTTCTGGGGGAAAAATAATTGTTTTTTTTTGATGAATTGGAACAGTTCCCAGAGAAAGGAGAGTTGTTTCTCAGAGGTCAGAGTTGCAACTCAAACTAAAGAGAACTATTGTAGTTTGTGAAATGATATTTTGTTAGTGTATTCACTTGCAGTACAGTTGTAGACTTCCTCATGTGATAATCCTGCCATTGACAAACATTAATAATACACTTTTTGCAACAGAATAATGCAAAGTTTTAATGGCCTTCATAGATCAAATGTTAAACAAGATTAATTGTGCCACTAAGCAGGTCAGGTGTTCTGCTTTCTTCATGAAGCCTGTAAAATTTCTTCATCTTTTGACTCTTGAGAACTTTCAGTTGCTTGGCTGTGAATAAGAAGCCCCAGTGTGGCGACCCACTTCCTAGCACACTCGAACCGGCTCACAATTACCCAGCGTGCAGGCACAAAGGCCAAGTCCACAACAAAGGGAGAAAGCTTGCGGGGGTTTGTGAGTACGTGCCTCTTGGAGCATCCGCGCCCGGGGAGGGCGGGATGAGGGAGGCTTTAAAGCAAGGCTGTGAAGTTCGAATAAAATCATCTTTTATTGCAGTTCACCGACTGTGTCGTTATTTTAGCGCTGCGTGTAGCACACTGCTACAATTGGTGACCCCAACGGTCCAAACGATTTTTGGACCAGAGATGACCGACGCCGCATCTGTTCATGCGGTTTCATTGAAACTGCCAAGCTTCTGGATGCTGCGACCTCACCTCTGGTTCCAGCAAGCAGAAGCCCAATTCCACATTCGGCAGATAACCTCAGAGGATGCCCGTTACTACTACTTGGTGAGCTCCCTCGACCAGGACACAGCAGCCCAGGTTGCGGAGTTCGTACAGTCTCCCCCGGCGGACAGCAAGTACACGGAATTCAAAGCCCTGCTCCTAAGGACTTTCGGACTCTCACGGCGTGAGCGGGCTGCCCGCTTACTGCACCTGGATGGCTTGGGCGACAGACCTCCATCGGCTTTAAAGAATGAGATGTTGTCTCTGGCCGACGGACACACACCCTGCCTCATGTTTGAGCAGGCATTCCTGGAGCAGCTGCCCAAGGACATACGCCTGCTGCTGTCCGACACGGATTTCAGCGACCCCTGGAAGGTGGCAGCCCGGGCGGACTTGCTGTGGAACGTCAAGAAGGTGAGTGGGGCATCCATCGCACAGATCACCAGGCCACGCTCCCAGCAGCAAACCAGTCCAGGCCTGGCCGCAGAGCCCGCTAACCCCAGGGGTGGGGAGCCCAACGAACAATGGTGTTTTTACCACCAGCAGTGGGGCGCAGAAGCCCGCCATTGTCACCCGCCCTGCAAGTTCCTGGGAAACGCCAGGGCCAGTCGCCACTGATGGCTATGGCGGCTGGCCATCGGGATAGCCTCCTGTATGTGTGGGACCAGCGGTCGGGACGCCGTTTTTTGGTCAACACCGGTGCCGAGATCAGCGTCTTACCTCCGACGAGTTACGACACCAGCAACAGGACACCGGGTCCCCCCTGAGGGCCGTGAATGGCAGCACAGTAAGGACCTATGGCACCCGTCAGGTGCAGCTACAGTTCGGCTCCAGCCGGTTCACGTGGGACTTCACACTGGCCGCCGTAGCCCAACCGTTTCTGGGTGCAGATTTTTTGCGGTCTCACAGCCTACTGGTCGACCTGCCCAGGAAGAGACTGGTCAACGCGGAGACCTTTCAGACGTTCTCCCTGGGTGCAGCCCAGTTGCCAGCCCCTCACCTCGACTCCATCATGCTGTCCGACAATGACTTCACCAGGGTCCTGGCGGATTTCCCATCGGTTCTGGCACCGCAGTTCACGGCAGCCATGCCCCGACACGGCGTACAGCACCACATCCTGACCCAGGGACCACCCCTCCGTGCCCGTGCTCGGCGGCTTCCCCCTGACAAGCTCCAACTGGTGAAGGAGGAGTTCCAGAGGATGGAGGAATTGGGGATCATCCGGCGGTCCGACAGCCCAAGGGCCTCCCCCCTGCACATGGTGCCCAAAGCGACAGGGGACTGGAGACCGTGCGGCGACTACCGCAGGCTGAACGAGGCTACCACACCGGACCGCTACCCTGTGCCGCACATTCAGGACTTTGCAGCAAACCTGCACGGCGCACGGATCTTCTCCAAGGTAGACCTCGTCCGAGGGTACCATCAAATCCCGATGCATCCAGATGACGAACCCAAAATGGCTCTCATCACCCCGTTCGGCCTTTTTAAGTTCATCCGCATGCCGTTCAGCCTGAAGAATGCCGCACAGATGTTCCAGCGGTAAATGGACGTGGTGGGACGGGACCTGGACTTCGCGTTCATCTATTTGGTGACATCCTCATAGCCAGCAGCAGTCGTCAGGAGCATCTGTCCCACCTCCGTCAACTCTATGCCCGGCTGAGTGACTATGGTCTAACGATCAACCCGGCCAAATGCCAGTTCGGGCTCAACACCATTGACTTCCTGGGCCACAGAATTACTAAAGACGGGGCAACCCCTCTGCTCGCTAAAGTAAATGCGGTTCGCCATTTCCCCTGACCCACCACGATCAAAGGCCTTCAGGAATTCGTAGGTATGGTCAATTTCTACCACCGCTTCCTCCCTTCAGCTGCCTGGATCATGTGCCCCCTGTTCGCCCTGCTGTCCGGTCCGGGCAAGGACATTACCTGGGACAAGGAGTCCGCCGCCGCTTTCATTCAAACGAAGGAAGCCTTGGCGAACGCCGTGATGCTAGTGCACCCCAGAATGGACGTCCCTACCGCCTTCACAGTGGACGCATCTAACACGGCAGTCGGTGGGGTACTGGAGCAGCTTATCACGGGCCGCTGGCAACCCCTGGTGTTTTTCAGCAAACACCTGCGGCCACCCGAACTCAAATACAGTGCTTTCAACCGGGAACTGTTGGCGCTATACCTGGCAATCCGGCATTTCAGGTACTTCTTAGAAGGTAGGCCCTTCACTGCGTTCACGGACCACAAACCGCTTACCTTTACGTTCACGAAGGTGTCCGATCCCTGGTCGTCCCGCCAGCAGCGCCATCTGTCCTACATCTCTAAATACACGATGGACGTCCGGCACGTCTCGGGTAAGGACAATGTCATGGCGGATGCACTCTCTCGCCCTAACATTCATGCCCTTTCCCAAGGGGTAGACTTTGAGGCACTGGCAGAGGCGCAGCAGGCAGACGAGGAGATCCCGAGTTACAGAACCGCAGTCTCCGGTTTGCAGCTCCAGGACCTCCCCGTAGGCCCAGGTGAGAGGACCCTACTCTGTGACACCGGCCAGCCCCGTCCCGTTGTTCCAGCACCTTGGCAGCGATGTGTTTTCGACTCCATTCATAACTTGGTGCACCCCTTGGTTGTCCGGATGGTATCCAGCAGGTTCGTTTGGCACAGACTCCGCAAGCAGGTTAGTGAATGGGCCAGAATGTGCATGCACTACCGGACGGCCAAGGTGCAGCGGCACACCAAAGCCCCACCACAGTAGTTCCACCCCACCTGCCGGCGTTTCAACCACATTCATGTGGATATCGTGGGCCCCCTGCCAGTGTCACAAGGAGCGCGGCACCTCCTGACTATCGTGGACCGGTTCACAAGATGGCCAGAGGCGATCCTGCTCACTGACACCACTTCCGAATCTTGCGCCCAGGCACTGATCGCCACCTGGGTATCTCGCTTTGGTGTACCGGCCCACATTACCTCCGACAGAGGCGCCCAGTTTACCTCCAGCCTGTGGTCAGCTATGGCCAGCCTTTTGGGAACACAGCTACACCACACAACTGCCTACCACCCACGGTCGAACGGACAAGTGGAGCGTTTCCACCGTCACCCAAAGTCGGCTCTCATGGCCCACCTGCGAGGAGCTAACTGGGTGGACGAGCTTCCCTGGGTCCTACTCGGCATCCACACGGCGCTCAAAGACGATCTGCATGACTCGTCGGCCGAGTTGGTGTACGGCGCACCCCTGGTCGTCCCCGGGGAGTTCATACCAGCCCCAAGGGGGCAAGAGGAAGAACCAGCAGCAGTCCTGGGCAGTCTACACGAGAGGCTCGGTCACCTGGCCCCCATACCCACTTCGCAGCATGGGCAGAACCCGACCTGCGTACCCAAAGATCTGCAGAACTGTAAGTTTGTGTTTGTATGACAGGGCGGGCATCGGCACCGCTGCAACGGCCCTACGAGGGGCCGTTTATGGTGCTCCAGAACAACGGGTCCACGTTCGTGCTGGACATTGGGGGGAGAGAGGAGGTTTTCATGGTGGACCGACTCAAACCGGCCCATGTGGACCTGGCGCAACCGGCCGAGTTTCAGGCAGAGGCAGACTTCCCAAACAGGTTCTGGCCCAGACTGTGGACATTGGGGGGTGTATCGCCGATTCTGGGGGGGGGGTGTTATGTGGCAACCCACTTCCTAGCGCACTCGAACCGGCTCACAAATAGCCAGCGTGCAGGCACAAAGGCCAGGTCTGCCACAAAGGGAGAAAACCTGCGGGGGTTTGTGAGTACCTGCCTCTTGGAGCATCCGCGCCTGGGGAGGGCGGGATGAGGGAGGCTTTAAAGCAAGGCTGTGAAGTTCGAATAAAATTATCTTTGACTGCAGTTTACTGACTCTGTGTCGTTATTTTAGCGCTGTGTGTAGCACACCGCTACACCAGGACCAAATTGATTCTGTAGTCACTTCAATTACTATAGGACACGGGTAACCTATTTCTCTGTTTTCATAGGACTGGACTTTTGGGTCCCTATATTACAGTTGGGAGTGCTTCAGTCATCAGATACCTGAAAGGAGACAAACAATCGCAGGCTGCCTCCATTCTATCTTACTGGTAAATGAAGGAAAAGAATGATATCAGCTTGTTTCCACCTTTGTTCACCAAACAGAAATCAGTAAAATAGTAATTTGTGAGTTATCATTATTCATTTAAACATTCAAAGAGAAGAAATAAAATTTTCAACTTTTACCTTGAATTGTTCCATTTACAAGGTTTATTTGTGAAAGGTATTTTTTTCTGATTTCCAGAGTGGAAGTCTGGTGTTAAAACTGTAGGTATTAGGAATCAAAAGCTTCTCTACAACAGCTATTCTTTATGGTTATTTTTATGTCACTGTCTGTGACACATGAGAATATCAACTTAATCCAAAGGGGATGACTCAGAATTATGTCTTTTTATACTGTCAACAGTGGTTATATTTCTCTTACAACAGTTCTTCACAGAAGAGAATGACTTGATTCAGCTCCACTCCTGTGGGTTCTGAGGTGACTGATGAGGCCAGTGTGGTTCCTGCAGACTGTCACATGTTGGTGAGGAGGTGCTCGATGAGACATATGGGTGGGTTATTAAGAGGTGGTGCTCTGCTTCTAAAGTGTTTGCCTTGAAGACTCCTAGTGACCTCCCAAATGCTCCTTCTCCATTTTGAGCAGTCATAGCTCAGGATCTCCCATGAGATGGTGGGGATGTGGCACTTTTCTGAAGGGGCTTTGAGAACATCCTTGAATCTTTTCCACTGTTCACCTGGTAATCTCTTTCCACGATAGAGCTCAGAAGAGGGGCAATTACTGTACTGTGCCTTAGTTTACCATAACACCACAGAGTGCTGATCCAGTGTAGTGTTTTGGCCATCCACCTGAATACACACACCTATGTACTGCACTTTCTCTATATAAGACAACTTGGCACAAATGCCTGCCAACAGCTCCCATTACATGCTGCAAAAGGCACTAGAGTCATGGAGTTACAAAGCTATAGAGCACAGAAACAGGCCTTTCAGCCCAGCTTGTCTGCGCTGACCAGATTCCCCGACTGAGATGGTCACATTTGCCTGTGTTTGGCCCGTCTCCCTCTAAACTTTTCTTATCCACCTTAACTATTCAAATGACTTTTAGGTGTCATTATTGTATCTACCTCTACCACTTCCTCTGGCAGCTTGCTTCATATACTTACCGACCCAATGCATGCAGAAGTTCTCCCTCACATGCCTTTTAAATCTTTTCCCTCTCACTTTAAACCTATGTACTCTAGTTGTGTAAACCCCTAACCTGGGGAAAAAAAAGATGAACTATTCTTATCATAAGCCTATAGCACATAGGAACAGAATTGGGCCATTTGGCCCATCAAGTCTACTCTGCCATTTGATCATGGCTGACTTATTTTTCTCTCAATCTTATTCTCCTCCTTGTAATCTTTGATGGCCTTGCTAATCAAGAACCTATCAACTTCCACTTTAAATATACCCAGAGACTTGGTCTCCACATCCATCTGTGCAATGAATTCTGTTGATTCAACACCTATTCTGAGGCTGTACTCCTCTATTGGATACATCTGTTATCTATGCCCTCATGCTTTTATAAACCTCTGCGTGATTAACCCTTTCAGCATTCTGCTTCAAGGAGTTCAATCTGTAAGGATGTGAAATGATCAAATTAGAAGCAGAGTTTGAAGTTAACGGCTGGATTCTGAGCAGTGTGGAGCAATGAATAACTTGGTGTGAGTTCACATTGGACACCACTGGAATGTTACCGTCTACAATTTTAAAGTTTGTACAGCAATTATAAGCAGAATTATTCTCCTGTCATTTTGGGCAGCAGGCCTATATCACTACAGTTCTTATCTGATCCCCTTTCCCTCATTGGCAGCAAGATTCCTTTGGACAGAGCAACATGGAGTGTGCAATATCATTGACAATAATTACTGCTCAGGACATCTTGTTCTGTAACTTAAACAGTTATACAGCAATTTCTGAAATGTACAGACGTTTTTTCTGAGCATTCCTTTTACAAATGTTTGTAAAATCTCAACCGTTTTCTCCCTTCTCACCTTGGTAACGACTTGTTGCACTTGTACCTTTGCAGACCGCTTGTAGCTGCAGCATTCTGTTGTTGTGCAAGTGGCCAGTGTGATGTGGAATGTGGAGTCTTATTTTAAGACTCAACCTGCCAACCGGATGGGTTCTGCATTATCTTCCAGTGGTGTTGAATTGAATTCCTGGAATAGATATTCTTTGGTGGCTGGTTTTGATCTTGATTATGCCTGCAATCAAAAGACCAAACATTAACATTATAACAATTGAGCAAATTCCCAGTGCATGAAATACTGCAATAGCTCTTAATTCAGTTGAAGACCAACATCTGTTTGAATCTTGAGTATGTCTTTTACATAAGAAAAGAGCTAAAGCTTACTTCAAATTCAAAGTAAAATTCATTGTCAGAGTACGTACAAGTCACCACATACAACCCTGAGATTATTTTTCTGTGGGCACACTTAGCAAGTCTATCTATGGAACACCGACTGTTAACTGTAAACATCAGGATCTGTAAATAAATAACAATAAACAACAAGAATGAAATAGCAATATAATGGAGTGCTTAAATAAGTGTAGCTATCCCCCTTTTTCTTCAAGAGCCTGATGGTTGAGGAGTAGTAATGTCCGTGAACCTGGTGGTGTGAATCCTGAGGCCTTTGTACCTTCTACCTGATGGCAGCAGCAAGAAAAGAGCATGGCCTGGGCTTGAGGATCTTTGACAATGGATGCTTCTATCCTACGACAGCGTTTCATGTAGATGTACTCAATGGTTGGGAGGGCTTTACCTGTGATGTATTGGGCTGAATCCTACCATTTGTAGGATTGTTCCACTCAAAGGCATTGGTGCTCCCATACAGGGCTGTAATACTTTCCACCACACATCTATAGAAGTTTGTCAAGGTTTTTGATGTCATGCTGAATCTCCACAGACTTGAAGTAAAGGTGCTATCAGCAAGTCCAGATGTGGCCAAATATTCAGTTTAGGTTTCTGCACTCTCTATTTAGCCACTTTTTCTGAATTTTCCCTATACCTTTCATCCCTACCAGAAGAAAGATCACCACTTAGATATCTGTAGCATTACAATTTCAATTCTATTTCATTAAAACAATTTGCTGCAATTCTCAAACTTTCCTGGCTGTACACCACCACTTTCTGAAATCATTTAAATGCAATCCAACTGTTGTCTGGTCTACCTGTTATACTGTTAAATTTTATTCCTTGTCTTGTTACAGTAAGGTAGGAGTAATTCTAAGGCCAGTGTTAAATATCTGACTTCTATTTGATGAGTGTAAGGCCAGGTGGCTGGGGTGAATTTGAGAAGTCTGGACACAAGCATGCTTGTTTGACTGGTGTGCCATTAGAGTTCACAATGAAGATAAATACTCAGGGTTCTATTCACTATACAAGTTCCAAATTTTCCCTGTTTGTTTCAAAGTATGTCTTTCAGTGACATGTGGAGAGGGCACTGAAGGTTGACGAACAATAATAAAACAGATGAAGAGTGAATACAGCAAAATATTCATGAAGCGTTCACACAGCATGTAATCTTTCTACATAGTGTTTTAATGATCATGTTAATTTGTTCACAATATGGCAGAGCTAAAAGAAAAGATCAATAGATAGATGGATGCTAGTTTTGTGCCATTTGCCTGTAGTACCAATTGACAATTCTATGTACTCAAAGGGTTACAACTCATTTACATTAACTGACCTCTGTCACTAGCATTTGGTGCCACTCTCCTCTGTTTTACTATTTATTTTTAGCCACCAGCATCTGATATAATTTGCACTTTTCCTCTGCCTCAACAGATCACAATCTCTTAGACCTTTTGTGAGCTGTTTTAATTTCCCTGAGAAAGATTTAACTTGCCTGAGGCTACCTGGGGACTAATTTTCTTTGTCCAGGCACAAATATGACACAGTTTTAGATTTTTTTCAACCATGGGCTGAGGTAGGAAGTAATATGTTTGTGTAATATCACTGCACGCATCACTTTCTCTTGCCCTTCCGTGTAGACATGACAATTTTGCTTGAAAGTTAGCTTTTCAATTCAATGCTACCTCTTGCACACCTACTACAGTTCAATCATTGTTTTTATGCTAAATTAAATATAGTTCAGTCTAAGCATATGCTTTCAAGAGGCAGGTTCAGCTGGTGGTTACAATAAAATATTTAACCATCAAACGTTAAAACAGTTGGAAAAAATCAGCTGATCCCAGAAGAATCAGCAGGCAAGAGGAAACCCCATCAATCTCTTTTCATATTTTCCACCTTTCCTGGTGCTAAAGAGTATTTGGAATATAGTTAATTAAAAATGAGCTTTGCATAACATGCGTAGATTATTCCTGCTATACTTCATGGCCAACGGCAGTCACCAGAGACAACGTAGCCTCTTGTACCTCTGAAAACTTTCACAACCTGAAAGACCAAGCATTTTTTATGAGGATTTTACTCAATTAAATGTGCTTGCAGCCTACCACACTGAAAATCAGTCAGTTGCCTGGTTTATCTAATCTCCGTATTGTTATACATCTATGTACAGGTCAATGCCTCTGTTCTATTAATCCTGTTTGTATCCTTGTTTCTATCCTTATCTTTAATCCCATCCTTATCCCTTTTCCATTCCAAATCCCTATGCTAATTTTTATCAAAGTTTATCTCAAACTCTATTTGGTTCACCATCTTGCAATTCTTAGACTTATCTCTTTATCAATCTTTATTCCTGTTCCACTGCCTTTTCAATACATGCAAAATACTGAAGTAGTTGGGATGCTGGCTGTTACAATTTGCTCTGCTGAATTTTCATTATTGAAAAATGATCTCAACTGTTGAGCTTTAGTTATCTCAATCTGGCACAATCCCATTAAAATGGCAGAATAATTGTTTGTGTCAATAACACTAGAACTCTTAGATCTAATTTGTGATTTATAATGGGAAATGCACTGAAACATTCTGTGGTAGGGATTTCAGGAACTCTCCTTGAACTGGATGAAAAAGATCTTAGAGTAGTGAATAAGGAGAAGAGGTAATATTTAACACTAAGAAATGTGCTCTATGTAGATTAATAGATTTTCAAAGTATGTCTGAATTTTCTCCCAAAGGCACATCTCCAAAGCCACTAACTGGTTTATGATGATTAACTAAGTCAAATCTCTTTTTATTAAATGGGGCTTCCAGAATTTTGCTGGTGTTCAAGGGTTGAATTATGTGATTACTTCTGAGTGGAATCAGGTCTTTTGGTTTGCTAAACACATTTTTAAAAAAAATTGGGATTAATATTTTTTCTTCATTATTATATTCCTTGAATGGATGACATAATAATATGTGTGTTGAACTTCACTTCTGAAATCTGGTTCCGTTGAAATTCATTGTTTCACACAATCAAAGTAACTTTATTATTGAAGTATGTATATAATTACGATACACAGTGTATTCCGGTTAATGGAGCCATCAGGAAATTAATGCAGCTGCTCATTTAAGCCAACTCTTACAGAACAAAAACGTCGAGAAAATAGTTGGGATTTTCTTTGTTCATTTAGGATACTGTGCTGCTTAATTGGGGCAGGAAACTGTTGCTGAACAGTTTTTAATCAGCATTCGTTGCTTCACTTGTGTGGCTATTAGACACTATTAGTGAGAACAGTTTTTAAATAGCGCCAGTTGCATGTGTTTGTACTGATTTTTGTCACTGATAGTTGGTGAGAAATAAGCAGTAAGACAATTCAGAACTGTTTTGCTCTGTGTGGGTTTAAACGTTCAGGCTTGGAGATGCCATAAATGGCTGGAAATGAAAATGAAACGATTTCACTTGTTCAACAAGTTGGGAACTATGAAGAATTTGAAGATACCTACAATAATCTTGAATGTTATAATGAAAATTAAGATCTGGAAGATGCAATTGTTGAAAGCATTTTATGAAGGTAGCTCATCATCTGCACTAGGTGTCAGTGCCAAACAGGCAAAATGCTAGAGAAATGGCAAGGTTGCCACCTGATGAACCACAAGGCATGGAGAAGAACTAAATACTGTATTTCCATGAGCAAATCATAAGTCATGTTAACAGCACTTCTCTTTTTGTTTATAAAAAGACAGACATACCTAAGTGCACACAATTGTCTGCATTTTCTGGTAGTTTGCAAGATCAGGCAATCCGTTAGACAGTTATTCATTGTTTACTTGTGTGTATTTCCAGGTTCACCCTCATTGATTTATTGTAGGCAAACTTCCAACAGCTGAAAATTTCTGGGATTAAGGGCTTGTCTGCTAGTGATTAATAATTTGTTGGCATTGCAGATCATAAAGACCTGCAACAGATTATTACGGCAGGAGTGTAAATGTTCTAATTTTGGAATTGTAAGTAGTATGATAGAATACTTCCCAGAAATATGCATCAATAATCTGGGTGGACATTTCAGGGTCAGGAGTAGTTCCCAATTTAGACCTTATCATACATATATCATGATGCTATAGCTCTCTGGCTGCAGAAAGTGTTCAAGAAACGGAAGTGGCACATTTTGGTTTGTTCTTTGAAGGGATTGAATTTAAATATTAACACCAACATTAAGTATCAAACCCAGTCTGCTGTCTTGGTACATCTGATTTTTACAAAACTGCTGCCACTTAGAGCATTGATACAAGACCCTTTATTAAAGTCTTTATTAAAGTTTATTATTCATCTCAACATAAACTATACTAAGAGGTTGTTGGAAGGCATGATATTAGGTTGAAATCTACTGTATATGGCGCCTAGTCTAATTTCTGCTTTTTTCTGTTGCACTTCCATCAAAGAAATTATGCTGCAAGATATTTCTAAACCAAGGAGCTGTATTCCTTAGAAAGGACCTATAAACACTTACTGAGAAAAGGCAGGGAAAGGACTGAGTCCTTAAGAAATAGTGCCATCCTCAGGTAGGGCTGCCTTGAAAATACAGGAAGAGGAGATGGCAGGTGTACTACATAGTACATGGGGAAACATGTCTAATCAATGGTTGTTTGTTAACAGTTGCCTAAGGTAACTGACTATTCAATTGGCAAAAGCAAGGAAGTAATGGAACATATTCAGATAAAAGCAAAGTGCTTGATGTTCGAACTGAACTCTTCAAACCTATATTCAGAAGCAACAACACAAGCTTCTCATTTTAAGGCAGCGGTAAATAAGAAATGCTATTTCAATATTAAAAACCTGCCAGTCAGATCCAATGACATAGCTTAGCCATCCCTATATGCATCTTTCTTCTCTTAAAATATCCTTTAAAACTTTTCCTTTTCTAGAATCTGGCAAGAAGCTGGAAAAATCTCTCCTTGTGTTTTCACACCTGCTGTCTATGGAGGGAAAGAAATTGTTCTGGGTGTTGAAAGCAATTGGTTGATTTGAAGATGCATGGATTATGATGTCCACTGAGTTGGTAACACAGCCAGTCAGGGATATATCCATGTGCTGCATTAACTTTGCTACTCCTCTTGCAGAGGAGTCCTACAGATATTGGTTTCTGGCAGACAAGCATGTGTTACCTGTTTGGGCCTCGTGCAGCCAAACGGGAGAATTTCATTGTGTTTCTAGGAACATTCTGGAAGGAGTCAGAGATAAAAACTGAGGGTAATTGTGACTTCCTGAGGGTAATGACTGACCACCAGGTTCAGCAGAAAACTCTTCTCCTAGGGAGTGATAGGTATCTCTTCAGATAGATAACAACACTGATGGAGGCTATTTGGCCACAGTGTCCATTTTACCTCCTGGAACCCTTCCTGTAAGTTCCTTTCCCCCCATCTGTACCCATACAGTGTATTCTCTCTCACAAATTCTCCCCTTTATGCACTGCCACTGAAACCCCAACTTCTGCCCACCCCCCCACATCACTCTGCAAACACGTGCCTCTTAGGTTCCACCAACGGCTCTTGGGTCTTGGAAGATTCCATCTTCCTCCCACCCTACTTTCCCTGAGAACCCTAACCCTCCCCTCTCCTCAGACTCTACCAACCCTTTTCACCACCCGATCCCAGCTCTCATCTGCACCGCGTCTTCACAACTCTCTCTGAACATCCCCTTTGGGAGACAGAACGTTCTGTCCTCAGTAAGGGCCTCACCTTTGTTCCCCTGCGGCCGCACCTCAGTGAGTTCCACGCCTGCCATGACGCTGAAGTCTTCTTCCACCACCTCCGTCTCCATGCTTACTACTTTGGCAAAAACTCTCCAGTCTGCATTGATGACCCTTTCTCCTCTTCCTGGACACACCACTCTGGTCTTCTGCCTGCTCTGGATCTTTTCATTGCCAACTGCCAATGGGATTTCAACCATCTTGACTTTACCACTCCTCTTTCCGATTCAAACCTCACTCGTTCCGAATGCTCCGCTCTCCACTCTCCCCACACTAATCCTAATTTCACCAAACCTGCAGATAAGGGGGATGCTGTAGTAGGCTGGTGAACTGACCCATGTGCTTGCCCATGGCTACACCTTGCTGAGGCCAAGTATCAACTCTCAGACACCTCGTCTTACTCACCCCTCGAACAGTACCACACTGAGGAGCACCAGGCCATTGTCACCCACACCATCACTGACCTTATTAACTCTGGTGATCTCCCATCCACTGCCACCAACTTCATAGTTCTTTTACCCCACACCTCCCATTTCTACTTCCTGCACAAGATTCACAAACCTGCCTGTTGAAGTAGATCCATTATTTCTGCTTGTTCCTGCTTCATTGAACTTGTATCTGCATACTTGAACTCTGTTTTAAAGCCCCAGTTCAATCCCTTCCTACCTACATCCATGATACTTCACATGCTCTGGATCTTTTCAATGACTTCAGGTTTCCTGACACCGGTCGTCTCATTTTCACCATGGATGCCCAGTCCTGATACATCTCTATCCCCCATTAGGAGGGCCTTAAATCTCTCTGCTTCTTTCTGGACAACAGAGCCAAACAGTTCTCCTCTCCCACCACTCTCCTTTGTCTGGCAGAACTGGTCCTTGCTCTCAATAATCTCTCCTTTGGCCCCTTTATCCTCCAAAACTAAAGGTGTAGCCGTGGGCACTCACATGGGTCTCAGCTATGCCTGCCTTTTTGTTGTCTACCTAGAACAGTCTATGTCCCAAGCCTACACTGGTATCACTCCCCAGTGTTTCCTGTGCCAAGTTGATGACTGCATTGGTGCTGCTTCCTGCATCCATGTTGAGCTCGTGACTTCTTCAGCTTTACCTCCATCTTCCACCCTACCCTCAAATTTACCTGATCCATTTCCAACACCTTCCTCCCCTTTCTCAATCTCTCTGTCTCTATCTCTGGGGACAGTCTATCTACTGATGCCTACTATAAATTATTAAGGACCTCCAGCACCCAGGGCATGCCCTTTTCTCACTGCTACAATCAGGTAGGAGATACAGAAGCCTGAAGGCACACACTCAGCGATTCAGGAACAGCTTCTTCCCGTCTGCCATCCGATTCCTAAATGGCCATTGAAACTTTGGACACTACCTCACTTTTTTTAATATTCAGTATTTCTGTTTTGCACATTCTTTTAAATTTATTCGATATACGTAATTGATTTACTTGTTTGTTTATTATTGTTCTACTTATTTTTTTTCTCTCTCTGCTAGATTATGCATTGCATTAAACAGCTGCTGCTAAGTTAACAAATTTCACGTCACATGCCAGTGATAATAAACCTGATTCTGATTCTGAAATGCCACACCTGCCTCTACACCACCTCTCTCACCACCATTCAGGGTCCGAAACGGTCCTTCCAGGTGAGGCAACACTTCACCTGTGAGTCTGTTTGTGTCGTCTTCTCTATCTGCTGCTCCTCGTGTACATCAGTGAGACCTGAAGTAGATTGGAAGACTGCTTCGCCAAGCACTTACGCTCTGTCCGCCAGGAAAAGTGGGATCTCCTGATGGCCAACCATTCCAGTTCTACATTCCATTCCTATTCTGACATGTCAGTCCGTGGTCTCCTCTACTGCCAGAATGAGGCCACACTCCTGTTGGAGGAGCAACACTTTAGATTCTGTCTGGGTAGACCATAAAACATAGGAGCAGAATTAGGCCATCTGGCCCATAAAGTCTGCTCCACCATTCAATCACGGCTGATCGTTTTTTTCTATCCCCTTCTCAACCTCAGTTCCGGCCTTCTCCCCGTAACATTTGGTGACATGTCCGCTCAAGAACCTATCAATCTCTGCCTTAACTATACCCAACGACTTGGCCTCCACAGCTGCATGTGACAACAAATTCCACAAATTCACCACTCTTGGCTAAAGAAGTTTCTAGAAAGGGTGCCCCTCCATCCCGAGGCTATGCCCTATTGTCCTAGACTCTCCCACCATGGGAAACATTCTTTCCACATCTACTCTGTCTAGACCTTTCAACATTCAAAAGATTTCAATGAGATTTCCCTCCCCCCATCCTTCTGAATTTCAGCGAGTACAGATCCAGTGCCATCAAAGGATCGTCATATGATAACTCTTTTATTCCTGGAATCATCCTTGTGAACCTCTTCTAGACTCTCTCCAACGCGAGCATTTCTTTTCTAAGATGAGGGGCCCAAACTGTTTACAATACTCAAGGTGAGGCCTCACCAGTGCCTTATCAAGCCTCAGCATCACGTCCGTGCTCTTATATTCTAGACCTCTTAAAATGAATGCTAACATTACATTTGCTTTCCTCACCACTGACTCAACTTGCAAGTTAACTGTCAGTACCTCCAGTTGAATTCTGTCTTTTTGTGTCTGTTCCCCCTAGCTGTCAGTTTGTGGTTTTGTGTTGCCATGTGCCCCGGTCCCCGCTCCTGATCTACTCCGGCCCTTGTATTACTGAGAACTCCATCTCTCATCATTACCTGTATTGCTGCCACCCGTGTCTCATTGTGCTCCACCTATCATCTGCCTCTCTGTTTATTGCTCAGTGTATTTCAGTCCTGTGTTTTCATCTGTTTGTTGCCAGATTGTGCCAGTGAATTTTGTGGAGCCTTTCCACTTTCCAGCATCTATCTCTCTCTCTTCCCTCCCCCTCTTCCCTCCCCCTCTTCCCTCCCCCTCTTCCCTCCCCCTCTTCCCTCCCCCTCTTCCCTCCCCCTCTTCCCTCCCCCTCTTCCCTCCCCCTCTTCCCTCCCCCTCTTCCCTCCCCCTCTTCCCTCCCCCTCTTCCCTCCCCCCCCTCTTCTCTCCCCCCCTCTCTCCCCCCCCCTCTTCTGGGCTTTGGATCTCTCTGGATGTTTTGATCTCTGCCTGAGTTTTGATGCCGACTTTGTTTGCACCTTGGGTTTTGCTACTCAATTAATCTCACTGTGTGTGCACAGTGCTGGGTCTGTGATTGGATCCCTGCTCTGGTGTCCTGATGTTAACCTTTGGGGTGTTCTACATAAGGACTCCCCAGTCTCTCTGCATCTCAGATTCTTGGATTTTCTCCCTGTTTAGAAAATAGTCTGCACATGTACTTCTACTTTCAAAATGCATGGCCATGTGTTTTCCAACATTGTATTTCATTTGCCATTTTCTTGCCCATTTTCCTAATCTAGGTCCTTCTACATCCTATCTGTTTCCTCAACACTACCTGCCCCTCCACCAATCTTTGTATCATCTGCAAACTTGGCAACAAAGCCATCTATTTCATCATCTAAATCATTTATATACAGCATAAAAAAAGTGGTCCCAACTCTGACCCCTGCAGAACACCACTAGTCACTGGCAGCCAACCAGGAAATGATCCTTTTATTACCACTCGCTGTCTCCTACCAATCAGCCAATGCTCTAACCATGTTAGTAACTTTCCTGTAATACCATGGGCTCTTAACTTGGTAGGCAGCCTCATGTGTGGTACCTTGTCAAAGGCCTTCTGAAAGTCCAAATATACAACATCCACTACATCTCCTTTATCTATCCTACTTCTAATCTCCTCAAAGAATTCCAACAGGTTTGTCAGGCAGGGTTTTTCCTGAAGGAAACCATGCTGACTTTGTCCTATCTTGACCTGTGTCACCAAGTACTCCAGCATCTCATCCTTAACAATTGACTCCAACATCTTCCCACCCACTGAGATCAGGCTAACTGGCCTGTAATTTCCTTACTGCTGCCTCCCTCCTTTCTTAAAAAGTGGAGTAACATTTGCAATTGTCCAGTCCTCTGACACCATGCCAGGGTCGAATGATTTTTGAAAAATCATTTCTAATGTTGCCACAATCTCTAATGCTACCTCTTTCAGAACCCTAGGGTGCTGTTCCTCTTGTCTTGGTGACTTGTGTGCCTTTAGGTCTTGCAGCTTTTTGAGCATCTTGTCTCTTGTAACAGCAACTGCACCCACTTCTCTTCCTTCACACACTACAACATCAGGCATACTGCTAGTGTCCTCCACAGTGAAGACTGATGCAAAATACTTCAGTTCCTCAGCCATCTCTTTGTTCCCTGTTATTATTTCTTCTGCCTCATTTTCTAGCGGTCTCATTTTCACTCTCATTCCTCTTTTATTTTTTAACATACTTAAAAAAACATACTATCCACTGATATTATTTGCTAGCTTGCTTTCAGATTTCATCTTTTCCCTTCTGATTTATTTTAGTTGCTCTCTGTAGGTTTTTAAAAACTTCATAATACTCTATCTTCCCACTAATTTTTCCTTAGTTTTATGCCCTTTCTTTTGTAATTACAATAGCTTTGACTTCCCTTGTCAGCCACGGTTGTACCTTTTAATCATTTGAGTATTTCTTCATTTTTGTAATACACATGTCCTGCACCTTCCACACTTTTCCCAGAAACACACGCCGTTGTTGCTCTGCTGACATCCCTTCCAGAAGCTCTTTCCAATTTACTTTGGCCAACACCTTCCAAAGTCAAAGTAGCCTCCAACCTGATGGCATGAAGATTGATTTCTCAAACTTCTCATATTTAACAACAGCCCTCCAACCCCCACCCCACCTTCACCATCTCCCATTCTTGTTTCTTTCTCTCACCTTATCTCCTTATGTGTGCTCCTCTCTCTTCCCATTTTTCCATGGTCTTCTATTCTCCTATTGGAGCACCCCTTTTCCAGCCCTTTTATTCTTTCACCAATTGAATTCCCAGCTCTTTACTTCACCCCCTTCCCCTCTCCCAGTTTCACTTATCATCTGGTACTTCTTCCTTCCTTCCCCCACCTTCTTACTGTGACCTCATCTTTTTCTCCAGTCCAGATGAAAGGTCTCGGCCCGAACCCTCGACTGTTTATTATTTCCCATGGATGACGCCTGGCCTGCTGGGTTTCTCCAGCATTGTGTGTGCGTAGCAAAAGCTCCCCGTTGATATTTTTTTGCCACAAAACTACACCAATGGGTAATTTACAATAACCAATGGATTTCTAGAATGTCCTTGGGATGTGGGAAGAAACTGGAGAATATAGAAGAAACCCACACAGTCACAGGAATAAACTCCACTAAACAGCAACTGTGGTTGGGATTGAATCTGGGCTCTTAGATCTGTGCAGCAATAGTGCTAATTTATCTATTATGATCACAGATGACATTTCTGCCTATGCAAGAGGAGAAAGAAATGGAGCCTTCCTCTGCAAATCCGATTGGGGTTGGCAGAGCCCATTTATACCTTTCTGTTGGCCATTGGCCACATTCTGCTCCCTCCACAGTACATCTTTCCTGCTGGAGATACAAATACATGAAGAAGATTTCCACCTGCATCATGTCTTATTAGATATACTCGGTAGCCATTTTATTAGGTACCTTGTATTCCTGGTCATTAGTGCAAAATCTAACCAGCCAATCATGTGGTAGCAATTCAATGCATAAAAACATGCAGACATGGTCACAAGGTTCAGTTGTTGTTTAGACCAAACATCAGAATGAGGAATAAATGTGATCTAAGTGACTTTGACCATGGAGTGATTGTTGGTGCCACTCATGGTGGTTTGAGTATCTCAGAGACAGATGACCTCCTGGGATTTTCACACATAACTGTCTCTGGAGTTTTCAGCAACCAGTCCATGAAACAAAAACATCCAGCGAGCTTCAGTTCTGTGGGTAAAAACGCTTTGTTAGAAATCAGAGGAGAATGGGCAACCTGGTTCAAGCTGAGAGGACAACGCCAGTAAGTCAAATAACCACACGTTATTTGGTGTTGTACAGAAGAGCACTCTGAAAGCACAACATGTCAAACCTTGAAGTTGATGGGCTACAGCAGCAGAAGACCACGAATGTACATTCAGTGGCCACTATATTAGGTATAGTGGCCACTGAGTGCATATTCCGTTGTACTTGCCTGAATGTAGTCTGATGCAATGCATGTGAATTTGCTTAATAGTTCCCATAAACAGCATAATGTGACAGGTAATTCACCTACTTTTTGTATAATTAGATGACAAACTCTGGGAGAACTTGTTGCTTTTACTGAATAGAATTGCAAGCATTTTTTAGAGACATTGGAATTATTGGAAACAGACATAGACTTAATATCGTATCCAAAAGATGATAACTCTGACAATGGAGCACTTTGTCTGGAATGTCAACTCAGGTTATGAGCTAGGAAAGAGAAAACTACAGATTTTCCTTAATTGGCATATTGGGACTGAGAGGAAGAGAGATTCTCGAAGGAGTACATTTACAGAAAAGTCATTATTAGACTTCTTTTTAAATAGAGTAAGAATTAAAGGCAAATCCATGGAGTTTAATTTGAGAGAATCCTATGTACAAACCGTATGGGTGGAGGAATTAAAGAAGTAACACACTGACCTCAATATTATCACCTCTGTGAAGGGCAGGGGAGAATTGGGAATTTTAAAATTATTTAGCAAGGGTAAGTTCTCCCAACCTGAGGCATTTGCAGCATTCGTCACTTTTATAGTGGAGGTTTTCTGCTAAGCATTTGCCAGGCTACAGTGAAATCTGACTTATTTCTAAAACCTGACTTAAACTATATAGTTGTCAATGAAAACAAAGGAAATATAATTCTGAAAATTAGAAATAAAATCATAAGGATCTATCTTCTTGTTTTCTCCAGTGAATGAATGACAATCCTATGACAAGAAAGTGCAGTCCTCTGTATACTCTCATTCTTTGTATTCAGAAAAAGGGAGAGATCTTTAAATAGAGTTAGAAAGCGTGCATCCTAAACCTAGAACAATAAGAATTTAGGATGTTATTCCATCAAACAATTGGTTTTAAGCTACAATGACATTGGTGTTGGAACCTATTGGCCTTCTTATCATTGTATTGCCTTGGGTAAGATATTAGTTTTGATGTTTTAAGAAATTTGATGTGCTCACAATGTTTTTTAAAAAATAAATTTGCAGATGTTTGGTTATTGAAACATAAAATGACTTGGCAATAGTCATGTATTCCAAAAGATGAAGTAATGAGCATTTTGTTAGATTGTCTTGTTACATTGCAACTATTATGTTGAATTGTTTATTTTCTTTGTGTGAACAGAGACACAGGTAAAGCTGTTTTTAAAATGAAATGTGTGTGTTAGATGGTAAACCCTTCAAGCAATCTATAGTGCAAAAGGGAGAATGTCAAAATGTGTCTTGTTTAAGTCAATGTCAGGAAGACTGATGTATTCTTTATTTTGCATTAATATTCCAGATTAATTGTTTGAATCACGTAAATCATTGACCATAAAAACGATTCTATATGCTTGTCTTGGACTGAAACAAATCATTTCATTGGCTCACATCAACATACACCTCATAATTTAAGACTGAGATGAGAAGGAATTTCTTCTCTCAGAAGACTGTAACTTTGAAATTCTCTACCCCAGAGAAGCTGAAGTATTAAACATGCTTAAGGCTGTGAAAGGCAGATTTTTGGTTTAGAGGTGAGTTAAGAGTTGGGCAGGAAACCAGAGCTGAGGCCAAGCTCAGAACAGCCATAATCATTTGAATATCAGAATAGTCTTGAGGGGCTATAAAGTCTATTGCCTCTCGTATGCCTTGTGTTCCGGACAGAAATGTATACAATTTGTTTTATAGTCTCCACCACACCTCCCAGCAGAATTAGAGAATATAATGCATTAAGAATGGGGCACAATGAGACAATAATAAATTTCTTCATGAAATTCTCCTTTCTGGTTTTTTTCTCCTTTTTTTCTCCCTATTAAGTTTCTTGAACAACATTTCCAAGATATTTGCTTTCTTCCTAATGTTCAGTGCTTTACATTAAGCAATAATTGGGTGAGTTCAGGTGAGCGAAAATTCAGCAATTCAAAGAGAAAGGTAAGCACAGTAGTGCAGTATGCTGAGAAGCAGAAAAGACAAGAAGAGCAGAGTGTATACCAGTAATGATGTATACAGCTAGTGAGGTCAAAGGAGATATAAATGGCTGTGTCAAAATTACTGGTTTTTTATTTCCCACATGTATAAAACATTCATATTAAGCTAAATAAAAGCGGGTAACAAATAAAGGCAAATGGTACTGATTGATTCAAAAGCCAACACAGTTGTAACTTGACCAAGGTTGGGAACTGAATATTTGAGAGCATCTGACATTTCAGAAAAATATGCAGAACTATAATGGGTATGGGGAAGGGGGATGGAGGGGACTGGCTGCTCTGATAGTTCAGGATGTAGGACTTAGGCAGAGATGAGGAATAAGCATGGAAGAAGTTCAATGTTTAAAGTTAATTTATTATTCAAGTATCTATACATCTGTACATTCTGCCTTGAGATTTATTTTCTTGCAGGTGTTCTCAGAAAGGTAAGTACAATAGAATTTATAAAAAAGACTGTAAATAACAGACAAACAGCTAATGTGTAAGAAAACAATTAGTGCAAATAATTCAAAAAAGTAAATAATTAATACTGAGAAGGTGAGTTCTAGAGTCCTTGATAGTGAGCCTACAGATTGTGGAGGCAGTTCATTGTTGAGGTGAGTGATGTTATGTAACCAAATATGTAAATACAGTCATGAACTTATGTAAAGCACTTTCATGAGCATTCTTGCTGTAGACTCAACCAGGAAACTTGCCATTTTAGATTAGGTGATGAAACAAGGCTAATTTGCAATCTAGGTTAAAGATTTTCAAATTCATTTTGAGAGTGACAAACTTAATACCAAAACTAAGATCTTAAACATTGTTATAAAGAGTGTATTCACCAAAATAACTTGGGAGATTAGGTTGAAAATGTATTTTTAAAAAGAGTGGAAATATTTAAATTAATATTCCCTTATTTTCAAAGAATATATTTGCACTGGGATGAAAGGATTTAATGTGATGTGTAATCCATCTGAAGCTGATGAAAATTACAGAGGCTTTACAAGGTTATTAAGAAAATTAATAGAACTAAAGATTGGACAACATTTAGAAACCATTAGAAGCTGCCTAATAAAGAGTGAGAAAATACAATTTGTGCAAGCTGATAGGAAATATTTAAAGGCTTGTAAGAGCAACTATCAATAGACAAAAAGAAGGACAATGCAACGGCTGGCCGCTTAGAAAGATCAGGGAATTAACGGCGGGTCCACAAGAGCCTGCAGATGCTCAGATCTGGAGCAGAATACACACTGCCAGAAGAACACTATGGGTCAAAGGGATATCCAACATTTAGACTCCAGATCCTTCATCAGGTGGGGAGTAACGAAAAAGCAGTGGTATGATAAAAATAATTTAGAGCTGTTTTAATTGAAGAAGATATTAAAAGTTAGTCAAAGTAGGACAAACAAGTAAAGAACTTTAAACCAGCATTACCAGAGAAAAAGTCCTCTGCAAGTTAACATCATTAAAGACTAACAAATCCCTTGGACCTGAATGTCTAGAGCCAAGGACTCTAAAAGAGATAGTGGAGGAGGAAGTGAATATATTGGTTGTCATCTTCCAAAGTTCCTCTGATTCTGGATGGATTGTAATGTTGCAAATACAAATGTGCTATTTGAGAAAGGACAAAGCAGAAACAGAAACCAGTCAGCTTAACATCAGTTGTCAGGAAAATGCTGGAATCTATCATTAAAGACAATAATGGATCAGAGAAAAGCATAACACAGTTGGGTAGAGTCAATGCGGTTTTATGAAAGGCTCTAAACTAATTCGCTGGAGTAGGATGACTTAAAGTGAACTAGTAAATAATGGAGCATTTCAATTTCTGAAAACCATTTGATAAGGTGCTACAAAATGCAAAGTAAGGGTTCGTGAGGTGGAGGGTATGGAAAAACAGAAAACAAAGGAGAAGAATAAACAAGTTGTCTTCAGATTGCCCAGTTCCAATAGCAGGCCATCCCTGGGTTACAAATATTTGACTTATGGTTATGCCTACATACATACATATACATGCATTTGTTCCTACAACCAGCAGAACCAACTTCCTCTCTTTCTCCACTTTGAGGAATTCTTCTTTCTTATCAGTTGAATGGAATGGAACCCATTTGTTACCTGGGTGATTTAGGAATTAGTGCCTAAGCCTTTGCTATTTGAATATAACATGCATGGAACAACTGTATGTTATGAACCCAGGTTTGCTGATTCTACAGAATTAGATGGGAAATGACTTAAATGTATGCATAATGAATGTGGGAAAATGGTAGTCAGGGTTAAATGAAGGGAAGTATAAAGTTATCATATTGTACAGAGTATAGAAAAAAACAGAATTATTTAAATGGTGTTAGATAATTTATGTTCAAAGTTGAGCATCGTAGTATTAGAAATTGAAGATTAGTACACAGCTGCAGTGATAAATAGGAAGGCATGTGGAATGTTGGCTTCATTTCCAGGGTCATGGAGAACAAGGCTCAGACAAGCTTACCATCATCTGCATAGGACTTCGGTGAGACTACATCTGGAGTATTGTGTCCAGTTCTGGTCACTTTTATGAAGGAAGGTTAAACTTACCTGAGAGGCATTGCAGAGGAAGGTCCACCGGATTGATTCCTGGAATGAGGACAATGTTACATGTGGGCGGTACTCTCTGGATTTTATATGACTGAGAGGTGACCTCATTGAAATAGGTAAGATGCTGAGGGTAAGGATGTTTCCCCTGATGGGGAAGTGTTGAACTATGGAAAAGAGTCTTTGTATAATGGCTTGACCACTTAAAACTGAGATGAGAAAGCATGTCCTTTCTGTGGATAGTGAAATCTTGGAATACTCTGTGAAGATTTTTGTACTTTAATTAGCTATATTAGAGGGTGAGATGTACTCCAGGGGAATCAAGGGCTATGGGTTTGAGCACAGAAGAGGAGCTGAGACTAAAGATCAAATCATCTATGATCTAATTTTGTGTCAGTGCAGCCTAAGGGGCTGTTTGGTCTATGTAACTAATTTAGATTACTTTAATATTTCAAAGGGAATTAAGAAAGTAATATTCACCTTGAGTTGACATTTGTAGAATTTGTATACCAAGTACATACAGTCACCACACGAAGCTCAAAGAATCCAAGTGCCTGTTAAAAAACTGAAAATGTTCATTATTTTTGTCACGTGTTTGTCTTCCCTTTATTGTTACCTTTGGTGTGATTAAAGGGATACCTTTAATATTAAATTTCTGTTCTTATGGCTAGTAAAGCAACTTTATTTTCTTATCTTTGCCTTATGATAAGCACATTGGATCAGCATTGGGCATGTTTTTGGTGTATTAGTAATGCAGAGTGTCAGATTCTGGGAACGTGCATTAAGCATCAATGGTAACAACAGTCAGGATACTGAGAGGTGTGGAGAAACAAAATGTCCTTGGGAATCATCGTCCACAGTAACTTCCAGGTAAGTAGTTTAGAAAGCAAATGATAATCAAAACAGATGCTAGAACCCAGGAAGAAGAGCAAGAAAATTGCTAGAGACACTGAACAGAAAGCAAGCCACCCCCTCCTCTGTTAGTTAAACTAACTTTTCGTTTCCATTTCCCTGTGCTAATCCTTGACCTGAAGCATCAACTCTTTCTCCTTCCACAGATGTTGCCTAACCTGCTGAGAATTTCCTGCACTTCTCCTGCTTGAGAAGGCACTTGTAATAGTTCTCTTTGGTGACAGGCATAGAATATTAGAAAAGCTAGATCTTTCCAGAATTGTATAAAAACACTCTAAATGTCATGGCTTGAATAATATGTACAGTTCTTGAACTACGTTGCAGAATAGATTTCATAGTTCATGAGCAACAGAAGAAATTGCAAGGATTTTGCCAGGAGTGGAAAATTATCACTGTGGGGCAAGACTGCCTGGGCAGTGGTTTCCTTTGGAAAAACGGTGACAGAGGGGAGATTTGATTAAGACATGAAAAATGATATGAGCTCTCGACTGGGTAAGCAGGTAGGCTGTATCTCCTGGGAAGCTGAACTATACTAACTGGTTAAAAACATTTCAGAAGAGGTGGAGGAAAACAATTTCACTCAAAGAGTGATAGGTTTTGTTTCCTAGTGCCTGAAAGCAGGATTCTCATTACATTCAAAAAGAACTTGATTCAGCATTTGCATGACTATTGTACAAATGGAACTAGATTTGGAAATGGGATTAGCTCGACTCACGTTGGTTTGGCTACGTGGAGACTACATTCCAAGTGCTGTATATTTCTATGAAAAGCACTTTTAGTTGAGACCTTGTTCATAGAGAATTTAATTGTGGTTCCTCAAATTAGAAGCTGGATTTTGAGCCTACCTGCAATCAGTTTCCCATCATAACTGCTAATTAGAGGCATTAAGAACCATCATTTTGACTGTAATCTTATTCTCAAAACTCAGACTTAACTTTGTAGTGGTTCTGCTGTAAACTTCCTTCTGTAGTTTGGTTTGATTGATTGCAATGCGGTTCTCAAGAGATATCCAGTGATTATCACAATTTTAAAAAGACAGATGTGGCTAAACTCTAGCATCATGGGTATAACCATAAATAACTACTGAAAATATATGTAAATTACAGTTCTTAATTCTTGCATTACCAATATTTTGAATTATTTTATCTCTTTTTACAGAAACTAGATTGCATTCCTGGGTGGAATTTTAACAACTGTGGTACCCATATCTCTGACCTAGTTAAGAAAAGTTAACTTGGGCCATTTCAAGGATTATTACAGTTTTCTTTTACTTGTGTGGCTTCAGAGCAAAGCGCCTGGCATATATCCTCTATGATCCATTAGAAAATCAGAAACATATTTCATCAAAGAATAATAGTTTGGCTAAGGTATTGTGAATGGTTCTATCTTTAGTCTAATGTTCTACAACCATGTTTTTAGAGTTTAATTGTGCACCAAGGTGAACATTATCCACAATGCTATCACAAAGCTTTGTATTTTTTCTCTTAGTTCAATTTATTATTAAAAGTTGAACCACAATCTACAGAAGTCTACCTCCCCTGTTGCAAGACCTCAGGCTATTCTGTTTAAGCTAGTTCTTTTAAATGTGAGATCCCTTTCGAATAAGACTTTTATTACCATTACAGACCTTGATTTTATGTTATTAACTGAGACCTACTTAAAACCAAATGAATACAACCAGTTACCTGAACTGTGTCTCCCTGACTATGACAACCTTCGATTACCAAGGCCCAGTGACCGAGGTGCGTACTTACCATCATGTTCAAAGAGCATTTTAGGTGCAATCTCCTGTCTCCAAACAAGTTTTCTAACTTTGAGGTACATATGTTCAAAATTTGTGGTACAGATCCCGTTCCCTACATTTATCATGTACCTGTCATTTATCGCACTCTTAAATCCAATACCCGCTTTCTTTTGGAATTCTCTGAATTTTAATCCTCTATATGGAACTATGACAGGATTGTCATTACTGGTGATTTCAATATCCATATTAATTATCTCTCAAATGTGAAATCTATAGCAGCTGAACACATGAATTTACTAGACAGCCTAGGTCTTAACCAACATGTCAATGAGCCCATCCATTAACCTGGAAATACTCTTGACTGAGTAATGACAAAAGGGTTAACTATTATTAATATCTCTCTGTCTATGATCATTTTATGTACTTTGATACACTCCTGCCTGTAACCAAGACTATGAAAAAATTACAGTTTTAAAAAAACAGTTTCTTGATGCTGCAACACAACGTAAATTTTCTGAGCTGGCTAGTTTATCTGACCCATGTGACCTTAACTGTACAGAAAATGAAATGGTTGATTCTTTCAAGAATAACTTGGGAAGTATATTAACCACAGTGGCCCCAATTAGGGTTAAAAAAATCACTTAGTAAAAACATTGCTATGTTAAACATTGCTATAAACTCTGCAAGAGGAACCTAATTTCCCAAGATTATTACAGAGAATAGCGGCGATTCAAGAATAATGTTCTCAAATATAAACTGACTGTTGAATCTGTCCCAGCCTATAATCTTCTCAGTCAAACATCTGCCACAAAATGTGAGAAATTTGTAATACATTTTATCAAGAAAATTACTTATGTTAGGGAGAGTATAGCTACTGATAATGTTAAAAGATGGCAACCATGTCAATATTTATAAGTATTTCCAATTCAGAACAAAAAGCAAACTATCTACTTGCTGTCTCGTTGCTGCCCCTATCACTCTTTTTAAGGAGTTATTTAGTAGTGTTTTCAATTTGTTGATAATCCTTGAAACTAGAGTTTTTTTAGATGCTTTCAAAATTGTGGTTGTCAAACCTCTGTTTAAAAAGCCAATTCTTGATAGGGAGGTAGGAGTCAATCACAAGCTAATACCAAATCTTCCCTCCCTTGGCAAGATTCTTGAGGAAGTCATTTTCAACCAGCTCAAAACTTTCTGAATGAGAACAATATTCTAGAAAAGTTTCAATCAGGTTTTAGAGCAAACCATAGCTTGGAGACAGGCCTTACTAAAATTGTCAGTGACCTTATGCTTAGCACTGATAACAACAGAATCTCAGTTCTAACTCTAAGTTCTTCCTTCGACACAATTGAACACAACATTCTCTAAGATTGTCTAGAAAACTGGTAGTAGTGCCCTTAACTGGCTTTGCTCAAATGCATATCTAAGAGTACATCTTGGTTTTGCTCAGAAAAGCCATCTTGGTCTCCTACTCTTCTCTTTATACATGCTTCCCTTAGGAGACATCATTTGAGAGCATAAAATTGATTTCCACAGTTATGCAGATGACACAGAATTGTAGATCTCGGTTGAACCTGATGATATTAACACCCACATCTTCTCAGACTTCTGGTATGGCTGAAATAAAAAATGGATGAGCAATAATTTCCTAAAACTAAATGAAGATAAAACTGAAATACTTTTAGATAGTCCCAAAGCCAAAGGAGATAAACTTCTAGATAACCTTAGGAACTTGGTTCCCCTTGGTTTAAAATCAGAAGTAACAAGCCTGGGTGTTATCCTTGATTCATATTTAAATGTTAAATCCCACATAAAAAAAGATTAGAGCAGTATTTCTGTCACGTAATGATGCTGGAAAAGTAATTCATGCCTTTATATTGAATAGACTACATTTCTGCGATGGGCTTTTTACTGGCCTTCCAAAACAATCTATTGACAAACTTCAACTTATTCAGAACATTGCTGCTAAACTTTTAATTTAAACCAGTATAAGGGAACAGATCACTCCCAACCTAGCTACTCTGCATTGGCTTCCTTTAAAATTGATTTTAAAGTTCTCTTACTTCTTTTTAAAGCTCTTAATGATCTGGGACCGAAGTACATCACAGAATCCTTTTTGTTTTATAATCCTGCTCAAGCTCTCTGGTCTTTTTCCACCAGTGTCTTAAATTTTAACAATCTCCCTCAAAAGATAATTGTCAGGTCAGCTTTTCTGAACTACACTACTAAACAATGGAATTCAGTACCTAAAACTATAAGAGATGCAGACTCAGTTGATACTTTTTAAACCGGCTCAAAACTTATTTATTTAATCTTGCTTTTAACTAACATCTTTTTATCTTTTATTTTTATATTTCTAGTTTATCCTATTGTAAAGCAGTAAAGCATTTGAACTACATCATCTGTATGAAAAGTGCTCAATAAATTAATTGTTATTATTATTACACATGTTTTTTCTATTGCTAAACAGAAGCTGAGAGGAGAATTTTTATTTCCTTTCAAAACTTCCTTTGTATGAGAAAACATGATGATACAGTCTGGCTTAATGTTGGTGAATCTCTTGCTCCTCCTGCTCTTGGACCTGGAAAAATCTCCTGCTGGCTTGGAGAAGGTTATGCTTCTCTCACCTTAATCTTTGCTCCTTTATGCTCCATTCCTGTTGTAGTGACAATAATTGTGATGCATTGTCCTGCATCAGTTTTTTTCCAGACACCTCACACAAGTTCTCAGAAAATCAGATTTATTTTGTTGCCCAATGTTGCCATGGATTTTTTATTCAGCAGTTAAGGGATTTTGTGCACCAGTGACCTAGTAGTATGTGTGTGCCCACAATGATTCAGTGGGTTTTGTAGTGTCGATTTTCCTTTTCTTGCTCTAAGTTGCCGCCTCCTTTAAGAGATCTGTCCAACAACAGCATTGTGATCAAGCTGGCTGAGCAGCTAATCAAACTGAAGAATTGCATCTTGTAGCAAATCAGAATGTTTACATTCTACAAGTCTTTCAAAGGGTGAAATTAAATTAGGGACACAAAGATTAAACTAGATAGAAATTAAAGTGTAAAAACAATATTTAAGGAAAATGTTAATGTTTTAATAATCTTAACATGCAATGTTGAAATGATTATTTTGAGAGATTGAAACCACATATAATTTTCTAAGTTTAGAGTTAATGTGCAGCAATTATGGCTTCGCGGGCTGAGTGGACTCAGTTATACTCACAGTTTATACCCAGGTGAAAGATCTTTACTGTTTTTTTTCACAGCATACATACCATGTAATAAATTGAAATTAAATGATTCCAGCAGTGTATTATTTTGGAAGAATAAGGTAAATTTCCATGTACATGTTTATATCTGTGAAAGCAAGAAGTTGCTCACTCTCACCATGTCGGTACAGCTGCAGATTCTAGGCTATTGCCCATCATCTTCTCTGTACGTACCCATACCACGTTGGATCAGTAAACCGCTACCTCAGCAGATATCATTCTGATGCATGGATTTTGGTCAGCATAATTAACATTGTGGGTAGTTATGACATCACACTCTCCAAAGGTAGTGTTACAGAAATCCATATAAATTTTTCAAAATTTACGAACGTTGTGGAGCAGGTAGTAAAAATTAGGGATCAACCATCTTCTGCTGTGTCTCACTTGAAGAACCCTTAATCTAATCAGTTTCTTATTTATATATTATTTACTTATTATTAGTTTTAATATTTTGACAGAAGATGAGAAATCTACTCTCCACCCCCGCCCCCGCCCAGTTTGAAATATGCTTTCTTAAATATTCACAGAAACAGACCTTTTTAACAATTCCAGACAGGTACCAAACAGAAAACACTTCCACCAGGAAATACAAATGGGGCCACTTCCTTGTGAAACACTTCTCAATGCCACCACTTTCCACTTGTACTATCATTAATACCACTGGCATGGATTTCCACATCAAATTTGGAGCTCTAATTGCGACAAGCTGCTTGTCACATCGATTTATACATAATTGAAAAGGTGCAGGGTGAAGTTTAGTAGAGGCTGACCAACATGAAGCAGGAGAGTTGCATTATAAGCCTTTCCAGTCCAGTCTTACTGCTGTGAGAAATCAGGTAATTTTTGTTTTTTGAAGAGGTAGTTAGCCCTTCGCTTTTAAATGATATGAAGTTCCAGCAATCTTGTCTAACAAACTCTTACATTATATTTGCTAACTCAAGAATAAGCCCAAATTTGTTTCAAGGTAGCCTTCAGTTTAAAAGGATTTAGGAGGTGTCAGTGCTTAGTGAGCACCAAGACAGCACTTTACTGAAGCAGAATATCGAACAGATTTACCGAGGGGAATAAACAGTGAAACTGAAGAAACTTTAAAAAGAGAGGTTACTTCATCCAAGACATGCTAACAATAATTTCCTCTTACAGTGGTGATTTACCTTCAGGTGCTATGTTTTGATGTGTTAGCAATGCCAAGTGTTCCTTCCTCCTTTAAAAGCAATTTGAAGTTATTTTCATCTTCCTTTCTTTTCAGGAAGGGGGAGGGGAGGCATACCCCATTTCTTTCCAGAAAACATCAAAATTTTAAAATTAAGTTATTATTTTTAAATTAATTTGTTCACATTCATTTGGGGGAAGTGAAATGTATAAACGGAAGAGGTCTATGATCAAGTTGTTCTTGAACTGAAAAATTCAGATTGTATTCATAATGAAAGGGCAGCCAAAGCAGTCTGGCAGGCAAGATCTTGCCAAAATGACTCAAACTAGCATGAAGCTTTCATTTAAACCAACAGGAAGCAGTGGGCCTCATATTACAAGGATTTGAAATGACCTTTTGAGCTGGCCATGACTGGAAGAAGCCCCACACATCTGCAAATGGAACTTGGGAATGGTGCAGACAGAAGCGTCTTTTCACAGCAGCTTAAATATTTTCCATGAAGGACAAATAAGCAGACATGATAACCATAGCTTTGCTCCCTGATCGTTTTCCTGTTCATGCAAAGGCCTCTGACTGAACTCCAAGTTCACCTTAAAGCTACATTTGCAATGGCCTGAGTTTTACTGAAGGCGACTCGGGGTTTTCTTTCCTGTTTTCACTAGCTGAGCATTTAAAGAGACATTATTTGCTGGAAGTTAGATTTATGATTTATTTAGGGTTCTTCTGCTGCTGTTGTAATATAAATTTACACACTAACATTTAAGATTCAACCTTTAGAACTATTTTATTGTTGTAATTTTCTCAGTCTTCTTTCAGCCTTTGAATTCAAAACCTGAGTTTAATTTCATTATATAACAAATAGGTAAGTGGGGTGCAGGATTGCTTCACTCACTGTTTCAAGAGGGAAGTATAGAAAAAGGAATATTTGGGAGGTTCAAACTTGCAATTATCTATTGGATCTTCTGGACCACATGGAGGGTGTTGAGCTCTTGGTGGAGATTGGCTGGTGAGTAAATTATTAAAATACTCATTTAGCAACATGTATTTTTAAAGAGCTCTTTTCTTAAACAAAACTTGCGAGGGTAATCTGATCACTTAGTTGGTAAATCCACAACCTAATGTGGAATTGAACCCCAGGCAGGTCCCAGGTTTGATGCCAGCCTGTGCTGAATTAACTCATATAACCCAGGGCAGCAGTCAGCACGCGCTAATTGGCCTCAGCTTCTGCTAGCGAGAGAGGAGGAAAGTCAGTCGATATTCCTGCTTCTGATCACTAAACAGTCTGCAGGAAAATGGCATATGTGTTGATGTTATGTGAACACAGAGGAAGGGTCATGTGTGATGTAACTCTTTGTCAAATAGGCTGTCCATACTCAATAGGTGAGCCTTAAACATGACAAATTGCTGTTTGAGTAAAGTACTATGAGGCAGTTGATTGCAGTACAACCAAACCTTTGTGGAAGAAAGAGGAAAACATTTTTACAGATCCAACCTGAATTTTTATTTTCGGTCTGTGCTAATCCTGTTAGTTCTAGTAATCTGGGCAAATTGTGGTGGGCCTATTTGTGCAGCTCAGGTAATCAAGTACACATATTTCCAAATAATAGCTTGGCTATCATTGTGTTCAATGGGAAGTCCAGCTGACAATAAGGACAATTCCAGGGAGCTTGCATAAATTTGAGACCATTGCTGTAGAACCTTAACATTCTAGATTAACTGCCCATCTAATGGCAACCAGGTAAACAAATAGTTAAATTTACTCTTTCACTTCAGCCTTGTTGCCTTTGTTATTTTATCAGGTGGGGTCCATCTTTAAATATACTGCCATCTGTGTCTGATTGCAAATTGAATCCCAGGCCATTGTGGCTTTCCCTTCAGGCCAAACTGGTAGCATGCATCTGAAGCCGAAGCAGTTCCTGAATGGTAAGTTTAAGCAAAATGTTGTTTCCTCGGGGGCCAGAGGTATTCCTGCTGGCTCCAGAATGCAACTTGATCTTGGCTTCCCACACCCAGACCATAGTGTTCATCTGAGCACTTCAGACAATGCAATGCAAGCTCATTCAAACATCAGTCTCCTCATTTCCAGATGTAATTATAATGCTGAACATAGGAAGTGCATCAAAATTCTCCACACAGGTTTACAAAGTGCAAATAATAGGCAATCTCTGGGATATGTTGTAGACACATGCATTAAATTGTAGGGGCATAGTTCATGTGTTCCTTCACTTCTCTTAAAAAATGAATCTGAGCGCAATACCTGAAGCAGTTGCAAGGCTTGACTTACAGCAAGAGCCATCCGGGACCATATCTAGAGAATTCAGCTGCCTTCCCATCCCAGGGGAGAGAGTAGCAAATGAACTGGAGGTTTGTGACAGTTGGCAAAGCTTCCCCCACTACTTCCAGCTTTGCCAGCTTTCAAGCCTTTTGTGCCTCCTAATAGATTGGGGGGGGGGTGGGGTGGTGCGAGAAATGCTTGAACGAGGAGAATTGATGATGTTAAATTCATAGGTGGCATATTTAGAGATGGTCCATTTGGTATCATACTATGCATGATAATCTCTAAGAAATATCAAGAGCTTTTGAAAATGTGTGTCGACTAACAATAGCTACCTTGTGCATTTCCATCTCATGGAAATGGATTAGTGTGCAAATACGAAAATGAGTTGTGTGTATGCATACAATATCAAAAATCAAGTTTATTTGTCATACACATTTAAATGAATTAGTAATTTGCTGTGGTTTCTCATGTTAACATACACATGTCTCATTTTTATGTTTGCACACAAAAACATCTTCACTTTGTGGTATATCTGATTGTATGCGATCTCCCTGAAATCAATATTTTAATTTATGATGTCCTCTAAGTAGATATATTTCATTTCCAATACTCATTTAACTTTTCAGTTCAAGTGTTCTCCAGTGGTAATGTTTTCTAAAACTGCCTCGGAACCATCCCAGAACCTGAATAATTTACCCACCTTTCGAGAGCAGAGATTTTAATTGTCCTTAGGTTTTCTTTGTGGCATTCTTGGCCTTGATCTGCAGAATTTAAGAAAGGCTAAAGGAGGAAAGCCTTTTGTAGAAAGTTCAATTGTAGACTGGATGTGGTGTGTTGTAGAAGAGCTGGAAGCCTAAAAGGATCTGCTGCCCAGAGCTCTCAGAGGGATTGAAATTGACCATTTTAAATTCCTGGTTGGTTCTCATGTGCTGTTTCTCAGTTCAGTTCAGTTTATTTTCATTTAGAAACCACAAATGCAATGCAGTTAAAAAATAAGACAACGTTCCTTCAGAATGATATCACAAAAGCAGACGACAAAACAGACTACGCCAGACAATCCACATAACGTTTGGTAATCCCCAAATCCAGAGTCCAGAGAGGCTGCTGCATATTAATGTCATGCTACCGTCTTAGCGTGTTCCCCAGAAAGGAGCTCCAGATCCACCAGACGAAACAAGACTACCCAGACACACCGTGAAGAGACCAACTCTACCACCCAACAAACCAAAAACTAAAGCTACAAGACCTACACAAAACCATATAGTTACAACAGTGCAGACAATTCCATAATTGATTAAAAAAAACAGACCATGGGCACAGTAAAAATAGTCCAAAGATGTTAAAAGACTATAAGTTTGAAAGAAACCACCACACAGTTTCTACAAATCCTCAGGGTCCCAATAGACTCGTCATCCCACACAGGTGGCAGAAGGCAATATCCCTGCTGTGGACTTCCATGGCACCGGACTCAGCCTCGCAGATGCAGCACACAATGAAAGCTCCGTCGGACCCAACCTCGCAGACGTGGCACACAGTGTAAGCACCCTGACCACAGCGGACTCCGAGTCCGTCGAACCTCTGAGCCTCCGACCATCCCTTCTGGCACAGCTTCTCCGAGCACACTACGACGCCCCTGCCAATGGCCACCGGCAATGCAACCACAAGGACTGGGGGCCTGTTCTTCTCAGCAGAGACCCGGACCTCACAACAGCAGCAGCAACGAAGAAGGTCTTCCTGGAGATTTCCAGATGTTCCTCCGTGCTCCCACATCTGTTTTTCATCAGATTAGGATTGTGTACGGCACCCCGCTTAACAAATAACAGGTATCAGCTCCGGAGTGGCTGCTGCAAACTGCCTTCCTTAAATCTGAGATCTGTGTGAGGTAGCCCACTGGCTCGAGTCAACCTCATGTACTTGACATAGGCCACAAATACTTTAATGCCCCACTGGATAGATGGTAAAATCTAGCAGCAAGAAGCAAGAGTTAAAATTATATCTATGGTGCCAGTAGCAGGCAAGGTTGCCATCCAGTTTACCTGATTTTGATGGATGTTGTAAGCTTGGTACTAAAGTACTTAGAAACTGCAAGATGACACTGGAATGTGGTGTCTCATTGCAAGCTATGTCCTAAAGATCCACTCATTACTTCTATCATAATTGTTCTACAGTTTTAAATTTAAATAATAAGGTGGAAGGTCATAACCAAATTAGGAAGTTGTTTTAAACCTTCCTAACTTTGTTATGATCACCTTCTTATGATTTGCCTGCACTGAACTTTCTCTGTAGCTGTTACACTTTATTGTCATTGTTATTGTTTTACCTTGTTCTATCTCATTCGCACTGTGTGATGATCTGATATGTAGGAAAAGTATGCAAGAAAAGCTTTTCAGTGCACCCTGATACATGTGACATTTCCAGATTGTCTGTTTGCTGGCTTCTGGTCAATAGTTTCTTTGCAATTTGAGTACAATCCTACTGTCCTGTAGCTAAATTGTAAATATCAATGCCAAGGTGGACTTCAGTTAACTTTGGACAGATAGGAAGGGAGTCACAATGCTCTGCTCATTGTAAATAATTGGGCACATAGTCATACCGCACATAAATAGGCCCTTCAGCCCAACTCATCCATACTGACCAAGGTGCCTTTCTGAATTAGTTCAATTTGCCCGCATTTGTCCCATATCTCTCTCAAACCATGTACCTAACTGACACCATTCTTTCTGCTTCTTCCTCTTGTAGCTCTTTCCATATACATACCATCTCACTAGGTCCCCTTTAAATCTTCCCTCTCTCACCGTAAACCTGTGCCCTCCAGTTTTAGATTCTGGTACCCTGGGAAAAAGACTGCACAAACCTCTTATGATTTTATTAACCTCTATCAGGTAACTCCTCAGCCTCATTTACACCAGAGGAACCAGTCACAGCATATCCAATTTTTCTTTAATAACTCAAGCCCTGAGAGCCAGGAACATTGCTGTAGTCTCTGTGGCTTAATCACATCTTCCTAGAGCAAGGCAACTGGAATGGACATAATACACCATGTGTGATCTCACAAATATCTTTTACGGTTGTAACATAATGTCTCAACTTTTGTACTCATTGCCCCAAATGACAAAGGCAAGCATGTCATTTGCTTTCTTTATGCCACTCTCATGGAACTATGTACTTGTACTCATAGGCTTCTTGTTCTACAACATTCCCCAGAGACGTAACATTCATGGTGTAAGCTCTGTTCTTGCATAAGTTCCAAAAATGCATCACTTTGTGTTTGTACGAGAAAATTCCATCAGTTATTCCTTATTTCACTTTCCTAGTTGACTCAGACCCTTAGGCAACCATCTTCATTGTCTGCCTGCCATACCACCAATTTCAGAGTGATAACACAAACAATATGAATCATTAACACAGATGGCAAACAATATATTGCTCCATGAGATATAGGAGACTGCATGTGTTGGAATCTGGGGCAACAAGCAATCTCCTGGAGGAACTCAATGCACCCAGTAACATCTGCATGGGCAGAGGAATTGTCGATATTTCAGGTTGAAACTCTGTAACTGCACCCTCTCCAGTTCATGCTCTATATTGCTCTAACCTTCCTGGTCCATGGTAAAAGAAGGAACTCCAGCAGAGGATTTGCCAGGCAGCAAAGGCACCAGCAAGCATCACTGTACAGTAACACTGTACAGTTATTTTTCTTAAGATAATTTAATTCATTGGAATATTCTGTCAGTTTGTAAAAGGCTTCCTGATTTCAATATTCTCGTAGCCCTAAAGTCCCTTGTTTGCATTTTGTGCTTGGAACTTAAACAGTGGCTATTTTATTAGGTACACATGTACGTCTGATTCTTAATGTAAATATATAATTAGCCAATCATGGGGCAGCAACTCAATGCATGAAAAAATGCAGACATGGTCATGGTTCATTTGTTGTTCAGATCAAACATCAGAATGAGGAAGCAACTCTGGTGCCAGAAGGAGTAGTTAGAGTATCTCAGAAACTGCTGAACTCCTGGGATATTAATGCACAACAGTCTGTAGAGTTTGCAGAATCTGGAGTGAAAAACAAAAATACAGTGAGTGGCAGTTCTATATATGCAAGTGTCTTGTTAATCAGGGAGGTCAGAGGAGAATGGTCAGATTGGTTCACTTGGACAAGAAGGCCACAGCAACCCAAATAACCATGCATTACGACAGATGGTATGCAGAAGAGCATCTCTGAACGCACAACATGTTGAACCTTGAACTGGATGGGCTACAGCAACAAAAGACCATGAACATACACTCAATGACCACTTTATTAGGTACAGGAGGTTACTAATGGAGTGGCCACTGAGTGTATGTCTAATAGAGTCCACCGAAGAGAACAAAGTCCTTTGCCTCCAAGGATTGATGTCTACCTTTTGTTCATCATATTTATAAATTGGTGTTTAACACCCATTTTGATTCACTTACAGGAAGTACTCATGTTACGTTTCTGCTCCTGAGAACTGTTCTCATGGATCACATGACATACACCTGCTATAATTCTTGCATTTCATTAAATATTCCCCTAATACTACATACCATTAAACTGATGAAATATACTCTGTATCGGGATTGTTAGTGAATTTTATTTTTATTATGATCTAGAAATTTTAAAAATTATGGGAAAAATTGTGTGAGTCAGATTTCTGTAAGCCAGGTCTTCTATAACCTGATTCTGTCTAATTTTGCTTAGTAGGTTGCCATCTTTCAGGTTTTAATTTGTCATAGGAGTAACAGGTATCATAGAACATTACAGCACAGAAAAGGGCCCTTCAGCCCAAACCATTAATCTGCCTAGACCCATTCACCTGCACCAGAACCATTGCCCTCTATACCCCTCTCATCTATGTACCTATCAACACTGCACCCACCACTTGCACTGACAGCTTATTTCACACTCTCACCACCCTCTAAGTGAAGAATTTCCCCCTCATGTTCTCCTTAAACATTTCACCTTTCACCCTCAACCCATGACATATAGTTCTGGTCTCAGCCAACCTCAGTTGTGAAAGCCTGCTTGCATTTACCCTATCTATACTGTACTACTCATAATTTTGTATTCTTACTGCCTGTTACATTGCTGGCATTAAAGACACCAATTAAGGTCCTCCACCTCAGTCTGTCCTTGGCCATTCAGCTATGGAAAGATTCTTTATTGGTGTTTCCATGACTGATTTGTTTTATCAGTCAGTATTGTTAGCCCTGAACTGAACCCCCAGACCACTCTTATTCTGGCCTCTTCCCTGTTTTGCATGGGTGACCTACTAAGAGCCAAAGAATATTCCCAGATCCCTCTGTTTTACCACACTCCTTAGTGCCATACCACTCACCTACCCTGGTTGGTCCTTCCAAAGTGTGTCACCTCACACTTGTCTGAATTAAGTATCATCTGCCATTTTCAGTCCAGTTTTCCAGTTTGTCCAGATCCCACTGCAAATTTTGGAAGTTTTCCTTGCTATCCACTACACACCCAGTTTTGGTGACATCTTCAAATTTGCTGATCCAATTTACAACATGATCATCCAGATCACTGATATCGATGACAATGAACAATGAACCCAGCACTGATCTCTGTGGCAAAGTACTAGTCACAGGTCTCCAGTCAGAGAAACAACCATCTACTATCACTCTGACATGTTCTGCGAGGTCAATGCCAATTTACTACCTCATCATGAAAGCCAAGTGAATGAACCTTCTTGACCAACCTCCCATGCAGACAACATCCACAGCTTAGCCTTCAATTTTCCTGGTAACATACTTGGAAAAAACTATAAGATCGGTTAGACATGACTTACCATGCACAATGTCATATTGACTTTCACTAATCAGTGCCTGTCTGTCCTAATACTTATATATCTGGTCCCTTAGAATACCTTCTAATTAACTTTCCCGCTATTTATGTCAGGCTCACTGGCCTATACTTAAATGATGGAACAACATTAGCTACCTGCCAATCCTTCGGCACCTCACCCATAACTAAGGATGTTTTAAGTATCCTCTGTAATCTGTATTGGGTCTATGACCTCACTACTGCATTTCCTCACTACTACAGATGCTGTGTCCATTTCCTGAGTAAATACAGATGCAAAAAATCCTTTTAAGATCACCCCCATCTCTTTCAGCTCCATGTATAGATTACCACTCTGATCTTCCAGAGGACCAATTTTATGCCTTGCTATTTTTTTTCTGTTAATATATCTGTAGAAGCATTTAGGATTCTCCTTCACCTTGTCTGGAGAATAATCTCATGCTTTCTTTTAGGCCTCCTGATTTCCTTTCTAATGTTCTCTAGCATTTTTGTATATCTCAAATTCCTTATTTATTTCTAACTGCTTATACTTCTATGAGCCTTAATATTTCTTGAAAACCAAGGTTCCTTACACCTGTTACTCTTGCCTTTTATTCTGACAGGAATGTACAACCTCTGTAATTTTCAGAATTTCTCTTTTGATGGCCTCCCATTTACTAGGTACACCTTTGTCAGCAAACATCCTATCCAATCCATTCTTGTTAGATTCTTTCTGATACCATCAAAATTGGCCTTTCTCTAACTTAGAATATCAACCTGTAGACCAGACATATCCTTTTTCATAATTACCTTGGATCTAGTGGCATTATGATCACTCGATGCAACGTGTTCCCCTACACCAACTGTCACCTGCCCTGTCTCGTTCTCTCATAATATATTTGGTATTGCACTCTCTCTAGTTGGGACTTTTATATACTGATTAAGGAATTTTTTGAGCACATTTGACAAATCCAGCCCTCTTACAGTATAGGAGTCACAGTCAATATGTGGAAAGCTAAAATCACCTCCTATCACCTTTTTTTTGCAACAGTCTACGATCTCTTCAAATTTGCTCCTCTAAATCTAGCGGACCGTTGTGTGGTCTATAATAACCCCATTAACCATTTGCTTTCTGAAAACTTTTTTTTGCTATTATTGACATTGTGATGCTGGAAGTGCAGCATATTTAACACTTTTAGTAAACCTGAATACAGAGCAGATTTATTGATGTGCTACTTTGGCTAGACTTATGTAACAGTAGCTTTTTTATTATATAGAATGATTAGCTGATAATGTTCTAGGGGAGCCTTTTCCTAAAAGGGACCAAATTGACCTTGAGTTGAATCTGGGTGTAATTGTATTCACATGTCATATAAATTCATGTGACCACTGTCTGCATAAGAGTTAGAATTGAAAATGTGATTACTAGGTCTCCACTACCAAGAAGTAAGCTTCTCCAAACGTTAGCTGAGAGTTAAATACATGAGGCTCACTGGATAATCAACTGATATTATGCATTACTAAGAGATCTTCCCTTGCTTCAGTTTCCACCCTATAATTTCCTACTCCTCTCTTGTTTCTGGTCTCACACCAACCTTGCCCCACCCCCCCCTCCCCAACTTTGCTCTCCTTATTTACTATGGACTGCTCCAGAGAGCCCTGTTTCTACCTTGTTCCACAGTCTTTCCTCCCAACATCTGGACAACCTCTCTCTCTGGTCACCTATCCAATAGTACATTCATCTCTGAAGCTGGTCGAGGGATTCCACACAAATAAAAGCAAATGTTGGGTTTAATGTGGACACTAACTAGGCTGATGAGACATAAAAGCATTTTGAACTGGATTTCTGCTTAACACCTCACTCAACTATACCACTTATTAACTTGCCTGTTTTCTAATTATTGTAGTTATCCATTGAAAACAAGTTCCAAAGCCTATTGATCAGTGCAGAATGAAGTAATGACCCTTGTGTTCCATGTGCAGAACAGGAAACCACCATGAACGGACTGTTTCAAATTAAGAGAATAAGTTTTAGTGAAAAACTTAACCAGGAAGAATATTGTGGCGAGCATTTGGTACATGATAACAAACGAGAAGAGCTCATTTATCCCAACTGCATTTTCATTGCAACAAGCACGATAACAGAGCACTATGGCTTGGTGAGAAATAACTCACTCAGTGGGGGAGGTGAGTATTATACACCCTGGTTACAGGCAGGGTGTCACACAAACACACAAGCAAACAACGGTATAACCTGAGCTAAAATAAATAAACTTGAACCTTCCACCACAATTCTACTGAACATGCACACCACGAATGCTTTTTAAAATGAGCAATAAGTAGCGCTGGCCACTAGGAATGCTGGGATGTGCTGTCGATCACCCCCCACCCCCCCACCAAAGTGCCACAATGTCTTCCAGGTGTATGGGCTACTTTCTGTTTGCTGAAAAAAAGAAATACCAAACAAAAAGAGAAATCATTTCATGCATTCTAGCCATAAGAGCCAGGTGATTTGGTAATAAAATTCTAACATCTCCCTAAAGCAGATTACTTTTAAATTGCTACCAACTGGCCCGGTGGGTAGGTAGATTTTAAGTTATGATTTCCTGGTAGAATGTCTATTAATGAGAGAAGAAACATCTTGTGAAGCTGGTTGCCACAGCCCACAGAAACACCTGGTTCTCTCTCTGAAGCTCAGCTTTGCCGAGCTAACTAACCCTCTTCAAAACCCAACCTTTGGGTCTGTGTGGAAGATTACTCCATTTGCTTTTTTTCACTATGTTTTGTCTATTTTTATTTTTTCTCTTTTTTTGTATTGCTACTTTATTTGTACCCATGTTTTATGAAAAAAAATCACTCTATTCTACAGAATGATTCAAGTCCTGATGAAGGATTTCGGTCTGAAACTTTGACTGTTCATTCCTCTCCATATATGCTGCCTAATCTGCTAAGTTCCTACAACATCTTATGTTCATTATTCTATTCATTTACAGTGGATTCTGCTTAATTGGGGCAGCTGCTTATATTAACTAACTGTTAAAGAACACAAACTATTTGAGGAAAATGCCTGGATTTCTTTTGCTTATTTGGGACACTATGCCATGTAATTGGGACAGAAATCCCAAACAGTTTCTAACTAGTAGGCAGGGTATGAAATACCAATTATAATGGGGGACAGAAAAGACATGTAAAAAGAGCAATGTTATGATATTGATGAGAGATTTCAATATGCAGGTAGATTGGGAAAATAATATTGGTGGTGGATCCCAAGAGCAGGAATTTGTAAAATGCCTACAAGATGGCTTTTTAGAGCAGCTTGTGGTTGAGCCCAGTAGGAAAAAGGCAATTCTGGATTGAGGTTTGAGTAATGAATTGGATTTGATTAGGGATCTTAAAGTAAAGGAACCCTTGGGAGGCAATGATCATAATATGATAGAATTCACCCTGCCGTTTGATCCCTCGTCCAGCATATTACCTGAAGTATTATTGTGTCTGTTTCAAAATTTCAGAAAATTAAGCAACTACATCTCACAAAATGGAGGATGTAAAACAGTCCCAGAAAATGGCAGCCCCCATCTATGAGCACATGGCAAGAACAAAGAGAATTGATCTGTCTGCTTCCACTGTCCTTGCACCATGCAAGTTCAACATTTTCTTCCATGTTTTAAATCTACCATGGCCAACAGGAGTTATATGCAGGCTCTTGAATGGTTGCCAGGATGTGGGTTATGAATTACTATGGGAGATGGAAAAGGCTTGTAAAAGGGGAAATGTTGCGATAATCATGGTGGATTTCAATATCCAGTGAAAATTGTGAAAATCCAGTTGGTACTGGATCCCAAGACAGGGAATTTGTAAAATGTCTACAAGATGGGACTTTTGCGCAGCTAGTAGTTGAGCTCACCAGGGGAATTGCAATTCTGCTTTGGGTATAATTTAATGACCTAGGTTTGATAAGGAAGCTTAAGGTAAAGGAACCCTTAGGAGGCAGTGATCATAATATGATAGAATTCACCCTGTAGTTTGAAAGTGAGCAGCTAAAGTCAGCATTACAGTGGAGTATAGGGAATTACAGAGGCATAAGAGAAAAGCTTACCAAAATGAACTGGAAGGGGACACTAACAGGGATGGCAGAACAGCCATGAGTGGAATTTCTGGGGGAAATTTGGAAGGTGCAGGATAGATACATTCCGAAGATGAAGGAGTATTCCAAGGGGATGATGAAGCAACTGTGGGTGCCAAAGGAAGTCAAAACAGTATAAAAGGAAAAGAGAGGGTGTTTAATATAGCAGATATTAGTGGAAAGTTAGAGGATTGGGAAGTTTAAAAAAAAATGACAGGTGGCAACTAAAAAGCCATAAAGAGAGAAAAGTTAGCCAAAAACATAAAAGAGGATACCAATTTTTTTCTTCAAATATATAATGAGAAAAAGAGGGGAGAGAGTATATCAGACTGCTGGAATATGATGCTGGAGAGGTAGTAATGGGGGACAAAGAAATGGCAGACGAATTTAATTAGTATTTTGCTCAATCTTCATTGTGGAAGACACCAGCAGTGTGCCAAGGGACAGAAGTGAGTGTTGATGCTATTACTAATGAGAACATGCTTGGGAACCTGAAATATCTGACGGTAGATACTGTAAAGTCATTTCATACTCCAAGGTTCTGAAAGAAATAGCTGATGAGATTGTAGAGGCATTAGTATTGATGTTTCAAGAATCACTAGATTTTGGAATGGTTCTGGAGGACTGGAAAATTGCAACTGTCACTCCACTCTTTAGGAAGAGAGGGAGACAGAAGAAAGGAAATTATAGGCTAGTTAGTCTGAACCTCAGTGGTTTGGAAGGTGATGGAATCCATTATTAAGGATGCAGTTTCGAGGTACTTGGAGGCACATGATAAAATAGGCCAAAGTCAACATTGCTTCATTAAGGGGAACTTTGCTTGATGAATCTGTTTGAATTCTTTGTGGAAGTAACAGGCATGGTAGACAAAGGAGAGTCAGTGGATGTTGTTTACTTGGATTTTCATAAGGCCTTTGTATTATACTCCACATGAGGTTGCTTAACAAGATAGGAGCCCATGGTATTACTGGAAAGATACCAGTATGGATAGAGGATTAGCTGATTGGTAGGAGGCAAAGGGTGGGAATAAAGGGGGCAATGTCTGGTTGGCTGCCGGTGAAAAGTGGTGTTCTGTGTTGGGACCACTGCTTTTTATGTTATAAATCAGTGATTTGGACAACAGAATTGATGGATTTGTGGCCTAGTTTGTGAATGATACAAAGATGGGTGGACAGGCAGTTAGTGTTGAAGAAGCAGGGAGTCTGCAAAAGGCTCAGACAGACTGAGAGAATGGGAAAAGGAGTAACAGCTGGAATATAGTGTAGAGGAAGTGTAAGGTCTTGTATTTTGTAGAAGGAATAAAGGCATAGACTATTTTCTAAATGGGAAGAAAATTCAGAAATCTGAGGTGCAAAGGAACTTGGGAGTCCTTGTGCAGGATTCCCTAAAGGTTAACTTGCAGGTTGAGTCTGTGATGAGGAAGGTAAATGCAATGTTAACATTTATTTTGAGAGGACGGCGAGGATAAAAACAAGGATATAATGCTGAGGCTTTATAAAATATTGTTGAGACCAGAGATGAGGAGGAATTTTTTTAGCCAGAGGGTAGTGAATCTGTGGTATTCGTTGCCACCAATGACTGTGGAGGCCAAGTCACTTGGTATATTTAAAAAGGAGTTTGCTAGGTTCTTGATTAGTCTGGGTGTCACAGGTTCTGGGGAGTAGGCAGGAGAATGGGATTAGGAGAGTTAATAAATCAGGTGTGATGGAATGGTAGAATAGACTTGATGGGCTGAATGGCCTAATTCTGTTCCTATGTCTTATGAACCAGTCATTAGTTGTACGAGTTTTCTGATTCTGTCCTATTGAAAGTACACAAGAAAGACAATAGATGAATGATACTGCTATTAGTGTATTGTTACATGTGTATCCCTGCCACAACGTACAGTTCAGGACCAATCTGTTTTGTTATTCACCCTACAGGTTAGTTTTATATTCATGGAGCCATCTCTCAACACTGTAACAAAAGCGGTACATTTTGGAACAGACATCAGTAGGGAATATTCAAAGACAATAGACAATAGGTGCAGAAGTAGACCATTCGCCCCTTCGAGCCTGCACCGCCATTTTGAGATCATGGCTGATCATCTACTATCAATACCCATTTCCTGCCTTGACCCCATATCCCTTTATTCCCCTATCCATAAGATACCTATCTATCTCCTTCTTGAAAGCATCCAGAGAATTGGCCTCCACTGCCTTCCAAGGCAGTGCATTCCAGACCCCCACAACTCTCTGGGAGAAGAAGTTTTTCCTTAACTCTGTCCTAAATGACCTACCCCTTATTCTCAAACCATGCCCTCTGGTACTGGACTCTCCCAGCATCTGGAATATATTTCCTGCCTCTATCTTGTCCAATCCCTTAATAATCTTATATGTTGCAATCAGATCCCCTCTCAATCTCCTTAATTCCAGCGTGTACAAGCCCAGTCTCTCTAACCTCTCTGCGTAAGACAGTCCGGACATCCCAGGAATTAACCTTGTGAATCTACGCTGCACTTCCTCTACAGCCAGGATGTCCTTCCTTAACCCTGGAGACCAAAACTGTACACAATACTCCAGGTGTGGTCTCAAGAGGATTTCCTTGCTCTTGTACTCAATTCCCTTTGTAATAAAGGCCAACATTCCATTAGCCTTCTTCACTGCCTGCTGCACTTGCTCATTCACCTACAGTGACTGATGAACGAGGACTCCTAGATCTCTTTGTCTTTCTCCCTTACCTAACTTTACACCGTTCAGATAATAATCTGCCTTCCTGTTCTTACTCCCAAAGTGGATAACCTCACACTTATTCACATTAAACCTCATCTGCCAAGTATCTGCCCACTCACCCAGCCTATCCAAGTCACCCTGAATTCTCCTAACATGCTCATCACATGTCACACTGCCACCCAGCTTAGTATCATCAGCAAACTTGCTGATGTTATTCTCAGTGCCTTCATTCTCAGTGACGTAAATCATAAACAGCTGTGGTCCCAATACCGAGCCCTGTGGCACCCCACTAGTCACCACCTGCCATTCCGAGAAACACCCATTCACCGCTACCCTTTGCTTTCTATCTGCCAACCAGTTTTCTATCCATGTCAATATCTTCCCCCCAATGCCATGAGCTTTGATTTTACCCAACAATCTCCTATGTGGGACCTTATCAAAAGTCTTCTGAAAATCGAGGTACACTACATCCACTGGATCTCCCTTGTCTAACTTCCTGGTTACATCCTTGAAAAACTCCAATAGATTAGTCAAGCATGATTTACCCTTGGTAAATCCATGCTGGCTTGGCCCAGTCCTATCACTGCTATCTAGATATGCCACTATTTCATCTTTAATAATGGACTCTAGCATCTTCCCCACTACTGATGTTAGGCTGACAGGTCGATAGTTCTCTATTTTAGTCAGGTGCAACAAAGACCTCGACCGATCTCTCCTCCTCTGCTGCTTTTGTATGTTCCTGAAGGGCTTGCTGGATCCAATCCTTCTGCCTCTGCTACTGAGACTTCTAATGCTACTTAAAGAATACACTTGCATCAATGTTCTGTAAGTTGCTAAAACCTGTGGAATAACTTCCATCTCCAATTTAAGACAGAAAGCAGTTCCCCTTTAAGAGGCATTGTTTGATTTTAATCACTGTTAGCTAAATAAATTGAAGCTCACCATTAGATGAAGCCAAACCCTGTGGTGATGGTTCAAGACTGGCCACTGAAGTCTTGCTAGTGAGCAGGAAGTATGAATTTCATGGGTTAATTGCACATGGACATCACAGCACATGCTCTCAGGCTTTGACCAATTTAGCTTCTTGAATGTACTAGCTGGCAGCCACGACAGGATGAATGGATTGCTGAATCACCTGGGGCACTCCAAGGGTTAATTACTTATGCCAATTGTGAAAGCTTTCTTTATTAAGAGGATGAATTAACTAATTTAAAAATAGAGCTAAGGATTAGATATTGGAGGCACATTAAATATAAATTTCATGGCACTCTAATTTTGCTTTAATTATTCTCTCCATGAGATTGATAAAATATAGCTATGTCTGAAAACATAAGAAAGGACTAATTGGGGAGTTAATACTACAGTCAACCTCAAGAAACACCACATCCAAAAATATTTTTTTAAATCTCATATAATTCTGAATCTCATATAGTTCTTTGTAATTTTGTAGTATGATAAACCAGAAATTTTGGCTTGGGTAGAATGTTAATTGTAAATAAAGTACTACATGGAACTTGTCACATTGTTTAATTTGGGATGAAAAATAAAAAAGAAGCATTCTATCTCAGTAGTGAGAGATAGCCCGAGATGTCGGGGGACCTGGTGAGCTTGCATGTGATTTGTAAATGGCTAGTAATGAGGTACAACAAGCAATTATGAAGGCTAACAAAATGTTGTTGTTTACTATGAGGAGGTTTGAAGACAAATGCAGTGAATTTATGTTTTGGATATTTAGAGCAATGATGTAACCTTATCTATGTATAGTATTGGGATCTATGAGGAAGCATGTTAATGCATGGGAAATAGTTCAGAGAAACTTTATTAGATGGATAGCTGTAATGGGCAGTTTAGCTTATCAGGGAAGTTTGGACGAGATTTGTAAACTCAAGTTGAGAAATGTGAGAAAGATGATTGAACACGTATCTTAAATAGTGCTGTCAGGGTGGATGTAAAGAGGGGACATATGCTCCTATGGGAGAATTTAAAATTAGATGTTCCCATTTTTTTTTTCAAAATGATCCCCCATTCAGGACAAGCTGAGTTGAAAGTTTTCTTTTCTCAAATGGATATGAATCTTTGGAATTCTCTTCCTCAAAGAGCAATGGAAGCGACATGTATGAATATTTTAAGACAGAGGTAGATACAGATAAACAAGGAGGGAAAGCATTACATGCCATTGGGAAGGGTCTTGGGGAGGGAAGGCGTTGGTGAACATAAGCATATCAGTCATGATCTTTTTTAATGTTGGAGCAGTTTGAAGAGGATGAATTGCCAGCTCTTGTATATCTACATCTGTATGAACCACTGCTGTCTGTGTGGTGACAGTATTTGAACAAAACTGGAACAGTGAATATTAAGTGACATGCAATTGTCACAGCTAGCTGCAGTCTGTTTCCTCTTGACTGAATGTTAGATGTATATGGAAGAATATTTTGAGTAACGAACTATTGGAATTTTCAAACTGATAACATGCTTGCTGTAAAATGTTCACAATCAACGACAGTAATATTTGGGCAGGCGGCTTGTCTGGGGGTGAGTTCCCAGTGAGTAACTATCCCCTTGACCAACAAACGACCCAGGTCAGGCAGCAGACAATCTCAGGGAGGTAGGTCTATCCTATTAGTATTTCAGTGATTCTTTATCATAGTTAGCAACCACAGTATGTCAGTTTAACTTCCTTTTAAAAGAAATTCTGTACAGACCATCTAGCTCACATGCATAAGGCAGCAGTGTTGTTGACTAATCATGATTATCAAATTTCCAAGTAAAATTAGAAAGAAGCCATTGGAAGTGTATTGATTGTTTTTGTTCTCTGATGCAATAATATAATGATATGCACTGTATGTACTATTTTGTAAATCAGGTATCTTGGCTTTATATGTTACTGTACTATTATTTTAAGATTAGTGTAACTGCTTTTATCTAAGAAGCTGTGTCAAATTAGCAACATTTTATGCATAGTGCTTGAATTTCTGGAGTTATAATTGCCACAATAAAGATGTGTCTCCTTGATGCTTCAAGTCCATGTGAGTTTATACTGACCTCGAGTACAGTTACAAAAAGGACTGAGTACATTACAAAGCTGTTCAGACTTAAAGAATCTGGAGTCCCTAAGTATACTGTGCAGCCCATTTATCTTTCTAGAAAATGTTTATAAGTGAGCTACCCCTAAGACCTTCTAAAAGTGTATTTCATATGTGATTTTTTCCAAAGGAAGCAGCCACAGAGGATATAATGTGAAATCAAAGGTCCAGGTTGATAAAGATCCTTTACCATTGAGGACCACTCTGTATATTCTCTGTGGGTGAAACCATTGAGAAGAATGTTGAAATAATGCAGTAGAAATGTTTTAAAAGCAAAACTAAACATTGATGCAAAAATGATGCAACTATGAGCTGAATAATTAATACAGGAAGTTTTAACAAAATGATTTGGAGCAGGGTGGGAGTTGATATTTATGATAATGTAATTCATACTTTAGAATAATCTTGTCTTAGGAATTTTGTCTTGGCACATGAGTACCACATCAAAGCCATGAACATGCGCAGTGCGAGCTATAGGACTGCAGATATTTGTACAGCTTTGAATACTTGTGGTTAGCAGCTGAGTGGGTGCTGGCATTTGGTAAGCCATAATGTTTGTCAATTTTAACCTCATAATTATCAAGCTAACAAATGATTTTTTTTTCTGGTCTTTGGATTTGGCGTGTTAAGTAAAGCCCAGATATATTATCCATGTTAATGTTCTGGTAGTTCACACAGGACTATCGCTGATACATGACTGAAACTACTTCACTGAATTGAGTAGAAATATTAACCTAATTGGATCTGTGTAGGATGATTACATTTAGCATCTTATGAAGCCCTATATATTGTACATATCAGTTAATAGCCACCATAATAATTATTTCTGTATAAAGGGGATATTTGTTCAGACGTAAATTAATTTTCCACACATCTGACCATGCTTGTTTAATGAGAGTGATTGGATATATGGAATTTTATTTGCTGTAACTGTGCTTCTTAAATGCATCTGTCATAATTTTCACAAGCAGTAGGCAGTAACTATTGAAATTCTAGGCAATGTAGGCATTTGTTATGAATGCATTCATGTGTCACTTTTCCTTACTAAAATTCTCAATGCAGACTGCTGACATCGGACTTCCTTCCTCTGTAAAAATTAAAGGAATAAAATACAAAGCGCTCCTGTCATTTCATACACATTTGTTGACGTACACATTTGCCTGATTCCTGGGGTGACAGGTCCTGTGTATGAGGAGAGTTGTGGTGGGCTGGGAGGTGGTTCACTGTGTGGAGTGACGGGAAGTGACAGAGACCTAGGCAGTTCTACAGGTATGATGTTCAGAGTGAATGGAAAATTCAGAACCTGAAGTCTTTCCCTCGGGTAAAGAGGGTCTGCCATTTACAAATGAGACCAAGAGAAATTTCTTCACTTAGAGAACAGTGAACATGTAGAATTTTCTATGCAGTAGGTGATGTAGATTAGGTCCTTGAATACTATAAGAGTGAGGTAGATGTGTTTCTTAATGTCAAGGGGAATTGAGAAGTATGGAAAGAAGGTGAGTCATAGTTTCTATAGTGTGAAATCAGAGCTGAATGGTGAAGCGGACTTATAGGGCTGAATGGCCTATTCTGGTTCCTATTTTCTATGTATCCATGTTTCCACCTGGACCCTAGAGACAGTGTTTATTTCTTCACTTATGGATCCAGCCTCAGGTGTTCTATTTGGCCATTCTCTGTTAGATATGAATGGTGAATTGATTTATTATTGTGACATATACCAAGGTATAGGGAAAAACTTGCTTGCATACGATCCATGTTGACAGCTTTATTACAGCAGTGCATAAAAGTAGTACAAGGTAAAAGTGCAGAGTAAAGCTTTGCAGTACAGAGAAGGTACAATAGTAATGTGCAAGGTCACAAGAAAAGTGAATTGTGAGGTCAAGAGTCCATCTCACTGTATGTGGGAACCATTCAATAGTGGGGTAGAAGTTGTCCTTGAGCTTGGTAGTACATGTTTTCAGGGTTTTGTATCTTCTGCCTGATGCCAGGAGGCAGAAGAGAGAACGTACAGGGTGGAGGGGATCTTTGATTACGCTGGCTGCTTTACTGAGGTAGTGAGGAATGTAGACAGATTCCATGGAAGGGAGTAGGTTTCTGTGATGTGTGAGCTGTGTCTACAACTCTCAAATGAAAAGTTCTAATTGGATGGAGGTGGTCTGATAGTTTCAACCACTGCAGTAAAGCGAAAGACTCAATTTCTCTAGGGAAAATGGATCAATATTAAATGATAACATTTTACACAAACTTTGAGTACTTCACTTGAATAATTGCGATAGAATTACTTCAATTACATTCTGAGCTGTGATGTTGAAGCTTTAAAATATATTTCCTCAATAACAGCAGGTAAACTGTGTGCACGTAATCCTATTATTACCTGTGTGTAGTTAATCAGCAGGCAACTGGTTCTCATTAATGAGGTCTGGACTGCTCTATTCCTATTTAGAAGAATTATAGATGTTATATGCTGCTTTCTACTCAGAGCAGAAGTCACTGGTATAGTTAGTGGGTTTGTGCTGTTAGCAAATACAATGCAGATTTGGCTCTTTAATATATGGCAGAAATGAGGAACATTCTTTCGTAGAGGAACCATATTATGACTCTTTTAATCCTAAGCACTCTCACAACCCTTGTTCATTAAATGTTTGGATGCTTATGCTAATTACCTGACTGCGGCATTTTGGTCTGTCACTCAGCTCATGATTTTTCTCTGGGTTTGCCTATATCCTGTTGCTCTTTATCATCTTGTTCTCTTCATATCTGATTACTCTTTTTCAGTTTTGAAGAAAGATCTGCACCTAAACGCTTTCTATTGATTGGGAGTAAGGTCATTGTAATGTTTTGACTACTCTCTATGTAATTCAACTGGCTTTTCCAAAAAAAGCGATGTCAGAGATGTTCCGGAATATGTATGAGCACTACAAGAGGTCGGGGTGGGCCTTTGACGGCTGTCAAAATCCATCAGAGGAATTGTATGGCCACTACTTGTTACGTCCTTCCCTTATAACCCTGCTTCAGTTCGGTATGTCTACTTGACTCTTATGCAAAGGAGCAGGTCAACGTTTTGGGTTGAGACTCTTCGTCAGGCCCGAAACGTTGACTGCTCATTTCCATGGATGCTGCCTGGCCTGCTGAGTTCCTCCTGCGTGTTTGTATGTGTTGATTTGACCCCAGTATCTGCAGTGTACTTTGTGTTGACTCTCAAGCAACCTGGTCTGGAGAATTTGATCTTTCTAAGATACTTGTGCTTCCAACAATAATAGGTGGAAAGGTTACTTGTAAGGAAGTAATTTCAAAAATAAATATCATGTGGTTAAGACTGTGAGCAAAATGTAATAAATTTCTTATAAAAGAGAATTGTGCAAAGTTAGCTACTTTGGAAGGAATAATGATGAAACAAAATATTTTTAAATAGTTTGCAAGTTTTAAATAGCAGTGTCCAGAAGGACTGGCACTGATGTCCTTATGCAAAAAAGTTAGCAAACACATACAGCAAAGAATTAAGAAATCAAATGATGCATTGAGACACAAAAGACTGTGGATGCTGGAAACCTGAAGTAACACACAAAAGATCTGCAGTAACTCAACAGGTGAGACCGTCTCTATGGAGGAAAACAAAGAGCTGATGTTTCATGGTGAGATCTTTCAGCAGGACTGGAAAAAAAGCGGGGAAATAGCTAGGCAAAAAAGGAGTGAAAAGAGCTGGCAGGGCAGATGGGTAAGAAGGAGAGTGGATGAAGGATATTGGGAAATTATAGGTGGACATGACTAACGGCTGAAGGAGACTTTTATTGTAAGGGGTATTTTATATATACAAGTCAGGATGTGTGGCTACAAAGGCATTGGATTTTGATTAAGATCAGAGCTGAAGTATTGAATGAAATGTTGGTTTGAAAGGAAGTATATTTACCTTGTAGATATTGGGGAAAAAATGTAAATTTTGGGATGAGGGGCTAACTTTTGAGGAAGGTCTAATCAGAATAAGCCTTTCCTCTGTAAAGTTTAGGCAATTGATTTGTGATCTCACTGAAAATTATGACAATCTGCAGGAGCTTGACAGGGTTTCCCCTTGTGGGGATGGGATCTGGACTCTCATTTTGGGTTGAAGAGTTGATTAATTTGAGATGAAATAAAGAGGACTGTCTGAAAGTTCAGAATCTTCAGACATCTCTATTCCAGAGGGTATTGAGTAAATAAATATATTTAAGTCAGCGATGGGCAGATGGATGTTTGGATTAGGGAAATTAAGTGTTATGTGGATTGGGGGAATTGGGCAAGAAGATAGAGTTCAGGTCAAGGTCAGTCAGTCATGATTTTGTGAAATGGTAGAGCAGTCTTAAAGGACTGTGAAGCCTATTCCTGCTCCTATTTCTGACATCCTTATGTTTTTATGTTCTTCTGGGGCCATATTTCATAAACTTTGGAATAATAATATTTCAAATACTGGAATTTCTGCTGGTTTTTACCATTATGAGCACATGGACTTGCCTTTCTAAACAGCAGCAACTACAGGTCATCTTAGTGATCTTTTTAGTCACAGCAGTGAAGTTGTGTTCCTCGCCGAAGAGTCAGCAATGTAAACAGTTCTATCCTCATTGTATTGGACAGTCAAAAATTGTCATTGAATTGATACTCTGGCAGTTTATTTGAAAACTAAGTGTTATCATCTATTACAACTAAAATGACAACAAAATTAAAAACATTGATTCTGTAGTATTAAAATGATCAAAGAATAACAAAAGCTTTACCAGCAGAAATGTTCTCTGTCTTGATATGACATCTGATTTCAATGATGTTGCCTTTAGACAATACTATCTTGCTGTACAAGATGTTCTCTGGAATTTCTTTTAAATTTCTTTTTGGGAGATTTAAGTATATTTTGAATCATATTTTCAAAACCTGAGTTAGAATATGTGATACCAACTAGAAAAATCCCAGTGGCAATCACTGGCAATCACTGGTAATCAGGGTCTTGGCTGAAAACGTCGACAGTGCTTCTCCCTATAGATGCTGCCTGGCCTGCTGTGTTCCACCAGCATTTTGTGTGTGTTGTTTGAAATCCCATAGTAATGTTGCATTTGTATTACTATCTGTTGACTAGATTATATAATGAAGGTAATGCACTTATATCTTTGTGGTCACCAGTGTTAGATCGTTTGAAACCATATTTGAAAGGTGTAATTAGAGCTCCTTATAGCCAATAAACTTATATGTGTATGGATTAAAGATCACTTCTATTTTGCAAACCCTAAAAGTGCATTTTGACCAACAGTTTACACCTCTGCATTTTGTGGTGAACCACTGGCATTTACCAACGTGACAATCAGCAACACTGGGAACTTTGTGTGAAAATACTGAAGTTGTGGTTAACTGTTCATGATTGTGTTTTTCTGATTGTTCTCCTGAAATGGATTCTCCAAAGACGTTGTCCATATGAACTATATTGAAGGAGTACAAATTTGTGGAATTGCCGTATGCTTATCAGGAATCTGCTCTGCCAGCAGTCAGTGGAAGGAAGTAGCTGTGAAGAACAAAGATGACTCTTGATTAACTTTGAGTTAAGCATTGTTTGAGTTTAGTTAAGTGTCGTTACATGTTTTAATAATTTTCATTGTTTTAAATAATTCTTGATTGAGTGTTTAATGTCAGAAACATTCAAATATTTGGACAGTTGGCTAAGTGAAAGGGTATGGCTTGGCCTGGTTGACAGCATTTTGAACTACATTGTAGTGGGATCTTGTCCTGGAGCCCTCCAAACCCTTCTCATGTGAATGTGATTCTATTGGAAACCAGAATTCCCTGTTGCAATGCAGGGCTTTGCCTAAGGTTACCTCTGGACCGCAAGATGAAATATGAACTTCTTTTAGAGGTTGGTGTGGGTGGCTCGGTGCCAACTACTATTTCTGGGACATGGTTTTCAGTTCAATTTTATCATAGGATACATTTTCAAAAATTCATATATCATGGACATATAGAGTTGTATGCCATATGAAAGGCCCTTGGGCTCAAACGTGCATGCTGGCCTTCTTGCCCACATACAGACCATAAATGATTACAGTCTTTTCTCAAATTTGACTCCTGAAGGTCAGAAAGGATGAATGCCTGTTAAGCATCAACATAGGCTCTGTGATAAATTCTTTAAGTCAGATGGTCATTAATGTAAACCTGACTTGAGAATACAAAACTGTAGATGTTGAGAATCTTGCAACAGAAGCAGTAATGCTGGAGGAACTGAAGCAGTAAAGCAGCATCTGTGGACAGTTTGGTCAGAATAAGATAAGAGCCCATGGAATTATGGGAAAGTTACATACGTGGATAGGGCGTTGGTTGATTGGCAGGAAACAGAGAGTGGGAATTAAGGGATCCCATTCTGGTTGGCTGCTGGTTACCAGTGGTGTTTCACAGGGTTTTCGTGTTGGGGCTGTTTCTTTTTACGTTGTATATCAATGATTTGGATTATGGAATAGATGGCTTTTTGTGGCTAAGTTTGCTGATGATACAAAGATAGGTGGAGGGGCCGGTAGTGCTGAGGAAACAGAGAGTCTGCAGAGAGACTTGGATAGATTGGGGGAATGGGCAAAGAAGTGGCAAATGAAATACAATGTTGGAAAGTGTATGGTCATGCACTTTGGTAGAAGAAATAAATGGGCAGACTATTATTTAAATGCGGAGCAAATTCAAATTTCTCAGATGCAATGGGACTTGGGAGTCCTTGTGCAGGATACCTTTAAGGTTAACCTCCAGGTTGAGTCGGTGGTGAAGAAGGCGAATGCAATGTTGGCATTCATTTCTAGAGGAATAGAGTACAGGAGCAGGGATGTGATGTTGAGGCACTGGTAAGACCTCACTTGGAATACTGTGTGCAGTTTTGGGCTCCTTATTTAAGAAAGGATGTGCTGACATTGGAGAGGGTTCAGAGAAGATTCACTAGAATGATTCCGGGAATGAGAGGGTTAACATATGAGGAGCGTTTGACCACTCTTGGACTGTACTCCTTGGAGTTTAGAAGAATGAGGGGGGACCTCATAGAAACATTTTGAATGTTGAAAGACATGGACAGAGTGGATGTGGCAAAGTTGTTTCCCATGGTGGGGGAGTCTAGTACGAGAGGACATGACGTGAGGATTGCAGGGCACCCATTCAGAACAGAGATGCAAAAATTTTTTTTTAGCCAGAGGGTGGTGAATCTGTGGAATTTGTTGCCACGGGCAGCAATGGGGGCCAAGTCATTGGGTGTGTTTAAGGCAGAGATTGATAGGTATCTGAGTAGTCAGGGCATTAAAGGTTATGATGAGAAGGTGGGGGAATGGGACTAGAGGGGAGATTGGATCAGCTCATGATGAAATGGCGGGGCAGACTCGATGGGCAGAATGGCTGACTTCTGCTCCTTTGTCTTATGGTCTTATGGGATCCTTCCCCTGAACTGGGTGGTGGGGGGAATGGAGGGTTTACAAAGCAGAAAGGGGAGGGGCGTGAGAGCTTGGACAATGAAGAAATATTGGATTGAGGGAGAGAATAGTAGGACTTGACCAAACCAAATGCTTGGCTTTTTCTGGTAAATAGGAACCTTTCCTCTGGGTTTGTTGCCTGACAGCCTCCTCCTCGGGACTTCATCACACAAAGTTTTCTAGAAATGCTGCTACGTTCAGCACAGCGCTACAGATAACTTGCAAGATCACATTAGTGTCGTTCATAAAAAGATGTCGGGGAGAATCTACTGAGCCTGTTCCCAACCCACCAGCTGATTCACACAACACACGGCACAGTACTACACACCTACAAATTAGGATTGCTGACTTCTCTTGATGAATGCGACTCGTGTTCAATCAGACGGATTTCCTCAAAGCCATACCCTGCATTTCCCACTATCTACAGCTTCTGGGTCCATGCTTAGATAAATCTGTTCTCATATATCCAAAATATCAGATAAAATATAACAAATCATCTGCAGAATGGAAATTGGAAAAGACACTGGGTATTGGGGAAAATTCAAATTTCTACAAAATCAGTAATTCGATAATGTCAAATAAATAGCTTAGCATTCATGTCAAGATTCCGGGTGGCTTATCTGTACACCCCTTATTGATTCAACCCAGATTCATGGGAAAGAGTTAAATCAACTTTTAGTGGCAGTGTTTAATGACTGCTGAGTGTTAAGCCAATTTTATTTTCCAAGTCATTCCGGCTGATGGAGTTTAAAAATTGCAGATGAAGGTGAAAATTAAGTGGTACCTGAAGCTTTAGCAGGTCAATGTGGGGAAGGTATGGCACACCTTTGTCTGGATGGCTTGACAGACTGATACTGTCTGATGAAAGAGATTGCCTTCCTGCAAGCTTGATTAAAATGCACAGAATTCAAAAGATAAAACTGTCAATGTTATTAAATATGAGAAACCTTATAGCAAAAAAATTAAAGCAGTCGCTTCTTTCTATTTTGACTTCAATTATCTTCTCTCATTTTTAGCTTCTCACTTTCTGCTCTTGAAGAAAATAACGTGTTGAGAACGAAGCAAGTATTTTTCAATGTGTTCCATTTGCTCAGAGTGTAGAGTAAGAACACATAGATTTCAGGGCAAGCAGAGGAACGCTTTTGGTAAGCGTTGTGCGCAAGGCTGATTTGAATATGCACACCACTTGAGTCTGGTATGTGATAGCTGGCAAAACAATCAGAAGAATTGGCTTACCCCACACTGGCAGTTTAATGTGTCCATTCTGGGGTAGATTGATCGACTGTGTCAGAATGCTATTTCAACAGTAGACTGGCTGAAGCTGAAAGCTGGTGTTTGCACAACTACTCTTTAACCCGTGCCACCTATATGTGTGTGAATTCCTGGCAGCCTTTTCAGATGAAGCTCCTTTTCCCTGCTCAAGTGAAGTGACCAGCCTCAGACTGCTTCTACCGGGCTTACTGCATGGCACAGTATGTCCCCCGACTTGGTACTGATTGGAACTAAGAAGGGAAGCTCACCAAGTTTGCCATGGCTATGAGTTCTATGGAATCCAACTGCTCTCTTTCAGTCTGTATTCAAGATGGTATGCTAAGGTTACAGGGAATTTTACTCAGCATATACTGTGTATTGTTTTTAATCTGGGTCTGTTCAATGCCGACCCTGAGTGCCCGTGTTCAGGCACTTAATGGTGGTGAAGTGGAAGGTGTTCTTGGTTTATATTGTGTATTGTGTGCATAAACAAATGTAGTATTCCTTCTCATAACTCCACTTCACTACTCCTTAATGTGGGGTTAATCTACTTCCAGATTAACGTTGTTGGCAATCTTAATAAACATTGAAACTGGGATGAGAGTGAAATAAAATTTAGAATGTGAGAAAAAGAAAAAAGCATTGCAGCAATAACCATGAATTAAGATAATTAATCAATATTATTGTATAGGCTCACTGTGAGGTTTATTCAATAAAAGAGTCTTGAATACAACTAAACCTATCTTCTCTTCTAACACTTGCTAGTGAACCTGTTGCGTATTTCCAATATTTACTATTCAAATAAAAGTTTCCCCGTATTTATAATGAAGCATTAAACTTGACCCAGATTTTTTGCTGTTATTAAAACTGTACACAGATCAGGCCATATTCTCTCCACATGCATCAACATATTTTTCATTGTTTCCCCATGTATTTCTGTATCCATTGTGTAAGCTTGGGCTTCATTTAGCTACATATATATGTAGGTCAGAGGAGGACCATTTACTCTTGATATTTTGTACTTAATCTCACATTTAGCAGCATGCTTTGTCATAAGTGGTGGGTCTTGACAGTGACACAGGATTTAATCCACTGACAGAGGCACTGGAAAAGCGAAAGAGTGTTCTGTTAGAGAGCAGACTTCCTGGTAATCTCCATCTTGCTTGTAACTCCCATAAATATCTGTCATTGTGATCAAATTGTGCGCAGGGCTAATTTCAATATTGAATTCTCTACAGTAATAGTGCACAATTTGCATAAGTCATTGTATGTTTATGTCCTTGAATGTGTACCTGCTTCTACTGGAGGGGAAACCGAGTCCCATCATATTGTGCTGACATTGTGGTAAGAAGTGGTTTATTTTCAGTGAGTGGGACTGTGATTGATTGTGGAGTGGAACTTGCTGAGTTCAACAATTGATCATGCACTCAACCCCATGAGTTTAAATAAGACAAGTTTTTACTGCAGCACCAGCACAATGCTTTATCCCTTCAACTTGATTGTGCCATTATTGACATCACGGGGAGTTGTTGACACCCGCAAAGACCAGGATAATGATGGCAGTAATCAGCAGTTGTAACTATGTTGTTCTCCCTAGGTGTTCCTTCCAGAATTCTATGTAGAAATCACTTCACCAGAAGAAGATAAGGCACACAAATTATTTTCCTACGGTAAGCTCTGATTAAGACATTCAAACAAACATTTATGCTGCAACACTTATCGATGTTCCCTATAAAACTTGTGTTTGGATATATAATTGCTTTATCAATATCCCAGGGTAATGCTGTTTTACCCTCTAAGTCTGGTTAAAATATTTGCTGGATAAACAGAAAGATACAGGGCAAAGTGTCTACCTGATTTAAAGCACCTGCATGTTACTTTCTCAAATTGGAAACATGTTTAAGCTTTCAATAAACTGATGTTGCAACTGTGAAAATACGATTTGGTATTTATTTTATCATTGAGCACCGGGGAAGCTAAGGGCTACTTGCTTGCACCCTTAACTGAAGGAGAATGCAAAACGTCAAATCCCCATCCCAGGTTAATCATAAAGAGGGCGATCAAACCAAAATAGTGCACCATAGCTTCGTGCCAATATCTGGTTTTTGCCCATGAATACTGTACTGTATAGCCAATATTATAATAAGGGATTTATGTTGTAGTAACACGTCATTGCATGCGCTATTAGATGCATATTGATCTGTATGTGTGTGCCAAGTTCAGACCCTACCAGTAAAGAACCATGAAACTTCATTCCCAACGCCAGCGTTTTTAATTAATAACATAGTTGTGTAAACAGGTCGCATACACAACAAATTGGCGATGAGAATTATGAACCTACATTTTATCGGAACGCCGTGTTTTAGTTGATAATGACACTGGGAGGAGAAGAAAGAGAAGAGAGATGAAAAGGAGCGACACACGCTTCTAGATGGAGTGCACTCAAGGCGCTAGCAAAAAGGACATGTGAGTCAAGTGGAATGTGCTGTAACTGCAAGGAGCTGTCTAAAAAGAAAACAAGGCAAAAGGAGCTAAATTAACATAACAAAGTTGGCGATGATTGGAACCATTACAGCATTTGATAGTAGCCTTGAAAACTGGGTAACTTAAACGTTTCAGGTCAGACGTTACCCAAGGAGGCAGAGAAGACCTCCCCAGAGACATAAGCTCTAAATGGGTCTTAGACCAAAAGTAAAAAAAAAATGAAAAAGAAGGCTTGTCATAATTTGATATTATTAAGCTACCTTGTTATAATTTGTATACAAATAATAGGTGTTTGTATGCTAAGGGTAGACATATTTGTTTAGCGTAGTGCCTCAGTTAAAAAAAAACTGTTGATACACTATTAAAATAAAAGGGGAGGAGTGTACTGTATAGCCTACATTATAATAAGGGACTACTTTATGTTGTAGTAACATGTTGCATGCGCTATTAGGCGCGTATTGATCTATGTGTGTCTGCCAAGTTCGGACTCTACCAGTAAAGAACCATGAAAATTAGTTCCCATCTCTAGCGTTTTCATTAATAAGATAGTTGTGTAAACAGGCCACATACATAACAAATACGTACCCCAGATTAATTTGTGAAGACTATTGATGTGAGAAAGACAAAGTTTAGAAAAGGTCAGATTATAAAGCCCAAATTAACAGTTATATAAAATAAACATAACTGGTTTAATCAGCAGAGCTAGATGTCAATTTAGTTCATCTCTATTTCTTTGTCGGATTGCGCTCTACATCTTCTGCCACCAGTCTATGGGAATAGGTGCAGGACTGGTGGAAGAGGATTCCTGCAGCCCATTTCCTTCCATGACTGGCTGGAAGGAGATGCACACGGAAGGAAACAAGGGGAACATAAACGCCTCATTTGCCCTAAAGCCTGAACTAGAACGTAGTGCTATCACAAGGCTTCCCAAAGCAACTCAGTACTGAAGTAGTGGGTTAAAGTGAACAGCTTGGAAAATAGTATCTGCTGACCTGTTCTTCACAGAGCTATTTCTTTATACTGGTTAATCCTCATGGGGATGAGGGCGTGGTAGTAAGTTTGGCTGGGTTCTAAACAAAATGGATCATAACTAATAATTAATGACATGAACGGAAACAAAAATCATGGTCAACCATCCAGTCATTGGTCAACAGTGAATCAGCTGGCCAGCATGTGAAGTAAACAGACACAAAATAAAATAATGTATTGTGATACCTGCTTCAGAACGTACAATATTAACATCATCTCTATATTCCTTCCAAGACTAAAAGCTATCACGTAAAGTGTGCAAAAGTGTTGGGCACCCTAGATTTTTAAAATATGGTTTCAGATGGTATGGATTCTGCAGGGCCCTGATCTCAACATCACCAAGGATTACCTGGAGAGACAGAACACGCAAGACAGCCTGCAAAACTCTGACAACTTCTCCAAGATGCTTGGAACAACCTACCAGCCGATTTTCTTATAAAACTGCAGGACAGTGTACCTAAGAGTATTGATGCAGTATTAAAGACAAAGGGTGGTCACACCAACTATCGATTTGATTTAGTTTTTTTACTGTTTACTGCTCTTTATAGTAATTTTTTATATATTTAGGAACTTTTCAATTCATTATTTTAAGAGCATTTTCACTTTACAGATATTTTTTACATGCGCCTGCGACTTTTGCACAGTACCATGAGAAGACAACAAAATGAGAATTTGCTCCGTGTAACATGTAACAGAATGTTTAGGGTATTCAACCAGTATTTGGCTCCAATCACATCAGAAAACTAATTCAGTTAAAAGTCTGAGTGCATATACATGCCTGGTTATAAGTTGAATTTGTTTTTATCAATGTCCCAAATTAAAGTTACTCCTTCATTGTAAAACAATTGCTGTGTAAATGGATCTTATGAAGCTGTGGGCTTGCTCTAATTTAAAGCATCTACTGCTTTGTGGTTTGTATATATTACATTTCTTTTCAAAATGGAAAAACTGTTTAAAATCTAAATTGTCATTGCTATTACCCTCAAGCAAGTATTACCATCCTTTTTAACAGACTAGCCATTATTTTCCTAAACCACACTGTGATACAGTGTTGCTGTTTACGACTATTGAAACTCCCACTCCATATATCACCTGCCATAAAACACTTCAAACAGCTGCTAGTAAATGCTGCACAGCAGTTTAGCCAGCAGACGAGCGAATCATGTTAGACCATGCTGTGGTTAATGAGAATGAAAATGTGGTTAGCTCTTTTATTCCCTCAATGTTTATTTGTAGGGCTGTTGTTGCAAGATGATGGTGTAATATTCTTCTGCGGAATTACGAGACAATACATTGTGTACTAACTGCACTGTGCAGCGGAAGCACTTTGAATTTAGTGATAAGTTCATAGAGCATGTTGTTGGCTTTTGATAGATATGAAAACAGTGATTAAGTAACGCAAAGAAAATCACTGAAACCTGGGGCACAGCCAGTTGCTTTATTATTTGACTGCAGCCAGAATGCTGCATTCTGTTGGGCTTTCTGGCTTTAAGGTACGAGTTCAACAGTAACTTTAAACATTTTTCTGAACTGAAATTATGGGTATTTTTGGAACTGCAAATGCTGTGAATTAAATTAAACTTCATTTGCAATTGCACGTAATATCTTCATGAAATCACTCATACAGAATATGTAGGCTTATTTACAACACACAGCAGGCAAGCTATTCCCATTTTGAAATGTGACTATCTGTGAAACTGTTACAGTATTGTTGTGAAGCAGCCACTCCTCCCTGCCCAATAGGATTCCAATTTGAAATGCAGAGGGAACAGCATGTTCCATGTACACTACACCAGACCCTGTTTCCAAGGGAAAAGCAACTCCAGTTTTCAAACGGTTGCCTGCAACTGCTTCTGTATCACTTGCTGAGCTGTATCGGGCTTCTGGCAGAACGTGTCGTGGCGTAGGCAACTTGCTACCAGGCCTTGCACACTTGGAAAAACCACAAGACTTGACTTCAATGCTCTCCACTGAAGGGCTTTGAACTTGCCTTTTTTGAAAATGGCCGTACAAGATACCATAAGCTCGTTAGCTTTTCTTCCTCTTCTGTGTGTTTATTCTCTTAGTTGGTAAATCTGTGTTTTTGAGCGCTGGGAAATCAAGTCTTTTCCAGTGATCATGAGGAAATCTGCAGATGCTGGAAATTCAAGCAACACACACAAAATGCTGGTGGAACACAGCAGGTCAGTCAGCATCTATAAGGAGAAGCACTGTCGATGTTTTGGGCCAAGACCCTTCTTCAGGACGGAGTCCTGATGTGCAACATCACTTTTCCAGTTATTTTGCACAATGCCAGTATTCTTATACAATGATCCACTGCCAGTGATCTTATCCAATGAAACCATCACAGTCCACTCTTTTCCATGTAATGGCATGGAAATATCTGCTCTCAGCTGAATAAATACCCATATATTTTGAACTGTAGCACGTGTGATGAGAACAGGAAGCAACGGACTTGCTGACGGATTATTGGTGGTGCTACAGAGAGAGCATGGCAAAGTACTGGTCGGCACTTTGGTGAAATTCACCATGCTTCTCATAAAATCAAAATACATGAAGTTGTTTCTCTACAAGTACAGAGCGTTGATGATTGCTTGTGCCCTGATGAGCAGCAAGCTGAAAGCTATAGCAAGGTCCAACAGCAGCCACCTGATATGATCCCAAGGCTAGGGAGTTGGGAGTTGCTGTAACCTTAACCTTTATGGAGACAGCAGCCCCGGCATGCACCCTTCTCAGTATTACAGCCTTGGGAAAAAATTGAACCTGCAAACATTTTCCTCCTCGGAGTGGTCCATCTACAATCTGAGTCCCTCAGGAAGGCAGCGGGTGTTTGTACATGAGCATTCTGTGCTTCCTGACCGTGTGCTCTTGACCCTCCCTGAGCAGCCTGTGTTGCCTAGCCCACCTCTGTCTTAAACGAGTGACCTTTTACTTTTAAACAGCGACTGCTGGTTCTCAACTCTTCCACTAGAGCAAACACCCTCTTAGGGTCTGGTGTGTTTCAGTAAACTTCTCTCTCCCTTTTCTAAACTCCAGCAGGTACCAGGAGCCATTCCGGGTATTAGTTTAGTAAAGCTTTCAAGTTGTTAGCCCACTTCCTTAAATAAAGGAGCCAAATCTTAATGAAATATTCCAGACGTGATCTCACTTGTGTCCAATACACAGCCTCCTCATTACTGCATGCAACAGCCCCCACAAACTGTACCATTCTGTTAGCTTTCCAGATTCTTTGCTTCACCTGCATATTAGTTTCTTTGTGGATCATGCACCAGAAACATTTTCTGGGACACTGAGCACCAGTTTGTGTCAGAAATGGTTGAAGTCTGTGCATCAGGCATCAATTTCAGACATCCAGGCACTCAGAGTACACTTCTAACAGGTGTTACAACAGGAATGCAAAGTGACAGGTCAATAAAAAAAACTCTACCATGATGTTGTCAATTGATTTCTTAATTATCAAGTTCACAAAGTGATAAATGATGGTGACATTTGATCGGCAGATTATATATCTGAAGTGATCCTCTTTAGGAGAATTTGCATATGGTGCAATGATGAATTTTATACAACCCTGCAATATAAGAGTAAGTTTTAACCGGCCTATAAAATAAATGCTTGTTAACCTTTTATCTTCTAGGTTTCGGCCCTACCAGGTCAAAGGAATGTTGGCTTTTTTTTAGAGGGGAGGGTGAGGAGGTTGAAGTGTGGTTTCTTTTGCTCTCTCACTGTAACTTTGGAAGAACAACTGACCAACATTTTCTGAACATGGGTGAAATTCTCTTTGGAGTGGTGAAGTCATGAAGAAATTCCTGGTATTTACGATAATCATTGTTTACGGAGGTGATGGGGGCGGCAATGAAAAGATTTAAGTTTATGTTCTTTTAGAAGAAAGTGGTTTTTGTTGCTTCGCCAATAAAAGATGAGATATGGTTTGGTTATATTTCTAATTCAATATAAATTTTAAAAGAGGAGGAGTCTTAATGATCATCATGGTGACATCAAAACACTTGTAGCATTTTATTCTTTAATGAAAAGGGTTTATTTTTCATGAGTCCTTCAAGTTTCAGCACCATCCTCAGTTATGGGCTCTCCATTTTTCATGAACAACCTGCAGGTTATTTTCATACACTGTTGACTCTGCTCTGACAGCGAATTATTCCAGCTCTGCTCACATACTCCAGCAGTGAAACATCAGTATTGAAGTGTTGGTGTTTGAGTAATATGTTCCTTTCTGACATTATAACAGGCCCAACAATGATGTACTCTACAAAAAAAACACATCAACCTTTCTCTTTTTGCTTTCATAAGTATTCTTCCAATTTTTTTATTTTTTGTTTGTTTAAGAAAACCGAGGTCAGAAGCCATTTCTGATGTGCTGTTATTATTTTTTTGATATTTCATATTAACCTTGATTCTTTTGGCTAAATATATACATACAAAGTTACCTTATTCAACCCAATCATAGGGAAATGACGGCAGCAAACTTAATTCCCTAAATAAGGGTTGCCACATAAACTTTGGTAATTGTATTTGATTCTATTGACCTTTTTTAGCAAAAAGGACATTTTATTAAAGGCAGTTGTTTCAGTGTGAAGCACTAACTGGACAAAAGCTAATGCCGAGATTACTATCTACTCTGTACTGTAAGTTGTGTGAGTTCTTGGGTGTAATTGTGGATTTGATTATTCCATGCATTCCTGTTTAGCCTCCCTCATTTAATCCTTTGTAAAATTGATGTTATCCAAAGCCCTGTTGCCTGTTCTAATCCCATTCATCCATTACCCCGTGCTTACTGCATTCACTACAGTAAAGTAAAGCCTTTATTTTAAAGTTCTCATCCAAATCCCTCCATGGTCTGACTGCTTTTTATTCCTGTAAACAACATCAGCCATAAAACACTCTGAGGTGTCTGTGCTGCTTCAATTCTGGCCGCAAGACCGTTCAAAAATTCAATGCCTCTGCTACTGTTTGTTGTACCTTCAGCAGTCGAAGCTCGAAGTACTGGAATTATTTTTCTAAACCCCTCTGCATCTCTACCCCCTTTTTTCAGACTTTTCTTAAAATTATTTAGCTTCAACTTCACTCATAGATAGTAACACTTCCGTATGTGGCTTGGAATCTTTTCTTTATTTGATGACAGTCCTGTTTTGTGTTGCTCAAGGCACTGCATTACCAGTGGTGCTGGTCGTTGTTACGGGCATCCATGTAATGAACAACTACCCAAAACCGGTAAGATTGCACGGGACAGTTGTTGGAAATGACTTAATTTCTTACACTTTCTGTCATGCTCTGATGTGAAACATGAATACTTTATCTTAGCGTTTGTCACCAGTTTGGATGTTACCTTAAAAGACGAAAGAAAATGCTGTACTGATGGTAAAAGATGAGATAAGGTTAAGAGGAGCTTCATTTGCCACGTGTACATTGAAACGTCCAGTGAAAAGCATCATTGGCATTAAGGATTGTGCTGGGCAGCACACATGTGTTGCCAGGCCTCCAGCGTCAATGTAGCATGTGTACAACTTATTAACCCTGACTCGGGCATCATTGGACTGTGGGAAGAAACCGGAGCACCCGAAGAAAAGCCACGCTGTCATGGGGAGAATGTACAAACTCCTTACAGACAGCAGTGGGAATTGAAACCTGATCATACAGCTGGCACTGTAAAGAGCTGCACTAACCGCTGCACAGCTCTGGTACTGATTGGAAAGCTCTTTCAGCATTATCACACACTATATGGGCAGGATGCCTTCATACGTGAGGATGTGATTCTGTGAGACTGGCGGAACTGAAGGTAATATATTGTGAACATCTCCAGAATCTGATCTATGCAAACAAACAGTGCCTGGAAAAAAAGCTTATCATTTCTGTTGCAGAAGTAATTTCAATCAGTAATCTTTGGTATGTTGATGGAACTGCATCTACCGTATATGATAGATGTGAACTGATCCATTGAAGTGGTGAATAATGAAGATGGTGGATATTTTACAGCATTGATATAATATTGCATGACGAGACAGAAAGTTGGGTAAAGCCTTCACACTTTGCATTCAAATTCTGAAGTATTAAGACTAATGTAGAAGAAATTTTGTCATCTTGGATAATTCTAACAATAAAATAAATAAATTCTAATAGATATTCAAATATACAATGGATGTATAATTAGGGATTCATATATTATGGCCACATGCTGATATGCTTGGTCTAATTAAATCTCTCCTCCTTCCTCCCAAGATACCTAAGACCCCAAGGTATAGGACCTGGTGATTTTGTTGCTGCTTAATATCAAGAAGAGGTGCTTAGTCTTTCTCCTTTCGAAGTGATTATCATTTTGTATCTTGGTGCTGTGAATCTTGTATACCACTTGCTGCTTAAACGAAATCTGGATGTTTGTCAAGCCATGAGGTTGCCAGTAATAACCTAACTGAGCTTCAGGGGTTCAGAATGGAAGCAGTACAGTGAAATTGTCCAGGTAAACCTTATTGAAGACTTTATGGCGAAAAAGAGCTCTTGACAAAGAGGTAAAGAAATTCAGACCAGTGACTCCTGACATAAGAACTGGAGGAGACACCTCTGGGCTCTGGATAATTGGCCTTTGACATGCTTCCTTTGTCCCATGGATGGATTAAGCTACCTTTACTTTCATCATATGCCTATCTGAGGGTCTCTTAAACAAGTTTTCCTCTACTACCACCCATGGCAGTGTGTTCCATGTAACAAAAAATTAAAAACCTACCTATGACATCCTTCCTATACTTTTCTCCAATTAGTTATTTCAGCTGCAGATCCAGAACTGGCTTGCCCACAGAAGGCAAACAGTGGTTGTAGATGGGTCATATTCTGCATGGTCATCGGTGACCAGTGGTGTGCCTCAAGGATCTGTTCTGAGACCTCTTCTCTTCATGATTTTTATAAATGACCTGGATGAGGAAGTGGAGGGATGGGTTAGTAAATCTGCTGATGACACAAAGGTTGGAGGTGTTGTGGATAGTGTGGAGGGCTGTCAGAGATTGCAGTGGGACATCAATAGGATGCAAAACTGGGATGAGAAGTGGCAGATGGAGTTCAACCCAGATCAGCGTGAGGTGGTTCATTTTGGTAGGTCAAAAATGATGGTAGAATACAGTATTAATGGTAAGACTTTTGGCAGTGTGGAGGATCAGAGGGATCTTGGGGTCTGAGTCCTCAGGACACTCAAAGCTGTTGCGTAGGTTGACTGTGTGGTTAAGAAGGCATATGGTGCATTGGCCTTCATCAACCGTGGGATTGAGTTCAAGAGCTGAGAGGTAATGTTGCAGCTATATAGGACCCTGGTCAGACCCCACTTGGAGTTCTGTGCTCAGTTCCGGTCATCTCACTCCAGGAAGGATGTGGAAATGATAGAAAGGGTGCAGAGGAGATTTACAAGGATGTTGCCTGGATTGGGGAGCATGCCTTATGAGAATAGGTTGAGTGAACTCAGCTTTTTCTCCTTGAAGTGGCAGAGGATAAGAGGTAACTTGATAGAGGTATACCAGATGATGAGAGGCATTGACTGTGTGGATTGTCAGAGGCTTTTTCCCAGGGCTGAAATGTCTAACATGAGAGGGCAGTTTTAATGTGCCTGTAAGTAGGTTCAGAGGAGATGTCGGGGTAAGTTTTTTACTCAGAGAGTGGTGAGTGCGTAGAATCGTCTGCCAGCTATGGTGGTGGAGGTGGATACGATAGGGTCTTTTAAGAGACTTCTGGATGTAGAGCTTAGAAAAATAGAGGGCTATGCATAACCCTAGGTAATTTCTAAATTAAGTATGTGTTTGGCACAGCATTGTGGGCTAAAGGGCCAGTGTTTTGCTGTTGGTTTTCTATGTTTCTAGATAGAAAGATTATTCCCAAATTATACTGTGAAGGAATAAGATATTGATAAGGGCAAAAATAATGTCCTCTTAATTTGCATTGTGGCTGTGTTTATCAAGGGATCCTCATGCCAGATTGCATTCATAGTTCATATTAAGGAATTTTTAACATTTTTAATTCTATCATTATACTAACTATAGCTTTATATGTAATGTTACATATGCAATGTTCTTAAACTGGGCTTTCTTGAAAGGTTTGGAATATCAGATTCCATCTGGGCTTGTGTTGCCTTAAGGATGAATGAAATCATCTGAATATACTTGATAAGACATCACAGACAAATCAAAATCAATGGTAAGTAATGGACTATTAACAGCAGAATGAACGGAATTAATTCGTAAAAAGACGAAAATGCAATAAGTCTCTGGAATGAGGAAATATTTAAAGACTAGTCTCTGGAATCATGTCTGTAGGAATATATGTATTTGCTGTAAAGTTTTAAGCACCTATTATTTTCAGGACGATGTAGTAGTACAATGCTTTTCAGCCTTTTTGGTTCTGGCTGGCGAACTTTGTAAACTGACATGAATCTCTTCTAATATTCTAGCCTTTATAGCTATATGTTAAAACTGCCAGGTATGTGCATATAGACTTGAAATTCAGCAAAAATACATCTTGTAGTTTAATTAGTCTGAATATCTGAAACACAACCTATATAAAACAAAAGGGTGCATTTCATATTATTTATCAAGAAATATATTTTATTACTGAAATTTAACATTTTAGAAAAATTCCTCGATGTGAAATGAACTGGTTATATCCCAGGTCTAGTCAAATAGAAAAATGACAGAAAGGCTTCATGTTCACTTTACTGTTCATCCACTCTGTTTAGCAGAATTGGCTGATGATAGTCAGCTTCCATTTCACAGTTGTGGTGCTCATCCAGTGCAAATCTCAATGCAAAATTTCCACTAGAATCCATGGCCCTCTACATGATATACACTTTAGCTACATATATACCTAGCTAGGGTGCCTAAGACTTTTGTACAGTATTGTATTTGTCAATGTGGAGTGGAGAACGAGTTTGTAAATCTGGCTAGAGCTAAAGATGTTAGGAATGGTGAGGGTGAAGTGCCACTGGAGGGGTGTGGGTCAGATGGCAGAGGAGGAGTGCCAAGAGAGGTGGGTGGTGCAGGTGCAAACACACCCAGCCCTGAGATACAAGGCAAGGTCATTTGGTTCCAAACAATTGGTTTAATTGATCATTACAGAATATCTCTCTGGTACTTCCCGCTCCCTGCACTCTCCCTTCTCCTTTTCCCAAACATGTTTCCCATCTCCCTGACCCCTTCCCACTTCCAGCCCACAATAGGAACCCTTATCAGACTCAGGTTGGGAGTGAGGCAAGTTCTCTTGAAGTTGATAACCATATGCTTTGTCTTGCTCACACTGAGTAAGAGGTTATTTGCCTCGTACCAAGCCTCGAGCTCTTTCACATCCCATTGATGCTGCTGATGACACCCACCAATTCGGCTCATCTGTCATCAGCTCCATCAGTATGTGTGTAAACCTAAAGAGTGATCATCTCACGTCGTGTCATCAGCGAAGTTGATAATGTGATAAGCCTCAGGTGTTTGGCCGTGCAGTCATATGTGAGCAGAGTGTACAGCAAGGGTCTTGGCACACAGCCATTGGGGGGGCCACCTGTATTTGGGGTGAGGGTGACAGAGGAACAGTTATGTATCCTGACCATCTGTTGGTTAAGATGTCCAACACCCAGTTGCACCATGGTGATTTTAGTCCAAAGAGTAGGAGTTTGTTCAGCAAACTTTGTGGGAAAATAGTGTTGAAAGCCGAACTGAGATACAGAAGCAGAATTCTGACACGTGTCCTTGTTTTCTAGGTGGGTCAGGGCCTGGTGAATAACAGATGCTACAGCATTTGTCTTAGAGCAGTTCTTTTGCTAAGCTTATCAGTAAGTGTCCAATGTGGCAGGGATGGAATATTTGATATGTGCTGTTTATCAGTAGTTCAAGGCACTTCATTTTGATTGGCCTACATGCCACCAGATGGTAGTCGTTTAGTTCTGAGGATGTAGACTTCTTCGGTACAAGGATGATGATGGCTGATTTGATGCATGTGGGGACAGCAGCCTAGATGAGTGATGTGTTAAAAATGTTCGTGAAGACATTAGTGACTTGGTGTGCACACTCCCTGAGTACTTAGCCTGGGATCTCATCTCCAACGGGATCCCACCACCAAGCACATCTTTCCTTCCCCCCCACCCCCCACTTTCTGCGTTGTGCAGGGATCGCTCCCCATGCAACTCCCTTGTCCACTCATCCCTCCCCACTGATCTCCCTCCTGGCACTTATCCTTGAAAGCATTAACAAGCGCTACACCTGCTCCTACACCTCCTCCCTTACTACCGTTCAGGGTCCCAAACAGTTCTTCCAGGTGAGGCAGCACTTCACTTGTGAGTCTTTTGGTCCTCCCAGTGTGGCCTCCTGTATGGCCAGATCTCATTGTCGTCTGTCAGTGTGGCCTCGGTGAGAGTCGACATAGATTGGGAGATCATTTCACCAAGCACCTACGCTCTTTTGGCCAGAAGAAGCAAGATCTTCCAGTGGCCACCTATTTCAATTCCACTTCCCATTTCCATTCCGATATGTCTATCCATGGCCTCCTCTACTGTCAAGATGAAGCCACACTCAGGTTGGAGGAATAACACCTTATATTCCGTCTGGGTAGCTTCCAACATGATGGCATGAACATCGATTTCTCAAACTTCTGGTAATGCACCCTACTCCTTCACCATTTCCCATCCCCTTTGCCCTTTCTCATCTTATCTCCTTGCCTGCCCATTACCTCCCTTTGGTGCTTCTCCCCCTTTTCTTTCATCCATGGCCTTCTGTCCTCTCCTATCAGACTCCCCCTTCTACAACTCTGTATCTCTTTCACCAATTAACTTCCCAGTTCTTTACTTCCCCCTTCAGGTTTCACCTTTCACCTTGTGTTTCTTTCTCTCCTCCCCTACCTTTTAAATCTACTCCTCATCTTCTTTTCTCCGGTCCTGCTGAAGGGTCTCGGCTGTTACCTCAGCATTCAGCTAGGGCTTTTGATTGGGCTGTGAGCTGACTGTTCTTCAGCTTTACACACTTACAGATGTAGCTAGTGACAGATGAGGCAAAGTCCTGAAAGTCTGTGTCTTTTTCGTTTGTGCAGCCTCCTTGAACATCTGCCTGTTAATCTGTTCAAACCAGTCCTGGAGCATAGATAATGCTTCATTAGGCCATACAGTGATGGTCCTCTTGACTGGCTTCTCCTTTTCCAGCTGTGGTTGGTATATAATAGAGATGTGGTCAGAGAGGCCAAGATGAGGGCTTGGGATGACTTTGTAAGTGCAGCATATGTTTGTTAAATGTGGTTGAGTCTGTTTGCTCCCCTGGTGGCCATGGTGACCTGTTGATGGAATTTGGGTAAACGTTCTGCAGGTCGACGTGGTTGAAGTTTCCTGCAATTATGAAGAGGCCGTCCAGATACTTGTTTTGTAGGGAGCTGATGATAGCGTAAAGATTTTCCAGTGGATCCATGACGTTCACACTCGGGGGTGTGGGGGATGTAGACAGCAGTGATGAATGCAACACTAAATTCCCTGAGCAGGTAATGTGGCCGTCATTTAATTGTAAGATATTCAATTGCCCCAGAACAGTGACTTTGTATCAAAGTGAATCTTTATGTGGCCACTTTATGGGTATTATACAAATAAATAATAAGAACCTCAGCATTTCAAAGCTAGTCAACATATCTCACAGTGTTACAAACCAGCCCATTTCACGTTCTCAATCAATTGGGATTCAGCCTTCTCTGCATGATCAATAATTCTATGTGTGCTGCTAATTTTTTTGGCAGCTGCATCAACCAAGATTGAACAATTGGCATCGTTAAGTCTTCACCTTTTGTAAATTGTGACATGCTAGGAGACAGAGCACCCCTGCCATACCATTATTTGTCATTATTGCATTTGTAGTTTGTGTTGAGACACCACTTGATCTTAACACCATTGGAAAATTCCATTTGCTTTTCTTTTAAATTCTGGTGTTCAGTCCCAAAGTGACAACTCATTTTGATAGGTTCCATAGCATCATTGATTAGAATGACACCCCTTTCAACCTGGAGACATGGGATCTTTCTTTTCCCTGTTTGGAATCATCTCATACTTTGTGCTTTTCCAATCACAATGTTTCCTCAACTTTTCCAATATTGCCATTTCTTTACATTGTTCACGAATGCCTCATTTTGTTGTGTTTTCCTGAACCTTTAAGTAATCCAAAAGTCAGAGACATTAAACTACCTGACCATAAGTCCTATACCCTCCCCCCCTTCCAATCTTCCACAAATGTGGTCCCCTTCAGGGAAATGGTCAGTGTTAGATTATTGCTCCATTCCATTTGGCTCCAATTGATTCCAACTAAACAGGGTTTTAACTTGGACATTTCATGCTATTTGTCCAGGGCCTCCTCAGCAAATAACTGTCTGACCTGCCTGCAGTCCATACATACAAATGAGTGCTTGGGATACTGATGAGATAGATTTGCCAGCTGCTGCAGTGCTCCAGGCATCTCCTGCTGTGAGGGAGCTGGGGTCACAGTCCCGTTTCCAACTTGCAAACTGTTTTGTTTCTAAACAGTTCACAGGAATGGAACTCTGTCGCAACCTGAGGGGGACCTGACAGCAGTTAGAACTTGTGCATAAATAGGTTTTAAGTCTTAGTCTTAGGCTTTACTGAGCTTTAATCCTCTTTGCATAATACAGTAGAGTTTTAATGGCTTGTTTATCTTAAATTTTATGGTCATTTGTCTAATCTTATTTTAGATACTTGCACTAACCCTACTGTTTACTTACAGATTGTCACTGACTGACAATCTTTATCCCACACATTAAAAATGAATGGATTATTTAATGCCTAAGTGGGTGCCCTAGCTGAGGTATGTCCATGTGAAGCAGGTAACAGAATTTATTTTAAATGGAAAGAGGCAGTCAAAGTTGTGTATGATGCCACATGGCTGTACAAAATATTTTCTGTGAAAAATTCAAGTTGATGGTTGGGTTCATTGTTTGGGTTCTGTTGGACCAAACTGCTATTAGATATGATATGCTGCATATTAGTAGTTTTGGACAGTTTTTACATGTCAGTCAACATGCAAAACCAATTAGTTCTCCAACACAGCTGAAGATAGATTGCAGCCAGGATACCTACCCAGTGACCCTTCCTTCCCAATTTCCTCACCTCTTTGCTCACAGCTAGCTATATGTAGAAATCATTCAGCACTTACAGTTAGCAGCTGAATGACTTCTACGTCTGTTGTTGTAGGCCTGTGTTTTCCAAAGTTGATTTGAATTTCTGATGTCTAGCAGTTTGAGACAACTTTGTGGAAGTTGCTGAAGAACTGATGCAAACCACTTGATCCCAGACAATGGCGGATCAGTCACTTCCCTTTGTGAGACGAAGTCAGAAAATGCAGAGTGGACAAAGACTGCGGAAGTATGTAGGAGGAGGAGAGGGAGAGGGGCTTTCCCAGGTTGCTTTTCTGTTGGGAGATTTGATGTGTTGGTTCTCAGAAAGTGTTACTTATATGGGATATATGATCAGAGGAGGTGGTACACTTACAATGTTTAAGGGGATTACAGTGGGCATGGAAAAGTTGGGCAGAAGGATCTGTTTGTTGCTGTACAACTCTGTGACTCTACCCTATGAGAACAATCCTCCTAATCAGAAGTCAATGGGATCATTGCACTTCCACTTATCGATAGCTGTGACTGCAGAGGCAACCTCATTTCACATTGCTTGTGATTACAAGTGTGACACCGGCAAGGACTTTCATACGTTTGCCTCCTTGCAGGCCTGGGTTGGAGATGGTTGCGAAATTTTGCTGTTTGTCATTCAACTGTTTTATGAGGGCAGTCATCAGTGACCTATATTAACGAGGGCCAGATATATTTCATTGTCTCCTCACAAAGGTCCGGAGATGGAAAGAGTACATTGCTGTGTAAGGATTTGTCCATGGTGCTGGCAGTCTGTGTGCACAATGCATTGTGGGTATTTCAGGCTTCCTGGTCTGTGTTGTGCAAGTGTGTCTGTGTGGAACATCAGTAGAATTTTATATACAATAACTTTTTAAACTCAAAATATATTAGTGAAATTAGTCATAAGATACCAGAATAATGTAGCGAATGGAAAATAATTGGAGCATTTACTGAACTGTGAAATTCTTTGTGAAATCCTTCCAATACCAGGAGTATAAATTTTTCTTGGTATTATATTGGGCCACAGAAGACAAAATGAAAATGCCATAGGATTTACATATTCCCCGTGTAGGATTTATTTTGAAGACCTAAAAATTCACCAGTTATTGAAAATGGATACATTTGCAACTCTGCATGTTCATACTCCTGAGAATATCCTTGTGGCACTCAATTCCTCAGAGGACTGGCATGGCCCTGAGTTGCTGTTTTCTACATAAATTGCAAAAGTCTCTCCTTAATATTGTGTTATAATTTTAGTATCAAGAAGCCACTGTAGCTTTCAAAGGATTAATAAAAAGCTTTGTGAATCATGTATATATCCTTGAAGTCCAAGTCAAGAGGACGTTTAGACAGTGCATAATATTTATTATTAATGCAATAAAAAGACTCACTGACTTTCTCACTTTAGCATGAATTTCATTCTAAGTAAAATTATGTCTGTTCAATGTTAAACTGTTTTGAAAGTGTTCATGATTGATGTGGATGATTACATGACGAATAATTCTGCCAATACCTTCAGTCATTGGATTTGTTTCCATGATGATGTCAAGACAGCAACTGATCCATTGGTGGCTGGTTAATTTCTTTATTTTCCCAATTCCTAAATCATGGAATTGAATCAGATGGGATAGGTATGATTACTCTTTCCAGGAATAATATGACCAATAGGATTTATAGCCATTGGACTGATGATTCTATATAAATAGGGAGAAATGTTGTTATACAATGTTGTGTAAATACTTTCATCTCAAAAGAGTTTTGTGGTTGATAGCCATATGCTTTCATTTCAGGCAGTGATATTATTTTAAACAAAATTATTTTGGCTAAATAAGAATGTTACTTGAGTTTATCAGAAGCCACACATTTGTACCCTTTCCCCCTCAGCGCTGGATATACTGACCTAGACTATAACCAGTTTAATGATTCCTCATCTGTAAAATTCTTATACTCTTCATTAAAAGGCTGTGCCCAACGTATCCTTAGGCAAATCCTTAGGTTAGTTGTTAATGCAAACAATGCATTTTACTGTATGTTTCGATGTGCAGGTAATTAAGCAACTGAATCTAAGTGGCCTCATTGCTGCCTGAAGTCTATTTCTCCACTAGTGTACAACTTGCCAAAACCTACAGTATCTCCAGGTTGGGAGGTTCTGTCCATGCTGTAATGGGATCAGCTGGTTTGGAAGAGGGGAAAATGAAAGCAAGCTCTACTCACAAAAGGTGCAACCACTCCCTGATTTTGCCAGAACTCTCAAGTGTCTAAAACATTTGATCTCTGATAACTTCACAAGCCTTTAACCTCCTGTACCTAATTAAGCAGCCACTGAGCTCATGTTCGTGGTCTTCTGCTTCTGTGGCTTATCAAGGTTCAACATGTTGTGCGTTCAGAATGCTCTTCTGCATAGCACTGTTGTAACACTTGGTTATCTGAGTTCCTGCTGCCTTCCTGTCAGCTTGAACCAGTCTAACCATTCTCCTCTGATGCGTCTCATTAAACAAGACATTTCACCCACAGAACTGCTACTCACTGCATTTTTTTTTTTTGGTTTTTTTTGCACCATTCTCTGAAAACTTTAGAGACTCTTGTGAATGAAAATCCCAGGAGATGAGCCATTTCTGTGATACTAAAATAACCCTGTCTGGAATGCACAATTATTTCACTGTCAAAATCACTTGGGTACATTTCTTCCCCATTTTAATGTTTGGTCTGAACAATATCTGAACCTCTTGACCATGTCTGCATGCTTTTATGCACTGAGTTCCTACCACACGACTGGCTGATTAGATATTTGCATTAACCAGTAAGCATGCAGAGTTACCTATTAAAGTGGCTGGCAAGTGTCAATCATGAAACAATTTAAAAAGCAAAAAAAAAAGCACACTAACACATTTAACTACTTAAAAAGTCTATATTAATAATCCATAGACTTAATTTGATTTTGAAAGAACCTTGCAGAGATGTTTTTGCATTGATATAGCACTAACAGAAACTGAAGGTTTTATATGAAGCATTAAAAACATGAAAATGGACAATGTATATGCATTCATGGCAAAACGCAAACCATTGTTTCCTGATGTGGTTCGATATTGAATTTTGTCTGATAAACCTCTCGTCAATAATCTTCCTGTATTTTTGTTTTGTGAAGGTTTGATTATAACTGTAAGTGGTTATGTCACCGTAGTAAGAATTAGGGAAGAATCTGTGAAGACACAAAATAACCTTGAATCACAGTGCCATATCTTGCTGTTCACATCATCAAGTAGGTATAACGCATTAAGTTCAAAAATGATCCAACATTTCATGACTTTACGGGAACTGATAGCATAAAATGAACAAAATGACTGACTTAAATAATGTTGATTTATACATTACATAAAATCACAGAAGCAGGTTATTCAGTATTGTTAATCAGTGCTGGTGCAATGGCAGTTGTGTCCACTACCTTAATAATTCCAGACAATATTTCAATTTTAATGAGTAATGCTAATCATAAAGTTTTATACTATAGGTGTCAGGTGTACTTACATTTGAAAATATGTTGATTTTCAACCTAGAAACTTTGAGACAAAATTGCTATGTAAAGTGCACATGGGGTGCATTTTCGCAATTTTAGAAACTGAATTTTCTACAATCTGGACAATGATCATTCTCATTATCAGCCTAAACCTTCTATTACTACCTGGATAGATTAAGTACCCAATTACTTTACCCATAATTATTTCAATTTAATAAAATGCAATAGAACCAAACTAAAATTAGATGTGTTATTTCATGCTTTTTAAATAGAATAGTTTCAAAATTTAGAGATCTGACATTTATATTGTGTGGAGTCGAGTACTTAGCGAATAATGAGGACCTTAACTGACCTATTTAGATGACCAGGGTTGACAGATTAGCATTTGCAAAGGTTAAAAATGAGGCTATTATAAGAGTTCATTGTGTGTAAAGATTGCAGAACTCAACCCTTAAGAAATGTTCCTCATTAGAACAGCTTTTCTTTGGAATAAGTTGAAAGGGCACAGGTAAGAGAATTGGAAATAAATCCCACACCTGGACTATTGCCATTTCATTCATTTGATAATTTTGCTCAATTTACTTTTCTTCAATGCTTGAACTTAATTGTATTAGTTTAATATAGTAGATTCAGTTTCTAATAAGGCTCTGTGGGATCCATTGTACATTGCGGCTCTGATATTGCTGGTAAATACTGTTGGTTCTAAGTGTACTCAGTTTAAATGGAACTGGTAAATTCCATTATGCAAGCATGTTCAAGTCTGCAAATCTGGATTTTAATGTACTGAATCTGTCAGTTGTCGTCTAGCGGTGGAGAACTATTTTTAGGTCTTCCCCACCTTAATACTGCACAGTCAACTCCCAAAGACATTGACAAGAAAGTGAAGGAGGAACCAGATTCCTGTTTTAATTATGTTGGTTTAATGTATTCATTATTTTAAATTGATTAAGGAATTCAAATTTTGTTATTAAAGAAACAAAATCAGAATTATTCATCCTAACTTTTAATAGTTTTAAAATAAAACAGTATCATAAATATGAAGCCTTTAAAGTCTTTAGGAAATTCAGCTGCTAGTGAAGTAGGTAATGTGGCTTTGTTGGCTGTCAAAGCATTCAGACAAGGCTTCTTCCATGTGTCATCGGAAACCCTGCTGTGGGTCTGGTTCACCACTGGAGTTCGGGACACTTCAGACTACCGGTGGAAGTTAGTGGAGGAACTTTGAATACATTTACCTTTGTCATGTAAAATGTTCATTTTAATGCCTGGTAGACCTCGTGGTTTGTCTACTCAGCTCTCATCAGTTGACATCTCAGTGAGTGACTTAATATTGAGTCCTCTGTCTCTGGAATTACTTTTTGGCTGACGTATGTAAGTTTGGTGTGACCCTTGGAGATGTGATGCGTGTAGCTGCCCATGCCACACACCTCCAATTTCCCCAATGAAGGCAGGGGGAAGGACTAGCATTTTTTTTCCTGCTGGTTGACGTACCCAGACTTTATTTTAAAGCCAAATATGACTGTGTTTCATCTTTTTGGTGAAACCTAAATATACTGAAACCAATCAGACTTTTAAAATAGTAAACATTCTGGAGTGATTTTACAAAGTATGGAGTTCACGAATGTGAGCAAGTTTCCTATGTGACGTATGAACCATAAATCTGTTTAAATTAGTGAACTGGGATTATAGTGAGCCATATGTGAAGCATTAACAAATGATTGTCAGAGGTAGATCTAACATGTAATGCTTATTTCATTATCTCATTATTCCCAATCTTAGAGTTCATATACAAGCCATCCTGAATTTGAATCAGAATTGGCGAAAAATTGACATTACCTTGTTTAATTAATATGCTTGTTTTGAGAATGGTTTAGTATCACATTTTGTAAAACAATGTTTTGATACCCATTACAGGAATTAGGGAGCAATTTATACTGAAAATGTCAACAACTTTGATAAATTTTATTTCAAGTACTTTCCACACAAGTCAAAAGCAGCAGTGAATAAACCAACTTAAATATGATTTGAGTCAGCTGTTAACTATATGTACATAACAACGTGATATTGTATATTTAACCCATAGTGTTCCAAAGTGCATAGATAGACATGTTTTCATATTGTAAAATGTCAGTTTCAGTCAATTTCTGGTCAAGTTTAATGTTCCATAATTTAAGTCTCCTGTCACCTTCTAAGTTGAAGAGAATGAGGTGTCTCCTCAGAGCATTTTACCTTTCAACAACAAGGTTGTATTGTTCTTGAGCTTGGTTTTAGGTTCAGTTGGAAATGATTTGCTGGTGTCTTGTTGGGCCACTAGATGGAGCATTGCAAGTAAATGCAGCAAAGATGGGTGGGGATGGAAGATCATCAATATTCACTTTCTCACCCCTTTGTCCTCTTCCAGGTAAACTATGACTGCCTTGGCTAGTGATGGTCAAGGTGTAGCCTACAGCCAGAGTGTGTAGATATTTAATAATTCTAAACTTTTGGGGGTTCAACATGGCACCATCCTTTCTACTGCTACCTTGTAATTTTATCTTTCAACTTCATGAATTTTGGAAGGACAGGGATAATTGACAGGCAGTGACCAAAAATGAGGTTTACCGCTTGGCCTTCTATCTTTCTAAAGGACTTCAGGGATTTAGTATATATTTAGCTACACAAAGATCGGATGGATGCAAAAACCAGAGTGAAATCAACGCTGGGGAACCACACCTCTTGTACCTGATGAAGTGGCTACTGTATGTTGTGCCTTTGGAGATGCTCTTCTGCTCACCACAATTGTAATTCTTGGAAATTTGAGTTCCTGTCGCCTTCTTGTCAGCTTGAACTAGTCTGCCCATTCTTCTCTGACATCTCAGACTAGCAAGGCATTTTTGCCCACAGAACCGCTGCTCACGGGATGGTTTTTGTTTTTCACACCATTCGCTGTTATCTCTAGAACTGCTAAGTGTGAAAACCCCAGGGGATCAGCGGTTTCCGAGATAATCACCAACAATTCCATGATCAAAGTCACTTAGGTCACATTTTATCCCCAATCTGACGTTTGGTCTAAACACCGACTGAACCTCTTGATCACGTCTGCATGCTTTTATGTATTTAGTTGCTGCCACATGATTGGATGATCAGATACATGCATTAGCGAGCAGATATATCTAATAAAGCGGCTACTGAATGTATATATTTGTATCCTTGTGTGGAAAAGTCAACACTTCTGATCTATTAATATCAAAATATTGGGTTCAGGATTGTTGTTTTAGATTTGAAAGGGTTAAACTAGTACTTTTCTCATTGTAAATAGAGCTGAGTTGCTACTGTAGACTTTGGAGAATTAAAGACATGCTCCAAATATCCGCAGATTATGGTGAAATGGCTGAACTCCCAGATATAATTTGTCATGGTTACTGGTTTGCATTTATTTTTCTGATTATGTTGAATAAAATATTTGTGTAGTCATGTTTTGCTCTTTGGAAGAAGTCTGCTGTTTTTGATGTCATCTCTTTGATTTAAGCTATTCGTGGTTCATGCACGCACTATGCAGATGAATGCATAACACTGAGCATTTGGATTTGCTTCATTGCTTTGCCTTCTGGTCAATAGAATGGACTGAAGAGTGCTTTGTTTTGCTTGTGGTTCATGGTGAAATACTGGCAATGTCCTGCTCAGGGGTCACCTTGTCTCTGACTTCTATGATTCCATTCAGCTAGAGAACAGAATGCTGGCTCCCACTCCCCCACCAGTGTCGGCAGAGAGTCCAGATGCTCCTCCAATCTCACCCTCCAAATTTACAGTTCAAATTCAACATTAAGTTTATTGTTGTCATAAGTATATGTACAACAGGGTACTCTATGAAATTCAGCTTTTTGTGGCAGTAATCTAGTGCATTATGAACAGGTAAAAATGGATGGCTTATGCTGGGATTGCTGACCTTCATTGGGAAATTAAAGGCAGATTAAGTACATGTTATTATTTCATTTAAAATTTCTAATCATTGTCCTTTAAATTGTTGAAACCAATCTTTGTCCTGAAATGTTGTTTTTGAAGATCTCTTTCCACTGACGCTAATTGACTTGCTATGTGTTTCAAGCTCTTTCTAGCTTTATTTCATTATCTTGAGTTTATTTGACTTTTGTTTACAGCAGAGGGTAAGCATGATTGTAGGGTAATAATCCTGAGTGGATGGTTTTTGTGGGGAAGGGAAGGGCCACGTTGAGTTCAGAATACCTCAAAACTAAACTTTAAACATTGGGGTAAATTAGTCATCCTAACAAGTAATGCAGCTTATCCATGAAGTAATTGAGGTGTGAAGTTCAGTGGTCTTACCTTTACTTAAATTAATATGGGAGGAATCTGTTGTTTTTTTTTCACTCAACTTAACAGGAATGTGAATCTGTAGAATTGTCCTTCATGTCTGAGCAATATTCAAAAGGAATCATTTTTTAAAATCTATTTCCCTGATTTGGAAATGAAATTTCCTTATTTTAATGTTTTAACTTTGGGGCACATTTCAATAGAGGTTTCTGAGCTTCTTATTTGTAATGTTTGAAGTATTATTACTGACATCTCTACAAGGGTCTTCATGACCTTAATGTAATGATAGCAAAACAATCAGCACTCGCTCACTGAATTTGACTGTAATTCTGGTCTCTGCACATGCACACTGAAACAGAGTCCAGCAAATGCCTGCCCATATTTTCACTGAATCTTTGCTTTACATGGGGAGCACCGAAGAGCATTTGCCAAAGAAAACATCACAAAATCTTCAATTTTTTATACATTCTTGCCACTGTAGAAGTCACCTTGTTGAACGAAGTCTGTGTTTATATTTGTGTGCAGTGACATAATTACTACATCTTGGCCCAGATAATCTAATTTTGTACAGTATCTGTGGATTTCCTCTGAATAGCATTTAAAACTTGGATAATTTTTAAAGATTTAAAAAAAATCTTTCAAGGTTTGCTTAAGTGAATTTTCAAATACTTAATCCTTGTGTGATAATAATATTGTATGCTATATAAAATTTATTAACAATGATACTTTTTACAGATGCAGGGTCTTGACTTGAAACATCAACAATTCCTCCCCCCACCCCACAGATGCTGCTCAACCTGCTTAGTTCCTCCGGCAGATTCTCTAATTGGTTTTAGTTTCTAGTTTGCTTACTTCTCAGTTTAACAACTTTGCTGTCTTCACAAACTATATGCCATCATAGGAAAATCCACACCATAAGGTTTGCATTGAAGTCCATCCCTCTTTTACTCATAATTACTGGGTCTATGTTGTTCAGCTTTGCAAAAGGAAATGAGATATGGGCATATTTAGGATTTAATTAGCCAAACCTAAATGTCCAGGTTGGTGGTTTATATGTTATAATATACTGCAGGAATACATCTGAAAAATATCAAGAATTTAAATGAAAAAAAGAGAGAAATATATTGACATGAAGAACATTTGATGATACTGTATCTGTATAAAAAATTGGAAAGAGTAATGTGAATTTCATAGATTCAACAATATGTAAAATCTAGTGCTTTTGAATAGATGTGGCAGGGCCTTGCACCAATTTACATCTTAATTATGGATCTGGACATTATGCATTTATGTAGGAAGAGTGCTAGAGAATGGACTAAACAGTTTCCAGTCCTCCCCAGCTTGTGTCTGACTTGCATACAGACTTACGATTGAGTCTTCGGGACACTGGGTTACAAATAACTCACAGATAGAGTAACATTCTATAATGCCATCGATTAGGGTTCAATTTCCACCTCTGTTTGTAAGGAGTTTGTATGTTCTCCCCATGACTGTGTCAGATTCTTTCTGGTGCTCTGATTTCCTCCTACATTCAAAACAGGTTAGGATTTATCAGTTGCGCGCCTGCTATGTTGGCACTCCAAGCATGGTGATACTTTCCCCCAGTATACCCTCAGACTGTGTTGGTCACTGTCACAAACAACACGTTTCACTGTTCATGTGACAAATAAAATTAATCTTTAATTGTTATAATGTGGGTACTCTTTGACAGGAATTGTATATGTAATGAACTGAGAAATAAAAATAGCTGCATTTGGAAAAAGTGATAAATGTGATCATGAAGTCCAGTATTGCAGATAAAGCTCAGAGGCTGGATGATTGTGGAATGATTTTTTTAATCCATGTCAATTTCCATGTTCCAAAAATGATTGTCTGACCTGGCTGCTATGTTTTATGTTAAACAATAGTATTAAACTATTTGACATTCCCACTTGAATTATTCCAGCAACAGATGTTCTGTGGTAAAAAATTTAAAGCACATAGATTTTCTTGAATGCAAAAATTAAAAGTAATCTCAAGGTGTGTTGGTCCCTTTAAAATTTAACTACTCATTTGCTATGTAAATTTTCCGACCTACTAAAATGCTTAGCTGTTAAATTTTAAACTCCAGAGAGCAGTGCAGTATGGAGAAAGAAAACATGTGAACATTCGTTTTTAAATCCCCAGAGGATTAAAGCCTTGCTCTTTTTAATCTATGAGAAACAAATATTGTCCATCATGGATATTTTGAACCCATAGATATGGCAGAATGATGAGTATTTAAGTCTCAGGTTGAAAGATGAATTTGCCTCTAAATGTAGCATACTCTTTAAAACGGAAACTTCTGTTTTCTACTTTTTTACTAACATGATAAAACTTGGCTATTGAAACTACATAAAGAAGATTTAATGTATAAGTGTCAGATGACCGGTTTGCTTGACTGTGCCCCCGAGTTATACAAATAACGCAATGCTGGTAGTTTCGAGCTACAGTATTTGCATGATGTGCATAAAGGAATGTCAACAGATATGGAATACGTATTTCTTTATATCGCAGCTTTCTTCAAATTTAGGGTGGCTGTTTGCTTCCACAGAGGCTGAAAATGTTTTTGTTATTCATATTTCAGGAATTGGTATCCGTGCAGGGCCAGGATTTAATGCTGATCGCTATGTGTCATTGAAATTAGTGGTTTGCAAGGCCTTTTCAGAATCAACCACTTTGGTAGATCTGAGGCTGCTTGGTCAAGGTGGCAGGTTTCCTCCCCCAGTGGACATAGGTGGGGCCAGATGAGCTTTTTAACTGATTGGTAATATTTAGTTTTTTCAGTTATGCTCTTTTGGAGAAGTTCCGTACAATCTACCCTCTTCATTGGGTTTAATCTTCTTGTCCGATATAAACTTCCCTCCAAGTACATCAGTACTACCAGTCTGAGCCGTTCTCTCTGTCAACACGTTCCTTCCAGATAATCCTTTGAATTTCCCTTTAAAATCTTAATGATCATCAAAGTAATTATTGATGGATTCTTGATTTGCCTTTTCTTTGCACAATGGAAAATAGTGCAATCTTTTACAACTTCCAAAGACTTTTTAAAAATAATTGTTTTCAGCCTGTTCCTCCTTATCTAACCCTTTGAATTTCGAGAGTGATTGGATGCACACATATGCTGTCACAATACAGCTTGATAAAGCAATGACTTCATGACGTTAACCTGGTTACAATCACTTGTATTATAACTTCAAGTACTAGTACTTCTTGAACCACAGCGTTTTTTGTGATGAAGTTCTAAAATATGTCAATGAGTCAATAGCAACAATTTAAGTCAAAGTCAGAAGGATGTGTGACAAGGAGAGGGATGTCTAAAGAATGATGTCCTTTGGGGGGGGGGTGTTTTCTTTAAGATAATTTTATTTAAAACACTAGAAGCACTCAAATTAATATTTTATCAAGGTCCCCAGAGAAGGCCAATCCCAGTGGTGTCCATCAGTACTCCAGTTAGCCAAAAGACACTGTGTCTCTCTGTTCAAAGAGGCCCTGGCTCTGATGTAAACTCAGAAGGGCAGCAGGTAGTTGGTTTGGATAGGTCCCTCAGTAGCCTTTCCCTTGGAGATAACAGTGGCCGTCTTGGGTGCAGAAGTAGGCCATTGATGGGACCCCAACTTTGACACGTACTTTTCTCTGCACTGGATGTACGTAGATCAGGTACTGTATGTGGGCAATAAGGAAGCTAGACATGGTGGATCAGCTCCTTCAGATATTCAAAGAGACATTCCTACCTATTGCATTCCAAATATACACAGAACATAACATATCCAGGCTGTAAAAAAGAGAGGTGGCCTGGAAGACCATGGACCTGTTTAAGTGCTTGTCACGTTGGATTGTTCTGTGCCTGATACTGGAGATCATGTTTTAGAAGGTCTTTCCAAAGAAGCCTTAGGAAGTTCCTGCAGCACAAACTGTAAATAACACATACAACAATGAGTTATGAGTTTGGTCAGTACTAAGATTAAACACAACTGGAAAAGTTATTACGTGCTCTGCAGATGAGTTACAACAAGGAATTGGGGAAACAAATACACAGCTTTGGGAATGGAAGAAACCATAAACTTCTTGCAGATGACAGATAGGTCTCTTACTCAGAGACTGGTGGCTGTGTGGAATGCACTGCCAAGACTGGTGGGAAAGGCAGTAAGTGCGCTGCCGGGATTGGTGGGAGAGACAGATACATTAGGGATATTTAAACGACTTTTAGAGGGGGTTGTGGATGAAAAAGAATGGAGGCGGTGCTAGCTTTGCCTTAGAGAAGCTTAAAAGGTCAACACCATGGGCCGTAGGTCATGTACTGGGCTATACTGTTTATGCTCTATGGTTTTGCTCTACAACAGTGTGAATCCCATTTCTCATTTTAGTATTGCAGGGTTGATAAAAATGTATTGGGAATGTTGCTGAATTTGCTCTTGACCTGCCTTGGCATCTGCTTAATTACTCAGTCATGTTGAGCCCTCACCATGCAATCTGCCACTAATTAAGGGCTCCCAGTTTCCGGGATGGGTTATGGGGTCTTGCCACAAGCTTTGAAAACCCTGTAGAAGCCATTTGAAGGAGAGTGCGCTTATGACAGAAACTTTTGTAGCATTGCCTTGAGCTATAAGCGTAAGAAAGAAAATCAGTTTGCTTCAGCACTAAGGTTTGCTGTTTGCAGTGGGTGCACTGTTTGCAGAAACACCAGGGATTCATTCTTGCTGACACTTTTCTTGTGCATGTCCAGATTTTTGGATGATGTTCACAAAGGGTCAATTCTCTGTTCATTTTCCAAAGGATATCTCATCCATACAAAACCTTTGCAGACATTAAATCAAACAACTAATGGTATGATTCCATACGTGTTTCTTCTGTTTATTTATCTACACTCTTTTTAATGTTGACCACTGTAATATGGTGCAAACTGAAGCAACCAATATACTTGAAAATTCTTGACACCTTACAAAGATGACTGATGAAAAAATACTTCTAACAAACTACACCTACAGGAAACAGACCAGTGTTGATAACCACAAAGGAATCCAGGGTGCCACCTTTTTCATCAGCTGCATGTTTCCGTGGCTTCCATCAGTACCTTTTGTGTGTAGAAAACAATGGCACACAACAGAAGGAAGAAGATATCAAAAAGGAGAGGAAGATGTAAGTCACAAAATCCATCTGAAGAGGCCAATCATTGTTCGGGAGAGCTGGACAACAGCAGATGAATTTGAGGGCCTTCCATTGTTTTGGAACTTCTAACTCTTTCCACTCTTGTGCAAAATGTTCTTCCGCTCAATTTGGGACATTAGCATCGTTCTTCAACTCGTGTTCTGATGCTATTTCTCATCCGTCCTCATAGGGGTTTTAACAGTTACCGCACGTCCTGCTGACTGCTGAGATGACGGACTCGATGCATTTGTATACACATCTATTGCAGGCACCGGCACTGATGCACATGAAGGACCCAAGAGGTGGAGGTAGTGAGTTTGATTTAAGAGATTGTGATGAGAGATTAAGATGAGGCAAACAAAACCTATGAGGGAATGGGTAAGCTGACATCCATTAGATGAAGGACCAGTGTATATGGAAAGGAAACAGCATTATGAAGGACCCCATGAACCCCTCATACAATCTCTTCTCCTTCCTGCCGTCTGGGAAAAGGCTCTGAAGCATTCGGGCTCACACGACCAGACTATGTAACAGTTTCTTCCCCCAAGCTATCAGACTCCTCAATACCCAGAGCCTGGACTGACACCTTGCCCTATTGTCCTGTTTATTATTTATTGTAATGCCTGCACTGTTTTTGTGCACTTTATGCAGTCCTGTGTAAGGTCTGTAGTCTAGTGTAGCTTTCTCTGTGTTGTTTTTTTACATGGTTCAGTCTAGTTTTTGTATTGTGTCATGTAACCCCATGGTCCTGAAAAACATTGTCTCATTTTTTACTATGTACTGTACCAGCAGTTATGGTTGAAGTGACAATAAAAGTGACTTGACTTGACTTGATCTCCAGCTGTTGATTTGGCTGCTAAATAAGATTTACAAGGATGTTGCCAGGACTTGAGGGACAGAGTTGTATGGATAGTTTGGTTGGGCTAGGAATTTATTCCCTGAAGCGCAGGAGACTGGGAGATGATCTTATAGAGGTATATTAAATCATGAAGAGCATAGATAGGGTGGATGCACTCAATTTTTTTTAAGGATTCAGGAATAAAGAATTAGAGAATATAGCTTTAAGTGAGGGGGGAGGATTTAACAGAAACCTGAGTGGCAACTTTTTTAAGCAAGGGTGATAAGTATGTGGAATGAGCTACCAGAGGATGTGGCTGAGGTAGGTACAATAACAACTTCTAAAGGGCAGCTGGATGGATGGATGGAAAGGTTCAAAAGGTTTATGGGCAAACATTGGCATATTGGGCCAACTTGGATGGGGCATCTTCATCATCATGGACCAGTTAGACTGAAAGTCCTGTTTCTGTGTGTTTATCCCCACACCTCTATTGTCAGTTCAATGATCTGACACTGACCAGTTCCCCAGTGACTGCTGCTGTATGACTTTGGAGGTCCTCTGCCCACTTCATAACGACAGATGGTCACTGTAGAATGGGCAAAAAACCACTCAAGGCTTATGGATGAATTGGAGGTGCAGTTGTTGTAGCTTGATCCAGGTATCATCTGTCATGGATGTTGGTTAATACACAGCTGTGTTCCCACTGACAGTGAGTCTGAGATTTTAATACCTTGTAAGCTTTCAGATTCCAACGAAAGTCTTCAGTTTCAATTTAAATCACTTCTCACATCCAACTTTGAAGTCCTGTGCTTGAAAAGGATAGATGTTTTTAAAAACAGCTTCTTCGAATTTCTAGTATTCAATCACACCGGATGCTCTGAAGAATTATTCATGGGAAGATCATTACTGGACGAAGTGAAATCTCATCTACCTAAAGAGTTCTGAAAGTCCGTAGGTAGATCAGTCCCCTCAGTCAGAAGGATTACACCTCAGACTTCTGAAAGAGCTAACAGAGTAATTGTGGAGGCATTATTAGTGATCTTTCAAAAATCACTAGATTCTAGAATGGTTCTAGAGGACTAAAAAAAAGCAAACGTCACTCCACTTTTACGAAGGGAAGAGGGCAAAATACTTAAGTGGTTGGAGTCATAAAACACTATAACAGAGGAAGAAGCTCCTTGGCCCATCTAGTCTGTGCCAAGCTATTATTCTTCCTAGTCCCATTGACCTGTACCTAGACCATTACTCTTCATACCCCCTTCCATCTGTGTATCTATCTAATTTTTTGTTGTGCTGAAATTAAACCACATCCACTACTTCCATGGACAGTTTGTTCCTCATTCTCACCACCCCCTGGGTGAAGAAGTTTCCCTCATTTTACCTTTCATCCTTGACCTATAGCTTATTGTTATTGTCGCATCCAATCTAAGTAGATATAACCAGTTTGCATTCACCCTGTCTATACCCTTCATAATTTTATTAAGCAATGATCATAAGACATAGTAGCAGAGTTAGGCTATTCAGCCCCAAGTCTGCTCCACCATTCCATCATGACGATTCTGTATTCCACTCAACCCCATACACCTGCCCTCTTGCCATATCCTTTGATGCCCTGACCAATCAGGAAACTATCAAATTCTGCCTTCAATATACCCACGGACTTGGCCTCCACCACAGTCTGTGGCAGAGTATTCCATAGATTCACTACTTTCTGGCTAAAAATTTCCACCTTACCTCTGTTCTAAAAGGTCGCCTCAGTTTGGAGGGTGTGCCCTCTAGTTCTGGGTACCCCCACCATAGGAAATATCTTCTCCACATCCACACTATCTAGTCCTTTCAATATTTGTTAGGTTTCAATGAGATGCCCCCACATTCTTCTAACTTCCAGTACGTACAGGCCCAAAGCTGCCAAATGCTCCTCACCTGTTAACCTCTTCATTCCCAGAATAATACTTGTGAACCTTGACTGGACTCTCACCAATGACAACACATCCTTTCTGAGATAAGGGGCCCAAAACTGTTGACAATATCCAGGTGCGGCCTGACTAGTGACTTATAAAGTCTCAGCATTATCTCCTTACTTTTTTATTCTATTCCTCTTGAAATAAATGCCAATATTGCATTTACTTTCTTTACCATAGACTCCCCATTTAGATAATAATCTGCACTATTGTTACTTTTACCAAAATGCATTATCATACATCTCCCAACACTGTATTCCATCTGGGACTTTTTCACCCATTCTTCCAATTTGTCTAAGTTCTGCTGCTATCCCCTTGCTTCCTCAGCACTACCTACCCCTCCACCTATCTTCTATCATCCTCAAACTTTGCAACAAAGCCGTCAATTCCACCATTCAAATCATTGACAAACAATGTGAAAAGTAGCAGTCCCAATACTGACCCCTGAGGAACATCGCTAGTCACTGGCAGCCAACCAGAAAAGCCCCCTTTATTCCCACTTGCTGTCTCCTGCCTATCAGCTGTTCCTTAATCCATGCCAGTATCTTTTCTTAATGTTTTAGGATTTTATCTTGTTAAGCAGCTTCATGTGTGGCACCTTATCAAACGCCTCTGAAAATCCAAGTAAATGACATCCACTGCCTCTCCTTTGTCCACACTGCTTGTTACTTCTTCAAAGAGCTCTAACAGATTTGTCAGGCAAGATTTCCCCTTTACAGAAACCATGCTAATTCTGACTTATTTTATCATTAGTCTTCAAATAGCCCGAAACCTCATCCTTAATAATTGACTCCAACACTTTCCCAGCCACTGAGGTTAGGCCAACTGGCGCATAATTTCCTTTCTTTTGCCTTTCTCCCTTCTTGCAATCTTCCAGTCCTCTGAGACCATGCCAGAATCAAGTGATTCTTGAAAGATCATGACCAATTCATTCATTATCTCTTCAGCAACCTCTCTCAGGACTCTGGGATGTAGTCCATCTGGCCCAGGTGACTTATTCACCTTAAGACCCTTGAGTTTGCCTTGTACTTTTTCCTTTGTAATAGCAATGGCACTCACTCCCACTCCCTGACACTCACGGACCTCTGGCACACTGCTAGTGTTTTCTTCAGTGAAGACTGATGGAAAGTACTTGCTAAGTTCACCTGCCATTTCTTTGTTCCCCAGTTACTACCTCACCAGCATCATTTTCCAGTGGTCCAATATCAACTCTCACCTCATGTTTACTCTTCATATAACTGAAAAAAAACTTTTAGTATCCTGCTTTATATTATTGGCTAGTTTGCCCTCATATTTCATCTTTTCCCTTCTTACAGCTTTTTAGTTGCCTTTTGTTGGATTTTGGAAGATTCCCAATCATCAAACTTCCCACTCACTTTTGCTATCTTATATGCCCTTCCCTTGGCTTTTATGCAGTCCTTAACTTCCCTTGTCAGCCACTCCTGCCATTTTATTGTTGGAAAGTTGTTGAATTCCATTATTAAGGATGAGGTTTAGGGGTACTTGTAGGCACATGATAAAATAGTCTGGGTTCCTTAAGCAGAAATATTGACTGACAAATCTGTTGGAATTCTTTGAGGAAGTAATAGTCAGGATGGAAAAAGGAAAGAGAGTGGATACTGTTTGCTTGGATTCCTGTTGGCCTTCAACAAGGTGCCCCACATGAAGCTGCGCTTCAAGATGAGTGCCTGTGGTATACTATCATGGACAGAAAACTGGCTGACTGGCAGAAAGCAGTGAGCGGGAATAGAAGGGAGTTTTCTGGTTGGCTGCTGGTGACTCATGGTGTTCTGCAGGAGTCAGTGTCAGCTCCTCTACTTTTCACACTATATGTTAAGGATCTGGCTGAATAGGGTAGAATACAGTGTTTGGTCATGATGTTTGATAAAGGGAATATTTTCTAAATGGGGAGTAAATTCAGAAAGGGCCTTGGGAGTCATGGCACAGGATTCCCTCAAGGTTAACTTGCAGATTGAGTGGGTGGTAAGGAAGGCAAATGAAATTTTAACTTTCATTTTGAAAGGACTATGACATTAAAGCACAGGTGCAAAGCTGGCACTTTAGAAGGCATTGATCAGACCATATTTGGAGTATTATGAGCAGTTTTGGGCCCCATATCTGAGAAAGGATGTGCTAGCATTGGAGAGTCCAAAGGAGGCTCATGAGAATGATCTTAAGAACGAAGGGGTTAATATTTGAGGAGTATTCAATGACTGTGGGTTTGTGAAGAGGGTGTGGAGAAGGATGCAAGGGCTTGTGTTGTGATTCATTTTGAGCTGCTGTGTAACAGAGAGCTTTCTGATCTATGGGCTGTTCTCAGGGGCACACACCAAGATGAACATCAAGTGCAGATTATCAGCTCGGTGAGAGATGCCCTTGGTCTGCCAGCAGATCGAGATGTCCATGGAGCCACGCTGCCAGACTGCAGGAGTACATTGCATGTTGAGGTGCACACTGATGCTTGGAGCAGCCATTGTAGGGGCTTGTTGGGGAAGAATCACAGTGTAGGGTTCTTCTTCTATTGGAGAAGGAAGGGCCGGGTTGGGGGAGGAAGATGCTCAATTATTGTTGTAGTTTTCTACCCCAGAGTGCCACGTGCTATTGCACATGCACGTGCACGTGCACAGCAGTGCTATTGACGTGTATGAATGTAATACAACAGTACCGAAAGCTTTGACTATGAATGTAAAGAATGAAAAGGCGTTGAACAGTTTATTCTTGTTAACTCTGGGCCTATATTCACTGGAGTCTAGAAGAATGATGGGGATCTCATGGAAACCTACCGACTATTGAAAGGCCTAGATAGAGTGATATTTCCTGCTATGGGGGAATCTACAACCAGAGGCACAGCTTCAAAATAGGGTGTCTCATTGGGACAGTGATGAAGGGGAATTTCTTCAGCCAGAGGTGGTGAATTTGTGGATTCTAGACAGGCTGTGGCAGGCCAAGTCTTTAGGTATATTTGAAGCAGAGGCTGATAGATTCTTGATTAGTTAGGGTGATCAAAGGTTACGGGGAGAAGGAAGGAGAATGGGGTTGAGTGGAAAAAAAGTCAGCCATAATCGGCAAACGGAGAAAACTTGGGGCTAAATGGCCTAATTATGCTGCGATGCCTTCTGGTTTGGAACCTGTGCTGAAAGTGGCATTGCTCAGTGCGATTGTTTGTGATGTGGCTTGATAATAATGATATACATTTCAGGGGTGAGACATGGCAGAACCCAGATCATTCTGCAGATAAGAACTGGATCCTGACGGTAGCTGGCTTCTGTCTCTTTCAAGTGAGTTAAATGACTGGCCCCTAACAATTCCAACACAAGTTTGTATGTTGTTTGTGGCAGGTGGTTAGGAGGTGGTGGTGTTACTGACAGACAGTCCTTGCCAGTGACCAACAGGACCACTATATCGATGAGATGGATATATCCTGATTACTTGTAAGACATTAAATTGAATCTGACATTACTGCTTTGTTCAGGGATGTTCTATCTGGTGATACAGATAAAATGGCAGTAAAGTGGGTCTTTTAAATTATAAAATAGAATATTATATTGTTTTCATAATCCTTCTATAATTTGTGCCAAATAATGTTATAGTTTGCAGTCTTTCTTTGCAAGCTGTGTTTAAGCTTCCAGAGACCTCCTTAAGGTCCCCCAATGATCCTGAGAATGTTTTCTGGAGAGAAGACTTCACTGCAATCTTGGAAGCAGAATATCAACATTTAATAATATTCCTACTACACACACACAGGTTCAAAAACCTAATATTCCACCTTAGGAAACTATCCGCAGTACCTGAATTCTTTCTATCTTCAACACACAGATTCCCTTTAATACTGGGTATTATGAGACAAAACTAACATCAGGTGAGCTTCCAGCTGGTATGAGGCTCAAGGCTGTTGCAAACCTCAAACCCCATGTCCCTGTTTCTGGTTTGCAGCTGTTCCAATGCCATTTCCAAGCTGAATATTCATATCAAAACTGATAGAAATTCACGTTAAATTTTTCCTGTTCATTCCTGTTCATGTGAACTGCATCAAACCTGCAATCTCCATTATGATAAAGGGACACAAAATCCCTGTTGTAAAAATAGTATCGTTTTCAATTGCACTTCCTGCCCTGTTTCTTCCCTGATAACGTGGCAGCTTAGTTGCTTTCCTACATGAGCTGAAACAGCTAAACTGCTTGGCCTCCGTTATCTAGCCTCTAATGGCAGGTGACATTACTAACTTATTTTCTGAAGGAATTCAAGAGCTCACTGTAGAGTGAGTGTATTGTGGCAGTTGTGCAAGGGAAACACCTATTGCTTAGGTTCCCCCTACTGAATCCTGCAGCCACAGTTGAAAGCATTTCTGTCCCAGGCCCATTGCACTTTAAGGAATCTGAGCTAACCCAGTAACTGACACAGGTATAAAAATATCAGACTATTCTGCAAGCCAGGCAATTATATACTTTTGCTGTGTTTTATCATGTACAATTGGTAGGCACAGGTGACACACTGATCAGGTGTACCTGCATAATCACTTCCAAAAATACATGCCATTTTGAATAATTTCACCAAAAATCCTGCAGCTTCAACTTAATCACTGTGAGTAAGACATAAATCATACATGAATATAAATCAACCCTCAGCTGTGCAGGATTGGAGGACTCATTGTTTAATTTTATTGCAATGGGAATGGGTTTTTTTTTCCAAAATAAAGGCAGTCTTACATATATATATGTAGGATGTTGGAATTAAATCTACATTTTTATGTTTTAATGCTGTTAACATTCAGAATTTTCTGAGACCAGCAAATCAAACTGATCTTGTTTATTGAAGAAATGGTTTATCAGCAGTTTGGAGCCTTTTTAAGGAAAAGATTGCTAATGGTTTCCATATAAACCATTTAACAATCACAGCACGGAAACAGGCCATCTCGGCCCTCCTAGTCTGTGCCGAACTCTTAATCTCACCTAGTCCCACCTACCCGCACTCAGCCCATAACCCTTCACTCCTTTCCTGTCCGTATACCTATCCAATTTTACCTTAAATGGCACAACTGAACTGGCCTCTACTACTTCTACAGGAAGCTCATTCCACACAGCTATCACTCTCTGAGTAAAGAAATACCCCCTCGTGTTTCCCTTAAACTTCTGCCCCCTAACTCTCAAATCATATCCTCTCGTTTGAATCTCCCCTACTCTCAATGGAAACAGCCTATTCATGTCAACTCTATCTATCCCTCTCAAAATTTTAAATACCTTGATCAAATCCCCCCTCAACCTGCTACGCTCCATTGAATAGAGACCTAACTTGTTCAACCTTTCTCTGTAACTTAAGTGCTGAAACCCAGGTAACATCCTAGTAAATCGTCTCTGCACTCTCTCTAATTTATTGATATCTTTCCTATAATGACCAGAACTGTACACAATATTCCAAATTTGGCTTTACCAATGCCTTGTACAATTTTAACATTACATCCCAACTTCTGTACTCAATGCTCTGATTTATAAAGGCCAGCGTTCCAAAAGCCTTCTTCACCACCCTATCTACATGAGACTCCACCTTCAGGGAACTATGCACTAGTAAGTTTCTGCGAATCTTACTAATTAAGATTTAAATTTCAGAAAGGATCAAAATACTTCTACAGGTTTTTGCTTCCAAATAGTCCTTTTCATAGCTATATGGTTTTTCAAAGTGTGATCTCGGTAGTCTATCTTGTTTGAATTCAAATCATGCTCTGTTTGAAAGCATATTCTCAACACCTTGATCAGGGATTGAAGGCAACAAAGAAAGTTTACTTTTTGATGTCAGTAAGTGTCAAAAATTAAAAAGTCAGTTGCTAGTCTCCATCAAATTATGAGTGACTGATTGAAATCTTGTTTCATATCAAAATGTATGCCTTTGGATTTTCTGAATTGCTTTTGAAAATTCATATCCACTTTAGCCACTTTCATGAATGTTAAATTACTCATTGTGGAGACAGTGAAACAAGTGGAAAACTTAGAATTGTAGAATCATGCTTGATAACGTTTGTATTCACGGATGACGGAGCGATACAACCACCATTGTTATTCTGATGAAATGAAAAGCGTTAATATAGCATTGCAAAATACATGGGAATGTTAGCAAATTATCTGCTCAAACATTAGGATTAAACAAAAAAATGCTAATCATTTTCATGATTTAATGCGACCACAACATACCAATGAACTGCCAGCATGCTGGTACTCGATGTTTAAATAAAGCTTGTAAAATTATGCAGATTTGGGCACTTACAGAATCTTAACGTATTAATGTGGCCAAATGTGTTTTATTGATAACTGAACTAAATTAGTGCTCACATGAAAATTCCTTACAATAGTATTCCATATTTTACAAAGTTTACGTAGTTCCGGCCCCTTTTATGAATATGGTAAGAGGTGAGTATGGAGGTGTTTTAACTTACCTGTGTCACAATGTAACATGCACACCATGTCCGTTTTCAGTTATTTGTGGGAAGCAGCAAGGAATTTCAGGCAACAGATAAGAATTTCCTTTCAGGAAACCTCCATTCTATTTTAAATGTTATTCTCTGTTTTAAATACTATGATCAGGGAATATAACTTAGAGAATAATTGTCAGAGTTCAGGAATTTTGGTCCTCAAAGCATAAGGACAGACCACCATTAAATCTAAATATAAAGTGATTTATTCGGTCACTGTAAATGTTTAGCATGATACATTTCCTATGTGACATAAATGTGCACCCATTGGTTTTGGATCCATGATAATCCCTTGGGCTCCATTGTGGTTATCACGCATGAAATCAGTCCAAGTGATTGTGCTTACGGTTCTGTCAGTAAGGGCCAACATCCAGCTCCACAGTGGAGAATCCGAGGATAAAAAGGCTGCCAGTGTTATGAACTGGCTATTTGTGTCTATTACATAAATATCATTCGAATCATTTAATAAGTGACTTGAGAAGATAAGGACTGAGACAAGTCTTTGCAGATCATCAAGTAGAATTAATTCAATATATCAAACTTTTCTATTTTTCATAGTATAATTAACCTTTATGTAATATTACAAACACACATTGCAACTAGTACAAAGGAGCTTCTTATCTGACGTAAGAAAACTATCTCTTCCCTTTTCCTTTATGTTCAAAAGCTTGTAATCATAGGTTTGCTTTTAAAATTGAACTGACTGCTCTTATCTATCTCCTTTTTTAATCCCACCCAGTGTATCAGGGTCAAAGAACTAGAAACTAACAAATACAGTAAGTATGTGGTTTCTTGCAAGTTCTGAGAGACGCTGGTGTGGTGAACTACATATACCTGTCTGGACATGCCCCCCCCCCCCCCCCCCCCGCTGACTGCTCCTGTGGCTCCTCCCACAGACCCCTGATTAAAGGCGATTGGAGGCACTGCTCCTCCCTCAGTCTCCAGGATGTTGTGTGATGGTCTCTTGCTGCTGACAGTGCTCTCTTCCATTTAATAAAAGCCTATCTCTCGCCTCACGTCTCCGAGAGTTATTGATGGTGCATCAATTTTATTAGCTGGAACTTTAAAACATGAAGAGTATTTGACGTCCAGAAAAATTGGACATTGATCCTCAAGCTCCAGAAACAGCTATTGCCTTTGAACTCTGGCTTGCATGCTTCCAATCATACCTGGAAGAGATTCCCGTGACTGAGCCTGCTATCATGCACAAAATCCTCCTCTCCAAGGTCAGTCCGAGGGTATACTCTCTCATCAGAGAACTGCTGACCTACCAAGGGGCACTGGACGCCCTCAAACGACAATACCTGCGGTCGGTGAACACCACCTACGCAAGACATCGCTTAGTGACGTGGCGGCAGCGGGCCAGAGAGTCGAGCGCTGAGTTTGTCCAAGCCCTACAGACACTCGTGCGGGCCTGTGACTGCAGGGGACTGACGGCGGAACAGCATGCGGAGCTCCTGGTACAAGACGCCTTCATTGCGGGGATCAGGTCAGTGTACGTGCACCAGCGGCTGCTGGAAAACGCCGATCTTACCATACGTTCGGCGATTGAGCTGGCCAACACGCTGGAGGCTGCTCTGCACAACGCTGATGCTGTCCAGCCGTGCGATCTAGTGCCGGCCCCGTGGACGCCGCAGACCCCACCAGCCAGCCAATCGACCTCAGCTGCTGCCACTTGCTAGTCCATGAACTCCCCGCAACCCTCTGGCAAATCGACCACAGCTGCTGCCAGTCGCAAGTCCATGCAGTGTTACTTCTGTGGACTCGAAAAGCACCCCCGAAAACGCTGCCCGGCCCGAGAAGCTACCTGCTCCAGCTGCAGAAAGAAGGGCCATTTTGCCAAAGTCTGTAAGTCTAAACCACGAGCGGGGTCGAGCAGCACCGCGTGCGGGACGTGGGGGTCGCCATCTTGGTCGCCGCCATCTTGCCTGCCACCTCGTGCGAGGCATGGGGGTGGACATCTTTGTCGGCACCACCTCACCCCGCCTCCGACCCACGGGTGCTTACTGGGCACCAAGATGGCGATTCAACTCTGGCCTCCGTAACCCTCGACCAAAGCGCTCCACACCAGCTTGCAAGGTCAATGATGGACATCCTGGTGGAGAGGCACAGGACTAGCTGCCTGTTTGACATGGGCAGCACTGAAAGTTTTGTTCACCCAGACACGGTGCAACGCTGCGGACTCGAGTCACAGCCAGTAAGCCAGAGGGTCACCATTGCTTCTGGGTCGCATTCCACAGACATCCGGTGGGGGGGGGGGGGGGTTGTGTAGTGACATTTGTGGTGCAGGGCACAGAATATCGGGACTTTGCGCTACTGGTCATGCCTCAACTGTGTGCGCCTGTGCTATTGGGGCTGGACTTCCAGAGCCACCTAAAAAGTGTGACAATGGCGTATGACGGGTCCCTCCCACCAATCACTGTCAGAAATCCTCAGTTTTGTGGGACTTCGTCGCTACTGTCCACACACACACACCAACCCACACATCCCACCCAACACCATGCCGACAGCTGCGCTACTGACACCACTTGCAGCCTCTCCACCCTCAAGATCCCTCCCCCACCACTGTTCGCCAACCTGACCCCTGACTGTAAACCTGTGGCAACTAAAAGCAGGAGGTACAGCGCGGGGGACAGGGCCTTCATTCAGTCAGAGGTGCAGCGGCTGCTCAGGGAGGTGATCATTGAGCCAAGCACAAGCCCTCGGAGGGCCCAGGTGGTTGTTGTTCGGACCGGGCAGAAAAATAGGATGGTTGTGGACTATAGTCAAACCATCAATAGGTTCACGCAGCTTGACGTGTACCCCCTACCCCGCATCGCAGATATGGTCAATCAGATAGCTTAGTACAAGGTGTACTCGACCATAGATTTGAAATCCGCTTACCACCAGCTCCCCATCTGCCGGAGGACCACCCCTACACCGCCTTCGAGGCGGGCGGCAGGCTCTATCACTTCCTGCGCGTCCCATTTGGTGTCACGAATGGTGTCTCTGTCTTCCAGAGGGAAATGGACTGGATGGTGGACCAGTGCCAACTGAAGGCCACATTTCCATATCTGGATAACATCACCATCTGCGGTCACGACTGACAGGATCACAACACCAACCTCCAACGATTTTTCCAAGTGGCCGAAGCTCTGAACCTTACCTATAACAGGGACAAGTGTGTGTTCGGAACCACCCGACTCACTATCCTTGGGTATGTCATGGAGAATGGGGTCATTGGCCCTGATCCCGACCGTATGCGTTGTTAGAACTCTAACACCCTGTTAGAACTCCCTCTTCCCACCACTCTCAAAGCCCTCAGACGGTGCCTGGGCTTCTTTTCTTATTACGCCCAATGGGTCCCCCATTACGCAGACAAGGCCCAGTCTCCTGGTCAAGTCTACCGCATTTCCCCTCTCTGCTGAGGCCTGCGCGGCCTTCAGCCACATTAATGGGGACATTGCCAAAGCAACGATGCATGTGGTGGACGAGACCATTCCCTTCCAAGTAGAGAGTGATGCCTCCGATTTCACGCTGGCTGCTACCCTCAATCAGGCAGGCAGGCCAGTAGCATTCTTCTCTCGTATCCTTCAAGGCCCTGAAATTCAGCACTCCGCGGTGGAGAAAGAAGCCCAGCCCATAGTGGAAGCTATTAGGCACTGGAGGCACTATCTCGCCGGCAAAAGGTTCACCTTGCAGACCGACCAGTGCTCAGTTGCGTTCATGTTTAGCAACCAACAGCATGTCATGATATCCTGTACCGGCCTGGAAGGCTCAATGAGCCCCCTGATGCCCTATCCCGGGGAGCGTGTGCCGGCGCGCAGCTCGACCAGCTATACACCCTCCATGCAGATCTTTGCCACCCGGGGGTCACCCGATTTTACCATTTCGCGAAAGCCCGGAACCTGCCTTACTCCCTTGAGGACATCAGGACGATGACCAGGGACTGCCAAGTCTGCGCTGAGTGCAAACCGCACTTCTACTGTTCTGAAAAGGCGCAACTTATCAAGGCCACCCGCTCCTTTGAGCAACTGAGTGTTGACTTTAAGGGCCCCCTTTCCTCCACCGACCACAATGTCTACTTTCTCAACATAATCAACGAGTACTCGTGGTTCCCCTTTGCCATCCCCTGCCCCGACACCACTACCACTTCCGTCATAAAAGCCCTGCGCCAGCTCTTCACTCTGTTAGAATATCCCTGCTATATCCACAGTGATAGAGGGTCCTCCTTTATGAGTGATGAGCTGCACCAGTACCTGCTGGCTAGGGGCATTGCTACTAGTCGGACCACGAGCTATAATCTCCGAGGGAATGGACAGGTGGAGAGGGAGAATGCCACAGTGTGGAAGGCCACACTTTTAGCCCTTAAGTCAAAAGGGTTGCCGGTCTCTCAATGGTCCGCTCCCTGTTATGTACGTCCACCAATGCCACCCCTCATGAGCGCCTATTCTCTTTTCCCAGGAAGTCTGCCACTGGGACCACCCTACCGGCTTGGCTGACATCCCCAGGGCCAGTGCTGCTCCGGAAACATGTGAGGAGCAATAAATACTCCCCACTGGTAGAAAGGGTTCACCTACTACATGTGAACCCCCAGTATGCCTACGTGGTCTTACCTGATGGGCAGGAGGACACAGTCTCCGTCCGTGACCTGGCGCCCGCAGGAGCAGCAGACCACTACCCCGAACACTCCATGGTAACTATGAACCCTGTACCTGAGGTGACACTGCGCACACCGAGCCCTACACAGACTCCTCAAGACACTCCTATACCGGGCACCTCACACACGCATATACCAGGCGCGTCGCACACGCATGAGGGATCACTGACGCCTAATGGGCTGACACCTCAAGTCAGGCGGGAACCAGCACAACCACCGTCTCTCATGCTACGTAGATCGCAGCGACAGATTCGACCACCTGATAGACTTAACCTGTAAATATACTTGTTAGAAACTTTGCCCCATGGGGACTCTCTTTTAAAACAAAGGGGGGGGGGTGAATGTGGTGAACTATATATACCTGTCTGGACACGCCCCCCTGCTGACTGCTCCTGTGGCTCCTCCCACAGACCCCTGTATAAAGGCGATTGGAGGCACTGCTCCTCCCTCAGTCTCCAGGATGTTGTGTGATGGTCTCTTGCTGCTGATAGTGCTCTCTTCCAGCTAATAAAAGCCTATCTCTTGCCTCACGTCTCCGAGAGTTATTGATGGTGCATCAGCTGGCAAGTTGTTCATTTGCAGGCTCTTTGTAAATGGCATCAACATTTTATACATTAGGAACTTAATACCCAGATTATGCACATTTTAATGAAAAATTTAAGTAATTCTTAAATGTAATGTGATGTACAGTCTTGCTATGAAAAAGATGCCGAAGCACTTATAAAGGCAGAGTTGTAAGAAAGTGAAAGCTCTGCCAAAATGTTTAATTGTGTCCATGCTGACCAAAAGAACAATGACTGTTAAATCTGGCTCAGCGCCCTTTTCTTAACTTATCATTTACAAATTTTAAAGTACTTGTTCAAGACGGTGAGGATTTCTGCCCCCACCAGCTTTTCAAGTCAGTGATTACCGGATCTCTTCAATTCTTTGGTTGAACATTTTCCTCCCTCAGCTGCCCTCTATTTAAGGATAGGCATCAAGATTATCTTCAACGCTGGCGGCCCACAAAACTGCGTTCACAGCCCCTTTCTCATCATGGACGTTCCCTGTTCTCCGCTCTCCCATCCGGCAGTCAATACAAAAGCCTGCAAGCACATACCACTATGCTCAAGAAGCTTATTGCAGCTTCTATCCTGCTGCTATATGACTATTGATTGCTTCCTTAGCAAGACAAGATGGAGTCTTGACTTTGCAATCTAGCTCATCATGGCCTTGCTCCTTATTGTCTAATTGGACTGAACTCTATTCTGCACTCTGTTATTGCTTTTCCCTTGATCTGCATGGATGGCACGCAAAACAAAGCGTTTCACCATGCATTGATGCCCGTGTCATTAATAAATGAATATACCAGTTACCTTTGTTTCCAGCTGAAACCTTCAACCTTCCTCACTGTCAAACACACTCATAATTTTGGTAACATTGACAAACATCTTAACCATGCCTCCCACATTTAAGGGCAAATCTTTTGTTATGTAGCATGAAAAGCAAGAGACATAGATCTGAGTCCTGAGGAATTCCCTGTATATGGCTTTCCAGTCACTCATCCTCCTGTAGATTATTACCCTTTGCTTTCTCCTATTCACTCTAATCCACTTTATCACTTTCCTTGGATCCCATGGGACATTACATTCCAGATCAATTTTCCATGTGGATCTTTCTCAGATGCCTTGCTAAAATCAATGCAGACTACATCAAATACAGTACTTTTATTTACTCTTCTTGTACCATCTTAGAGAATGTAATCATTGGAGGCTAGAAGTTGCTATCAACCCCTTGCATTGAATGCACACATCTAATAATGGCCAGGCATTATACTTCACTTCTGAAATTTGATTTTATTGAAATCAGTGATACCCAGCTCCTTATGGAGGTGTGACTGATGTAGTTGTAGAAAATTTGATCTTAGGTTTTCATGTCACATGTTGATATCAGTCACAGGTGAATTGAAGAAAGGGGCTTCAAATAAGCGCAGAAGCAATGGAGGTAACAGCAGTTTAAGGCAAGGTAACCTTAATGTTGTCAGGCAGTCTGATCAGAACCAAAATGAGATTTATTATCACTGACATATTTCATGAAGTTTGTTGTGTTGTGACAGCAGAACAGGTTAAAACAAAACTACTATAAATTATAAAATAAATATATAGTACAAAATAATGAAGTGGTGTTCATAAACTGTTCAGAAATCTGATGGCAAAGGGACAAAGCTGTTTCTAAAACATTAAATGTGGGCCTTCAGCATCCTGTACTTCTTCCCTGATGGTAGTAATGTGAAGAGGGCATGTCGTGGATAGTGAGGATCTTTAATGATGGATGCTAGCTTTGAGAGGCACTGCCTCCTGAAGATGTCCTTGATGGCACGGATGGCTGTGCCAGTGATGGATCTGGCTGAGCGTACAACCCTCAGCAGCCTCTTTCCATTTCATGCAGTAGAGTCTCCACACCAGCTGTGATGCAACAAGTCAGAATGTTCTCCACTGTACATCTGCAGAAACATGCAAAAAAATCTTCCTAACATGCCAAATCTGCGCACTCCTAATGACGTAGAGCCACTGGTGTGCTTTCTTTGTGATTACATCACAGTGTGGATCCCAAGCTAGATCCTCTGAGATGTTGACACCCCGGAACTTGAAGCTCATTACTTGACCCTTCAACGACCAACGACTGGATCCTCTACAGTTTGCTTATCGTCCCAATCGCTCTACGGAGGACGCAATATCCACCACACTGCACACAGTTCTCTCTCACTTGGACAATAAAGACACTTATGCCAGAATCCTGTACATTGAATTCAGTTCAGCGTTCAATACCATTATCCTGCAGAGACTAGTGGAGAAACTGTCGCTGCTCGGCCTTAACACTGCCATGTGTCGCTGGATTCTGGATTTCTTGACAGAGAGACCACAGTCAGTTCGCATTGGCAGGAACACCTTTGACTCCATCACACTGAGCACTGGATCCCCACAAGGCTGCGTGCTTAGCCCATTGCTGTTTACACTGCTAACACATGACTGTGCAGCCAGATTCAAGGGGAACCTGATCATTAAGTTTGCTGATGATACCACAGTGGTGGGGCTCATCAGCAAAAATGATGAAACAATGTACAGGGAGGAGGTCAAACACCTAGAGAGCTGGTGCAGTGACAACAACTTGATGCTTAATGCACCAAAACCAAGAAGATGATCGTCGATTTCAGATGGTCTCAGCCTGAGCATACACCCCTCAGCATCAGTGGCTCCACAGTGGAGAGAGTGGAAAACATCAAGTTCCTTGGGGTGCAGATCTCGGACAATCTCACCTGGTCCAGGAACACCACTGGGATTGTGAAATGAGATTGCACTTTCTGAGGAAACTTAAACAAGCATCACTCCCCACTAACATCTTAACTACATTCTACAGAGGCGTGGTTGAGAGTGTGCTGACATTTTGCATCACAACCTGGTACTCCAGCTGCAGTGCTGCCGACAAAAAAAGCCTTGCAGAGAAGGTTATTGGGGTCTCCCTACTTTCTGTCCAAAACCTCTTTCAGAGTCAATGCCTCCAGAAGACACGGAACATCATTAAAGACCCCTCACACCCTCTCCATGAACTGTTAGTTCTTCTGCCATCAGGCAACCGTTACAGGAGCATCAAAACAAAAAGCACAAAGCCACTAAACAGCTTCCTCCCACACGCAGTCAGACTGCTAAATAGCTGCTCTACCTGACTCTGCTTTGGACACTTTTAACTTGCACTGGACACTTATAACTTGATTTTAACCGACATGTGGCTGTTGTGTTTTACTATTTATTGTTGTGCTTACTTTTAATTGTTGCGTTTGTTATGTTATGATTGCACTTGCCCCTGGGAAACACTGTCTCATTCTGCCCTGCAGAGCTGATGTATGGTTGGAATGACAATAAAGTTTTTGAATCTTGAATCTTGATCCTTCTCCCGACTTCCCGTTTCTGAAATCCACAATCAATCAGGTTGTGGGGGCATTCTGAACTGCTGGCAAAAGGTAAATACATTTCAGCTCAATATCTAGTTGAATTGATAGACACAGAGTTATTTCTCAGTATTTGTATTCCAGCTAAATATATTTATTATTAAAAATTCATCCATATTGATGTGTGTGAATTTAACCTGCTAATCCATAGTAATATTGCTTTTGTGATTCTCAGTGGCCCCTTTAAATCACACAATAATGATTTCAGTTATAAATTTCAATCCTTGCTGGATAGTAAGATTTTTGTTGCTAATATCACAGAAGCAAGTAAACTTACCACCTATCAGTCTAGTGGATGAACTAGGATCAGAACCCTCAGGGCATGTTGAAGCTTCAGGAAAGCATCTCTGCCAGTGATATCCACATAAATACCAGGAAATGTCAAGGTTTGTCAAAGCCTGTCACAAGTTAGTTAAAGGCCTGGAACTGGTTGAGAAGTGGAATCAGCACTTCCAGCAGCCTCATATGCATAAACTCAGAAGCCCCAGCTTCCTGCTGCTGCCTTTGTTTCCGATTTCCCTGTTGTGCTCCAGTGTTGGGTATCTCACAAAGCAGTGGTGCATGGATCTGTGACAGTTCCCCACCCCTTACTCTGGGCAAGCTGCCTGTAAATCCTGGATCTGGTTAAGCCTAGAAGAGCATCTTCATTCATTTGACAGGAATGACTCTGCGGGACTAAGGTATTAGTAAATTAACTCTTTTAAATGAATTACTTTGAGTGTTCTTAAATAATTTTGTCCTATAGTTTTTGTTTCCTTCAGATTTTAATAGCTTTTAAGAGGATGGCTATAGTTAGTGCTGCTTCTGCAAGCTGGTTGTGGACTTGGAGATCCACAAGTCCTGATCTCCAGTGATGTCCATGTGGAGTTTTTACGTTCTCTCTGTGACTGCATGGCTTTTGCCTGCTGCTCCTGTTTCTTCCCAAATCCCAAGACATGTCAACAGGTTAATTGGCAGCTGCAAGACAATCAGGACCTGTGAGAGGGGAGTAGGACTGAAGCGAAAGCCCCGAGAACCAGCACAACAGAAGGAAACCATTGATTGTTTGATTTTTAATGACCAAGAATTTCCAGCAAGTTTTTGATGTGCTGGCTCACTTCTTTACAACTTTATTGTACAACTTTGGAACATTTTCTATTCATTTTTTTTTCAATTCTGGGCATAACTGACATTTATCACTCATCTGTAACTGCCCTTCAGAAGGCAGTAGAATAGTACAGGGACAGGCCATTTGACCCAAGGCACCTGTGTCAACAATCCAAATTAATCCTGTATGTTGTCTATATTCCTTCATTCCCTGCCTCTTTATGCCTTTTGATATTTGCTAACATTGCTTGTCCTGGCAGCATGTTCCAGATACCTATCACTCTCTGCCTCTTAAATCTCCTTTAAATTTTCTCTCTCTTACATTAAAGCTATGCCCTCTAGTACTTGGAACTTCCATCCTGAGAAAATTACTTTGACTGTCTAAACTATCCTTGCCCTGCGAAATAGTACATACTTCTATCAGGATGCCTGTCAGCCTCCAAAGCTCCAGAGAAACCAATCCAAATTTGTCCAACCTCTCCTTATTGCTAATATTCTTTAATGCAGATGATGTCTCTCCAAAGGGATGTTGCCTGCATTAAAGAATATTTTCCATAAGCAGAAACTCTCTAAAAGCTTCACCTCCTTCCTGTAATTTGGTGATTGAAAATGCACCCAATATTCCAAATCTTTATAAAGTTGTTGCAAAATGACATCCCGGCTTTTATACACAACACCTGACCAATGAAGACTTTACTTCTTTGCTTTATACTGAGTGTTGCTACTTTCTGCCAATTATGGACTCGTACCCCATGTTCACTCTGTATATTAATCCGAATCAAGTTTACTATCACTGACATATTTGTGAAATTTGTTGTTTTGTAGCAGCAGTACATTTGAAGACAAATGTTACTATAAGTTACAAATTAAATAAATAGTGCAAAAGAGTTTATGGAACGTTCAGAAATCTAATGGCGGAGGGGCAGAAACTGTTCTGAAAACATTGAGTGGGGGGTCTTCAGGCTCTTATACCTCCTTCCCAATGGTGGTGGTGAGAAGAGGGAGTGTCCCGGGTGGTGAGGGTCTTTAATTATGAATGCCACCTTCTTGAGGCATTGCCTCATAAAGGTATTCTCGATGGTGGGATAGATTGCACCCTTGATGGAACTGGTTAAGTCTACGACCCTCTGAATCCTCTTGCAATCCTGTGCATCGGAGACTGCCGTCCAGTTTGTGATGCAGTCAGTCAGAATGGTCTCAACTGTACATTTGTAGAACTTTACAAGAGTCTACGCTGACATTACCAGATCTCCTCAAATATGTGATGAAATAGAGCCACTGGTGTGCCATCTTAGTGATTGCATCAATATGTTGGGCCCAGGATAGGTCATCTGAAATGTTGACGCCCAAGAGTTTGAAGCAGCTGAGAAACTTTAACTGCAGCAGTGAGAGATTGAAGAGTTGGTCAGCACAAATGCAGTTGGGGCCTGATAACTGTCTTGCATCCAACAGTGCCTTTAACTTCGCACAGAATTGCCTTTTCAGTATTACGAAAGGATTACGTAGGTCATACCTAGACTTCTTGTAGTGTTCAGTTTGCCAGTTTTGAATACCACATATCTAGCCTAGAACGCACAGTGAATTTCCTGGTTTATCCTTGGCTTCTGGTTTGGAGAGACTCAGTATGTTCTTGAAGGCATACACTAATCCATGCAGGTCTTGAAGTTAGCTAGAGCCATGGCATATTCATTCAAATCTAAAGATGAATGTCTGAATACAATCCCTTCCACTGAATCTATGAAGTCCTGTGCCTCCCTTGTCCATATCTTCACTGTCCTCACCACTGATGCTGTGGACTTCAGTCTTTGCTTATATGCTGGGAGTAGAAGTTGTTCAGGTTTAATTATCATTTAATCATACACATGCATACAGCTAAATGAAACAGCGTACCTCCAGATCCAAGGTGCAAACCACAGTGCATTCAGTCACACATAGCACACAGTACATACAGTTACGATAACATGTACAATCATAAAAATAATATTAGCTCAAGTCCCTGAGTGGCTGGGTAATCAGACTTCCCAAAGTGTGGGAGTGGGATTTCCCAGTAAGTTTTCCTGACGATTGTATAGTGATCAAGTGTGTTGGTCCCTATGGTTCTACAGGTAGATGGTCAGAGACTTCTTCAGGCTAGCCTGGTTGAAATCTTCCGCGAAGATTGGGAAGCTGTCAAGGTGCACTGCCTTGTGACTGCTGATCAGTGCTCAGCTCCTCCAGTGTCATCTTGATGTTGGCCAGAGATGGAATGTACGTCACTACCAGGATGACGGTGGAGAACTCCCTTAGCAGATAGCATGGATGATTTCCAGGTCAGGAAAGCAGGACTGAGACAGAACTGTCATGTCTATATACCACAATGAGTTAATCAAGAAGCAAATGCCACTACCTCTGCCTTTCCCTGACATTGCCATCTGGTCCATACAGTGGATTGTGAAGCTTCCATGTGGGATTGTAGTGATGGAGCCATGTCTTTGTGAAGTGGAGACAACAGCAGTCACCAATGGCCTTCTGGTGCAGGTCTTGTTCTGTGGTCTTCAGTTTTACTTTTCACAGACTGTTTATTAGCAAGGAGTATGGTAGGGAGCAAGAACCTTAGGGCCTTCTATTTACGGCTGACTTTGTCTTGCCATTCTCTGTACACGTTTTCAACTAGTCTACATCCTGCCGAATCATTTGACAACGTTCCTCATTATCCATAACGTCATGTGTTTTTAAGTCATCTGCTAACTTACTAATCAATCCACCTACCACATTTTCATCCGATTTAAACATAAAGGAAAGGTAATTTACTCCATATCCAAGAAACAGAATGGTGGGTTACTTAGAGGGGAATGTTCAGGTGATGACACCGAATGCACTTACTGCCCTTGTCCTTTTTGGAGGCAAATATCGTAATTAATGGAATGCACCGGATTTGTCTCCGCAGGTAATTCAGTGGATTTTGTAACGGGTACACACTCGTGTGTATCTTGTGCAATCTGGCAGAAGGACCAAATTATTATGACGGTAATCAAGTGGACTTCGTCAAAGATACTGTTAAGTTTCTCAAGTGCTACTGGAGGTGGTAATATTACTTGCCACTTATGAGCTCATGCCTGAATATTGTTCGGGTTCTGCTATGTGCATTTTCATTTGCTGAGGAGTTCTGAATGGAATTAAACATTGGTTAGTCATAAGCAAACTTGTCCACTTCAGACTGAATTGAATTGACTTTATTTCTTACATCCATCACATGCATGAGGAGTAAAAATCTTTACGTTACATCTCCGTCTAAATCTGCAATTGCAATCATAGTAATTTATAATAATTTATAATAAATAGAACAGTCAATGTAACACAGAAATACACTCAAATCAGAGTGAGTTTATCAGTCTGGTGGCCTGGTGGAAGAAGCTGTCCCGGAGCCTGTTGGTCCTGGCTTTTATGCTGCGTTACTGTTTCCCAGATGGCAGCAGCTGGAACAGTTTGTGGTTGGGGTGACTCAGGTCCCCAATGATCCTTTGGGCCCTTTTTACACACCTGTCTTTGTAAGTATCCTGAATTATGGGAAGTTCACAACTACAGATGCACAGGGCTGTCCGCACCACTCTCTGCAGAGTCCTGTGATTAAGGGAAGTACAGTTCCCATATCAGGCAATGATGCAGCCAGTCAGGATGCTCTCGATTGTGCCCCTGTAGAAAGTTCTCGGGATCTGGGGGCCCATACCCAACTTCCTCAACCATCTGAGGTGAAAGAGGCACCGTCACCACTGTTATGCCTTTTTCACCACACAGCTGGTGTGGAAAGTCAGTGATGCAACAAAGGATGGTTGGGTCCACGGCACTACCCTGAGGCATTTTGCAGTGGTAACCTGGGCTGGGATATTTGATCCTCAGCCATCTTCCTATAACAGAGGTATGACACCAATCATTGATATGTTTTCCCCTTGATTCCCTTTGATTTCAGTTTTAACAGAGCCCTTTAAAACATTGATGTCAAAGGTAAGCACTCTCATCTTACCCCTTGAAGTTAACTGTTCCGATTTGTGTTTGAACCAAGGCTTTGATAAAGGCTGGAATTGAGTGAGCTTGACAATACCTAAACCGGACACCGATTAACACTTTACTAGTAGAATGATTGACATTGAATGATTGGCAGTAAATAGCTGAATTGGTATTGTCCGCTTTTAGTAATGAGCATAACGGGTCAGCGTTTGACATCATTGGTAAGATGTAACTGCACTGAAACAGCTTGGTTAGAGGCAGGGCTTAAATCTTCAGGACTATGGTATACATCTACACTGATCCCATACTCTTTGCTGTATCCAGTGCTGTCAGTCTTTTCTTGGTTGAACTCGGGTTTCTGGACTTTTATTCCTGGCCTCTGAATGATGGAACCCAGATCCAAGAAGTTCCTCACCAAAAAGCAAAGGCCCAGACACTCAAAAACAGCAAAATAAGTCAAGAAGTTAAGATAAAATACACAAACTGAATAAACTAATTAAACAAAAGCAGTTAAGCACTTAAAATCCATACAGAAATGTCAGCAATTCCCTGTCAAGGCTGGACTTACCTTGACTGTTTCTGAAAGCTGCTGGTGGGGGTTGGGTAAGTGTGTGTGCTCTTGTCAGTAAAGTTGCAGTGTGCAAGACATTCACAACAGGCAAATCTAACCAATCTGAAATGAACATAGACTGATTGGATTGTGGATGCCATTGTTTAATGAGGTACAGTATCCCAGATTGCACTGATCACTCTGAGATGATGTTGGATGTTGGGGACACTTGTACCATGGTGAACTGACTTAGCTGATTTGACTATAGTAGTAAGACTAGTGGTGGAAGATATTGGGAATTAGCAGCATGAAGCTGGTTAAGCCATGCTAAAATCTCTTAAATTTGTTGTGATATTAACAAGGAAGCAAAGAGGTTGGAGCAAGGGCAGAAGTTAAATGAAGCAGCTGCAGAGGTGTTACTGCAGAAGGTCGTTGGTGTTTAGAGCTGAGGACCATCCTCCATTGAAGGTTAACATCAGTATAGTTGACTGCAGTTTCACAAGAGCGCTGAACCTGAGAGCAGGTGAGGAAGCAATGCACTGGTCTCGGCAGGGTTGTCAAGGCAACTGTTCTTAACTGTTGCTTCATTTTACCATGTTGCATGTTAACACCACTTCATTCCAAGCTTAGTGAAGCACAGCATTCCAGTAACTACTTCTACACACATAGACGTGACCCTTCTTTATTGGGGAAGGTTTGGACATAATTTTTAAATTGTCCTGCTACGTTCAATGACTGGTGCAAGTCTCTGCTTCTAAACTCCCTTTACATGGCATCATGCGAACAATGAAATAGTGCCAGCAAAGCGGATAGGAAAGGTCGGGGGTCACTTTGTTGTGGGCTTTGACTTTCCATGAAAAGAGTATTATGACGAGTATCTGACGTTGAAGGAAATGGATCAGTGTGATTTTTGATTGGTGGGATATGTTTTGTTTATTCATCATTCACTCAATCACTCACTAATGAATGCTCATTCCTCTTCCTAACTCTAACTCACTGGTAGGAAAGGAAAGGGAGCTTGATATCTGTTCACTGCTATGAGTTGATGAGCTACACTGGAACAGTAGTTGGCCCGCAGACAGAGCACGGCAGATTCTACTGAGAAATTTTCTCCCTGCTATAATCTTCCTCTGGGCATCTGGTTGGGTATTTTTGCCAGGTGGGCTAATGGTTCCAGCAAGTGTCTGGCAGGCTGCAGGTGGAGACTATCTGACTCCCAAGAATCCACACTGAGTTTGTTTTATGCATCTCAAAGAAACTCTTACTCCTTCCTGCCCCACAATGATGAGCAGAAACTTAAATGCCAGCTACGATTTATGGAACCGAAAGTGGCCCCTGCAATTCGATGCAATAGGGATTTTGCTTGCAATCCAAACATGGATAAATTCTTAATCCATCTTCGGATTGCAGTCAAAATCCCAAATGAATCAGAGTTAGAAAGTTTTTCTATAATTCTGATGATAATACTGGAACTTGGAACCTTTTTTTAGGTTTATGGTTACACAGGGTACAACAAAAAAGTATTGAAATGATATTTAAAAAGTTCAAAAATGAAGTTCTTAACATAAATAGAATATGGAAATAACCATATAACAATGACAGCACAGAAACAGGCCATCTCGGCCCTTCGAGTCCGTGCCAAATACTGACTCTCACCTAGTCCCACCGATCTGCACTCAGCCCATAACCCTCCATTCCTTTCCTGTCCATATACCTATCCAATTTATTTTAAATGACAAAATTGAACCTGCCTCTACCACTTCTACTGGAATCTTGTTCCACACAGCTACCACTCTCTGAGTATAGAAGTTCCCCCTCATGTTACCCCTAAACATTTGCCCCTTAACTCTCAACTCATGTCCTCTTGTTTGAATCTCCCCTACTCTCATTAGAAAAAGCCTATCCACGTCAACTCTATTTATCCCCCTCATAATTTTAAATACCTCTATAAAGTCTCCCCTCAACCTTCTATCCTCCAAAGAATAAAGAAATAGATCAAGCTGCATCTGTGATCTAAGCAGTATTTTCAAGTATTTGTGATTTTACTTAGCAGTTACTGTGGAATTACCGTTGCCTTCAGTCTGGACTTATGCATTGGTTTTACCATTCTAGATACTCAGTGTGGGAACATGGGTGAGAAAAGCCATTCCACATTTGTGTCACCCTTTGAGCAAAGAAGTTTCCCCCAGGTTCCCCTTAAACATCTTACCTTTCATCCTTAACCTATGATTTCTAGCTCTAATTTCACCTAATCTCAGTTGGAAAAGCCAGCTTGCATTCACCCTGTGCATGCTCTTCATAATCTTCTCTACCTCTATCAAATCTCTCCACATTCTCCTATAGTCCAGGGAAAAGTGTCTAATTTATAACCCAGATCCTCCTCAACCCCTGGCAACATCCTTGTGTTTGAAGATGTAAATGAAGATATAAAGTATTGATTCTTTTTGCTATCAAAACAAAGTTCAAAATTCAATTTTTAAAATGAGTATAAAGGAAGAGTGAAGTTCAAAGTGAATTCATTACCAAAGAACATGTATGTCACCATATACAGTATTGTGCAAAAGCACATATATAGCAAGGGTACCTAAAACTTTTGCACAGTACTGTAGTAATTTTATAAAATGCACTTTACTCCTACCACAAAAGAAAACAAATTTCATGATATATGTGAGTGATGATAAACCTGATTCTGATATGGGTCTCTATTGTGGACAGAGTGGGAAAGGGCAGGGAGAGGGGAATCATGGTTGGGAAAAGAGGAAGGAAGAGAGGAGGGAGCAGAAAGCAGCAGAGGGACATTCTGTAATGATAAATAAACTAGTTGTTTGGAATCAAATGACCTTGCTTTGTGTCTCAGGGCTGGGGTGCCTGCACCCATACTCCTTCTCTGCCACCAGTCCCACACCCCTCCTGTGATGGTTCACCCTCATCATTCCCAGGATCCTTCACTCCCGTCAGATTTACACACTCACTTTCCACTCCATGTTGACAGATACAGTACTGTGCAAAATTGTTGGGCACCCTAGAGATATATGTATACAGTATGTTTATATGTGTGAGTCTATATAAATAGAGAGAGGGAGAGAGAGCTCAGAGCCTAAGACTTTGTATATATGCCTAAGACTTGTACACAGTAGTGTACAACCCTGAGATTTGTTTTCTTGCAGGCATACTCAGTAAGTCCAAGAAACATAATAGAATCTATAAAAGACAGCACCCAACAGGATGGACAAAAAAACTAACATGCAAAAGACGAACTGTACAAATACAATGAAAAAAAATGAAATAATAGAAAGCAAATAACCAATTTCAAGAGTGTGAGATGAAGCATCATATGGATGTGAAAGTGAGTCCATAGGTTCTGGAATCAGTTCAGTGCTGCAGTGGAGTAAGGTTGAGAGAAGTTATCCCCATTGGTTTTAGAGCCTGATTGTTAAGGGGTAATAACTGTTCCTGAACCTGGTGGTGCAAGTTTGAGGCTCCTGTACCACCTTCCTGATGGCTGTAGCAAGAAGAGAGCATGACCTGGGTGGTGAGGATCCCAGATGATGGATGCTGCTTTTCTGTGACAACACTTTGTGCAGATGTGCTCAATGGTTGGGAAAATTTTACCTGGGCTGTATTCACTAGTTTTTGTAGTTTTCATTCAAGGGCATTAGTGTTTCCATATGAGGCCATGATGCAACTACTTACTATACTCTTCACTATACATCTATAGAAGTTTGTCAAAGTTCTAGATGTCATGCTGAATCTTCACAAATTTCTCAGGAATAGAGGAACTGTGGTGTTTTATTCATGTTTGCACTTGCATGCTGGGTCCAGGACAGGTTCTGTGAAATGATAGCACTGAGGAATTCAAAATTGCTGACCCTCTCCTCATAAGAGGCTTATGGACCTCTGGGTTCCTCCTCTTGAATTCAATAATCAGTTCCTTGGTGTTGCTGACATTCAGTAAGCGGTTGTCGTCGTGGCACCACTCAGCCAGATTTTCAATCTTCCTCCTAAATGTTGATTTGTCACCAGCTTTGAACTGGCCAATCACAGTGGTGTCGTTAGAAAACCTAAATATGGAATTGCCTCACAGTCATAGGTATAAAGTGAGTCAGGCAGAGGGCTAAGCAGACAGCCTTGTGGTACACCTGTACTGATGGAGATTGCTGAGGAAAAATTGTTGTCTATCTGAACTGATGGGTCTGCAAGTGAGGAAATTGAGGATCTAATTGCACAATGAGGTATTGAGGCCAAGGTCTTGAAGCTCATTGATTAGTTTTGAGGGAATGATGGTATTGAATGCTTGATAGAGAGCATCCTGATGTGCATATCTTTGCTGATCAGATGTTCCAGGCTTGAGTGAAGAGCCAATAAAATGGCATCTGCTGTGGACCTGTTGTGCTGGGAGGCGAATTGGAGTAGATTTCTCAGGCAGGAGTTGATCAAGTCAAGTCAAGTCACTTTTTATTGTCATTTCAACCATAACTGGTGGTACAGTTCATAGTAAAAATGAGATGACGTTTTTTCAGGACCATGGTGTTACATGACACATTACAAAAACTAGACTGAACTACGTAAAAAACAACACAGAAAAAAACTACACTAGACTACAGACCTACCAGGACTGCATAAAGTGCACAAAACAGAGCAGGCATTACAATAAATAATAAACAAGACAATAGGGCAGTAAGGTGTCAGTCCAGGCTCTGGGTATTGAGGAGTCTGATAGCTTGGGGGAAGAAACTGTTACATAGTCTGGTCATGAGAGCCCGAATGCTTCGGTGCCTTTTCCCAGATGGCAGGAGGGAAAAGAGTTTGTATGAGGGGTGCGTGGGGTCCTTCATAATGCTGTTTGCTTTGCGGATGTAGCATGTAGTGTAAATGTCCGTAATGACGGGAAGAGAGACCCCGATGATCTTCTCAGCTGACCTCATTATCTGCTCCAGGGTCTTGCGATCCGAGATGGTGCAATTTCTGAACCAGGCAGTGATGCAGCTGCTCAGGATACTCTCAATACAACCCCTGTAGAATGTGATGAGGTTGGGGGGTGGGAGATGGACTTTCCTCAGCCTTCGCAGAAAGTAGAGATGCTGCTGGGCTTTCTTTGCTATGGAGCTTGTGTTGAGGGATCAGGTGAAATTCTCTGCCAGGTGAACACCAAGAAATTTGGTGCTCTTAATGTTCTCTACCGAGGAGCTATCGATGTTCAGCGGGGAGTGGTCCCTCCGTGCCTGCCTGAAGTCAACCACCATCTCTTTTGTTTTGTTCACATTCAGAGACAGGTTGTTGGCTCTGCACCAGTCTGTTAGCCGCTGCGCCTCCTCTCTGTAAGCTGACTTGTCGTTCTTGCTGATGAGACCCACCACGGTTGTGTCATCGGCAAACTTGATGATGTGGTTCGAGCTGTGTGTTGCAGCACAGTCGTGGGTCAGCAGAGTGAACAGCAGTGGACTGAGCACGCAACCCTGGGGAGCCCCCGTGCTCAGTGTGATGGTGTTGGAGATGCTGCTCCCAATCTGGACTGACTGAGGTCTCCCAGTCAGGAAGTCTAGGATCCAGTTGCAGAGGGAGGTGTTCAGGCCCAGTAGGCTCAGCTTTCCAATCAGTTTCGGAGAGATGATTGTGTTGAATGCTGAACTGAAGTCTATGAACAGCATCCGAACGTATGAGTCTTTTTTTGTCCAGGTGGGTTAGGGCCAGGTAGAGGGTGGTGGCAATGGTGTCATCTGTTGAGCGGTTGGGACGGTACACAAACTGCAGGGGGTCCAGTGAGGGGGGCAGCAGGGTCTTGATGTCGAGCCTCTCGGAACACTTCATGATGATGGACGTGAGTTCAACGGGACGGTAGTCATCTAGGTAGTACACTGTAGACTTCTTCAGCACAGGGACGATGGTGGCAGCCTTGAAGCACATTGGAACGATGGCGCTGCTCAGAGAGGTGTTGAAGATGTCAGTGAGAACATCTGCTAGCTGGTCTGCACATCCTCTGAGCACTCTACCAGGAATATTGTCTGGTCCAGCAGCCTTCCGTGGGTTGACCCTGCACAGGGTTCTTCTCACATCTACCACGGTGAGACACGGCACCCGGTCATTTGTAGGAGCAGTGGACTTCCTCGCCGCCACGTCATTTTCTGCCTCAAAACGGGAGTTGATATGTTTCATCACTGGCGTCTCAAAGCATTTCATCTCAGTGGATGTAAGTTATCATGAAACTTACATTTTTCATGGATGATTTAAGTCAAAATTATATTGTGATGTTTGCATTCCAGGACCCGCAGTCTGAACCTTGCAAAGGCAAAGATGCGTGTTTTAGTCCACCTCTCCTGAACTTGGACAGGAGGGAAATGGAGTTTAAGGTACCAAGTGACTATTGTTAATGCTTGTTTTAACAAGAATATAATTATTTGTTGGGCTATTCATGTTGCTTTGTAGAAAAAATTTCCTATCTTAGTTTATATTTCTAATAAATTCAAGGCAACACCAAAGATCTCTGTAGGTTCCCTCAATTCACTGTTCGGAACCTATTTTTGATAATTTTAACACTTTTCTAATTGAGCTTCTGGAATCTGTTATGGGCTATCCACATGGGTGTAAAAACACAATGGATATTGTGAAATAAGATCATTTGCAGAGGCAAATTTGGGATAATATTGACCCCTTATCAACAGTACTTATTCATAGATTTGTCTTTTGAAATTCACTCTTTATTCCAACTTCAGCCTTGACCTATATTTTTTTGTCTTGCTGTTAAGATTACTGGCAGCTAAAATAATTGTCCCAATGCCGTTAACTCTAGCAGTAATCAGTTATTGCTAATGGGATTGAATAGGGCAAGTGGGGGATGGTGAGCTGGTAGAATTACCAATGCATCAACTGTTCTCCTATTTGTAAATAATAGCAGGCATAAAGCAAAGTGCACTGATTACAAGAATGAAATGAAACAAAACAACAAAAATAGAATTCTGAAGAAATGCATATACATAGCAAGATAGATCCTGGATGTGAAAAAGAGTGTGGGTGTTTCAAGGGTGCATGCATCCTAGCACATTTAAAAAAAATCTTTTGAATAAAGATAAAAATAATGCTTTCAGTGGAGTAGGAAACTTTTTCATCTGTTACTATCAAAGCACCACTTCGATCCTTGGCTGGGCCTGTGTTTTCTTTATCACAGCAATGACTCCAATACTGTTTTGTGCAGAACACAGACAGTACTAATGCAGTAGCTTCCTGTATTAAGGGAAAATTATTGTGTTCTTATCTCAGTCAAAGGGAGAAACAAGACCATTTCACCAAATTGCACAACTAAATTTCACAACTAATTAGAAAAGTGGCAAACTAAGGAGTAAGTAAACAGGTTACAAGGAATTCAGCTTGATTGGGGAAAAAATACAAGTGAAAGAACCAAAACTTCAGAGAGGCAGAAAGAAATTTCAATTTCTTTGTCAATTACCATAAATAGGATTAACCGTGATCAATGAAGACTGATCTCTTCTTTGAAAGCTCACCTTACTAATGTGCATGTAGGCTCAGACATGAAGAATGGCTACTTAACGGAAGCCCCAACAAGCAGTTAATTAAGGAGCTTTTTCTACAATCAGTCCTTGCCATTAATAGTGGATAAAGTAAGAGATATTCAGATTAAAACACGTCCACCATTAAGGTATTTTTCTGAGCCCTTTCTGGAAATATAAATGGTTTAAAGGTTGTTCAACAGCACTGTTTTTCTGGGGAAGAATATCGCTGATGCATTTACACAGGAAGGTAGCAGGACTGGCAGTAAGTGCTGGATATAAATGTGACAGTGCCTATTTCCCAGTGTGTCTATTTTGGGAGAGTGACTAATATGCTCTCTCACTTTTTAAACACTTCTTGCATTCCACCATTTAACATGAATGCTCAATACTCTGTACAGTATAACCATGGAAAATGGTCTATGCATCTGAGTGAGTGACGCATAGACCCAAGATGTTACTGCTAAGATATAGGTGCAGAATTAGGCCATTTGGTGTGTCAAGTCTGATCCGTCATTTCATTGTGGCTGATCCAATTTTCCTCTTGGCTCCAACCTCCTGCCTTCTCCTCAAATCCCTTCATGCCCTAACCAATCAAGAATCAGTTACCAGCTACTTTAGGTACTGGATTCCCCAGTTATCTGGTACTTTATCAGAACTGGACACGATATTTAGAGACCTGCATATTTCCCTTTTGACTTTATTCTTTTTTTTTAATATGAACTGTCCTCCAGAGAAAGATGAATGGCAATATAAAGTCATTGTCAGGTGGTTGACTAAGTTTCCATTAACTTTTCCAGATGTATTTTATCTTTATCTCAATAAAGCTGTCACAAAGTCAGAATGGCATCTGTGATGGTTAAGAAGGACAACGCTCTATTAATTGAAGCACCTCTGGTCCAGTATCAAGGTAGCAATTTTATTTTGTATTTTAAATATTGAATGACTATGCTCACAATTTCTGTTTTACACATGATATGAGCACAAAGGGGCTGAACACTACTTTGCAAATGTATATTAGCAAATACAATGCAAACAGAAAATGCTGGAAATAGTAGACTGAGCCACGTCTGTGGCAAGAGAAATAGTTAACATTTCAGGCGGGAGACCCTTTGTCAGAGATGATTGTCTCACCTTACTGCTGCCCCCAAATTCTGCTATTCAAATGCACAGGAGACAATTTTTAACATATATTTAAAAAATATACAGTATCACTCGATACGGTGGCCATACCTTCACAGCGTAATAAATAGCATTGAGCTACAATGATACAACATCAGAACGTCCCAGTTCAATGATTGGTTTAGATGGACTTGAAGTATCATATTACATTGCTTAATAAAGTATCATTTCACAAGTATTAATAGAAGTGATTGCTTGTCCATTTCCAAAGCAACTCTCTTAAGTGTTCTTCCAGAGTGAAACTGGCAGCTTCATTCTTAAGAGATAATGGTCTGATTACTGAGCAGAAATTATGTATATGTAAAAAGGTATTTCTTAAGATCGGTTATTGTTGGCCTCTAATAATAGTTATGGCAGAGTATTCATATGTATAGGATATCCATAGATAAGACCTTCATAACCTGGGCACCTGAACATGTTTGATGAAATTATACATCCCATTTTTTGTCAAAATAATATTCAAATCTATTAGTGGATTTTTAATACATTTCCAGATTTCTAAACCTTTCATTATTATTTTGAGTTAAATTATGGAACAAGTTTTATGTGTGTGCATAGGTTGTTTCAATAGGAGTGTTTAGGAAACTGAGATGTTGAGGTTAATGACCCTTGAATGGTTTTGGTACAGGACTTACATTTTCACATATAACATTATGCCCACACCCTGTCGTACACAGTTCTAATTTGTAATGTCTTCTCCACAGTTTAATTATGTATTAACCTACATTAATAGTTTGCTTTGATGTAAAGTACATTTAGGTGGAGGACTACCTTTGTTCCAGAATTCAACAAGGTATCTCACAGGAGACCTGTTGCTGAAACTCATAACACAAGATTTCCAACTTCATGGATGGAAAGTTGGCTGAGATGAAACAAAGGAATAAAGTTAATGAATATTCATGGAGTAGAGAAAAAGCTAAGTAGTGTACTTAAAAGTTTAGCTCCAAACCAATTTTCTTTCTAGGCATCAATATAGATGATTAAAATATGAGTGAAGGGAAAATTAGATCATTGTTTTACAAACAATTACTTCAACGTTAAGAAAGGAAACTCTAGGATACAGGAATGTTAGAGGAACAGGTCTATTAATAAAACTCAGCAGTCATTTATTTACATCGCAAGATCAAATAAATTGATATTCAATGTAATATTTAATTTATATTTAATGCAAGACTCTAAGTGAGGGATTTCAGAAGGGAATTGTTTAAATATCAGAGGAAAAACAATACATATGGCAATGGGGAAAGAGCAAAGAACACAAGAACAAAGCAACTATTCTGGATCCAACATAGTGATACAATCATGAGGAAGGCACTAGGAGTTTGAGGAGATTTGGTACATTGCCAAAGACCTATAAAATTTCTGCAGATGTAAGATGGAGAGCATCCTGACTGCTCGTATCACTGCTTGCTGTGGATGCTCCAATGCACAGAGGTAAGGAAGCTGCAGAGGGTTGTAGACTCAGCCAGCTTTATCATGGGCACCTTCAAAAGGCAGCAACCATCATTAAGGACCCCTACAATCTGAGACAAGCCTTCTTCTCATCACTACCATCAGGTAAAGGAGGTAAAGATGCAAGCTCAGTGTTTTTGGAACAGCTTCTTCTTTATTTATTTTATTTTTTATTGTAACATAATTTTTTTCCTTTTCTTGCACTGTACTGTTGTAACAGAACACCAACTTCCGCGGCATATATCAATGACAATAAACCTGATTCTGAAGAAAATAGGAATAGGAGTAGTCTACTCTGTCTCTGAAGACCATCCCCTTGTTTAATATGATCATAAGACCATAAAGTCATAAGGCATAGAAGCAGAATTAGGCCATTCAGCCCATCAAGTCTGCTCTGCCATTCCGTCATGGCTGACCCTGGATCCCATTCAATTCCATATACCTGCCTTCTTGCCATAACCTTTGATGCCCTGACCAATCAGGAAACTCAATTTTCACTTTAAATATACCCACAGTCTTGCCCTCCACAGCCGTCTGTGGCAGAGATTCACTACTCTTTGGATAAAAAAAATCTTCGTTACCTCTGTTCTAAAGGGTTACCCCTCAATTTTGAGATTGTGCCTTCCAGTGCTTTCAATTAGCAGGTTTCAATGAGATCCTGCCGTTCTTCTAAATTCCAGTGAGTACAGGCCCAAAGCTTTCAAACGCTCTTCATATGTTAACCCCTTCATTCCTGGAATCATGGCTAATCTATGCTAGCCTCAGCTCTTCTACTCTGCCAGTTACCCATAACTCTCAGTGAGATTAATGGGACCATGGCACAAAAGACAAATGGCCTTTGAAATAATGCTTTAGAATCCCTTTTTGATTGCCTGAATTGTTTGAAGGTGACATCCCTGTTGTAATGTGAGTATTATTAAAAGTAAGTTAATACTAATTGGGGAGTTGTTGGTAGACTGTGATTTAACAGGCAAGACCTTTGTTCAAGCACAAGAGGTTTTCTGAAATGCATTGTGATTTCCTGCTATTGAACTCCAGATAGCTCCAAGTTATAACAAGGAACTCTATGAAAAATTTGCAATTGGGTCTAATCTGAGCCACGGTCGTGACGATGGTTCAAAAACCAAAGTTCCTTCTTCAGTGTGTTCCAAGCGAGGTGTCAAACCTGCAGATGCTGTTTATCCCAATAATGCTGAGAATAACTTTCCACCAATTTCAAAGAAGCTCAGTAGTCCAAAACAGTTAAGGAGCAATGACCACTTAATGCATATCAGGAAAGCATGTCCATCAGTGACTTTGTTAGAGGGAGAGACACTGGCAGAGGGGGCAGAGTCCCCTGAAGAGGATGGACATTCTCATGCGGACAGACACACCCTTTCATGTCCCCAACAGTAGATCCACCCAAAACGGCCTCACCAGCGGTGCCTGCCGGGGAGTTGTTGGTAGCAAGAGGCAAGATCCGGGGTTGGCAGGGTCTTTACTTCTGCTCTTTTAACTCCCAGTATGAATTGTATATAGTTCCTCCACCCAGGCTGCATGAGGTACCTGGAAGCCTCTGCATTGTAAATATCATTTGCTGTCCCAGATAAAGATGCTCTTTTGGTCATCAAGTTGTCGAGTGGTCTTTTTGTAAAGCAGAAGTTATCACAATCCCAGCAATGCAACAAGACTTCAGTTCTGTACAAGAGTTGCTCAGATTTCATGACAAATTTAAAATTTCATTTGTGGTCTAGGTTACTGATGATGGGCCATAACTTGACATAACATCCTCAACATTTGTCTACAATTTTAACTTGGTGGTCTGGGGTGGAAGCACCTTGAGTCTCTCTTATATAACCCCAATATCAGGAGCCTGAGAGATTCATTTAGGTTTCCTCATGGGGCCAACAGTAGCAGTTGAGCTACACTGAACCATTAGGGCACAAATTGGTTGTCACTACTCAGTTGTTTAAAAAGAATCCTCACATCTCTACATTATTTTAAATCAGCACTTCCTGGTCCTTGAACTATCTACTAACGGGAGCACTACTTACTTAAGAAAGCAAATGGTGCATTGGCCTTCATCAATTGTGGGATTGAGTTTTAGAGCTGAGAGGTAATGTTACATCTATATAGGGCCCTGGTCAGACCCCACTTGGAGTACTGTGCTCAGTTCTTGTCACCTCATTATAGGAAGGATGTGGAAACCATAGAAAGGAGGCAGAGGAGATTTACAAGGATGTTGCCTGGATTGGGGAGCATGCCTTATGAAAACAGGTTGAATGAACTCAGCCCTTTATCCTTGGAGTGATGGAGGAGGAGATGCGACCTGATAGAGGTGTGCAAGATCATGAGAGGCATTGATTATGTGGATAGTAAGTTTTTTATGCAGAGAGTGGTGTGTGTGTGTGTGGAATGGGCTGCCAGTGACGGTGGTGGAGGCAGATACGATAGCGTCTTTTAAGAGACTTCTTGACAGGTATATGGAGCTCAGAAAAAATAGATGGCTATGGGAAACCCTAGGTAATTTCTCAGGTAAGGACGTGTTCAGCACAACTTTGTGGGCCAAAGAGCCTGTATTGTGCTGTAGGGTTTCTATGTTTCTATGTAAAAAGACAACCTGTGATCTTGTACACACTAAAAGACTTCCTCTAAACCTAATTTGCTTTGTGGAGAACAACCATAGCTTCTCCAGTCTAAAGTTAATTTTATCATCCCTGAAACAATCTGAAAATCTTTTATATGTTCTAGAGAATTTTGTATCACTCCTAATGTTTGCTGACTGAAATTGGACTCAGTATTCTGGAGGTGGCCTAAAGACTCCTTCAGGATATTTAGTGTAACTTCCCAGCTTTAATACTTTATGGCTTTGTTAATGAATTTCTGAATTATATAAAGCATTACTTTTTCAAATTAGCCTGCCACCTTGAATAATTTATGCACCAGCATACCCAGGTCCCCTGTTGTTGCATATTCTTCGGAACTTCTTAAGTCTATATTGCCTCTCTTGATTCTTTTTGGTGAAGTGTATAATTTTCACTGCCATCTTGCTCCACAGGGCTTTCTGCTCCGTTTTCTGAACTCAAAGTTTGGACCCACTGAGGACCCCATGTACCTGTGTTTGAATGACTGCTTCTCCCTGAGCTACTCCATCTGGATTCTATGCACCACCCTCTCTGCCATGCGGAGATACTTGTGGTCCCGGTCTCAGAATTTGCCACAGCACTGGGCCTCTCTCTCCACTGTCTGCCATGGACTTATCCGACGTTTCATACTCTGCCAGATCCATGCCTTTAACTGCCGGTTCTTTTCCATCCTCACGTCCAGGAAGGATCAGAAGATTACCTGTCTTCAGACCATGGACCCTGCCTCCTCCTGCGTGGACCTCCGTTCCAGGCTCTGGTTACATTGGTCTAGAATGCCTCCAAACTGCAGATACCTCCATTACAAACTCAAGATCCCATGACTCCAGATGCTTTCAGTTTGAGAATTATGTGGCTCTGGCTCCAGCCTTGACCTCACAATGCACCTCCAGGTTGAGAACTTTCCCACTGCCTTTGGGCTCCAAGGCTCCCCTTCCCCTGCCACTGCACGCCAACCCTGGATCACTCAGGCTCTCCTGTCACCTCTTGGAGCCTTCATTTTCCTTCCACCCTACCTTCCCTGAATATCCCTCCTCTAACTCCACCAACTCTTTTCACCCCTCTGATTCAAGCTCTGATACATGCCATGTCTTCACCATTCCCTCTGACCTTCCCCTCTCTGAGGGGAATGCTCTGTCCTCAGCAAGGGCCTTAGCTTTGGGCCCCCCTTCGCCTGAACCTCAGTGAGTTCTGTGTCTTCCTTAATGCTGAGCTCTTCTGTGTCCGAGCCAACTTCTTTGGCAACAATTCCCCACTCCACCCTAATAACCCCTTCTCTTGTCTCCAACCCTCCTCTACTTTTTGGACACCCCGCTCTGGTTCTCTACCTGCTCTGGATCTTTACATCTCTAATTGCTGACGAGACATCAACTGTCTCGACTTCAGCACTCTTCTCTCCTTTTCATATCTTACCCTCTCTGAACACACTGCCTTCCACTACCTCTTCAGCAATCCCAACCTCACCATAAAACTCACATACTAAGTTGATGCTGTGGACTAAACTCTACCTTTCTGAGGCCGGGTGGCAACTCTCAGACACCTCCTCTTACTTTCCCCTTGAAGAGAGCGCCGTTTCAGGACCATCAGAAAATTGTCACCAACACCATCACCAACCTCATTAGCTCTAAAGATCTCCCACCCACTCTCACCAAACTCATAGTTCGATTACCTTTCTACCTCCTGCTCAAGATTCACAGATGTAACTGTGCAGGTGGGGCCATTGTTTATGTCTGCTCCTGCCCAATGAATTCACGTCAACATTGACTTCTCTAACTTCCGTTAATGCCCCTCCTCCCCTTCTTACCCCATCCCTGACATATTTAGTTATTTGTTTTTTTGTCTCTCTCTGCCCATCACCCTGCCTGTTCTCCATCTCCCTCTGGTGCTCCCCCCCCCCCTTTCTTTCTCCCTAGGCCTCCCGTCCCATGATCCTTTCCCTTCTCCAGCTCTGTATCACTTTTGCCAATCACCTTTCCGACTCAGCTTCATCCCACCCCCTCCGGTCTTCTCCTATCATTTCACATTTCCCCCTCCCCCCACTACTTTCAAATCTCTTAGTATCTCTCCTTTCAGTTAGTCCTGATGAAGGGTCTCGGCCCGAAACGTCTACAGTGTTTCTTCCTATAGATGCTGCCTGGCCTGCTGTGTTCCACCAGCATTTTGTGTGTGTTCACTTGGTCCATTTCTGAAACTGCTCTCTCTACACTACTGGAGACAAACTGTCTACTGATATCTTTTATAAACCCTCTGATTCCCATATCTATCTTGACTATACCTCTTCCCATTCTGTCTCGTGTAAAAATGTTATTCTCCTTTCTCAATTACTCTGTCTCCACTGCATCTGTTCGCAGGATGTGGGTTTCTTTTCCAGGACTTCAGAGATGTCCTTCTTGAAAGAGTAGGGTTTCACTACTTCCACCATAGATGCTGCCCTCACCCACATCTTCTCCATTTCCCAAACATTTCTCTTCCATTCTCCTCCATTCTTCTCCACTAATTTTTCTCCTGCACTTATCCCTGCAAGCAGAAGAAATGATGCCCAATCATCTACTCTCTCACCTCCATTCAACCCCAGAAAGTCCTTCCAGGTGAGGCAATACTTCACCTGTGAATTTGTTGGGATCATCTTCTGTATCCTCTAACATTTGGTGTGTGTTACTGTATCAAGTGCTCTAGATCTGGCCTCCTCTACATTGGTGAAGAGTGTAAAATCCAGCATAGATTTTAGGGGACTGCTCTTTTGAGCACCTCTGCTCCATCTGCAAAAAGCAGAATTTCCTTGTGGCCAACTCTTATCCCCATTCCAACATGTTGGTCCACAGCCTCCTCTTCTGCCATGATGAGGCCACTCTCAGGTTGGAGGAGCAACACCTCATAATCTGTCTAGGGAGCCTCTAATCTGATGGCATGAACATCGATCTGTTCATCTTCTAGTAATTTAGTAATCCTTTTTTCTATTTTCCCCTCTCCCTTCCCCCTTCTTTTCCCTACTCTGGCCTCTTATCTCTTCTCCCCACCTGTCTATTACTTCCCTCTGGCACCCCTCCTCCTCTCCCTTCTCCCATGATTCACTCTCCTCTTGTATCAGGTTTTTTTCTTCTTCAGCCCTTTGCAATTACCACCTATCCCCTCCAGGCTTCTTCCTTCATTCCCCTCCCTCACCCACCTGGCTTCATCTACCATCTTCTAGCTTGTCTTCCTCCTCCTCCCACTGTCTTCTGGCTTTCTTCCTCTTCCTTTCCAGTCCTGATGAAGGATCTTGGCTCAAAACATTGATTCTTTGTTCATTTCCATATAGGTTGCCTGACCTGCTGAGTTCTTCCAGTATTTTGAGTGTATTGCTCAAATCTTACACTTTCCCATTTTAAATTTTGTCTATTTGCCTGTCCATTCCATCTGAATTTATGTGTCTCTCTGCCTAATACTGTTTTCCTAACTATTCATTGCATTTTCAAATGTTGTATCATTTGGAGATTTTACCCAGCCCAACCAAGTGTAAGTCATTGATTACTTGAAAATAGTATGGTCCCTGCCCTATCAAACATTGAGACCATAACACCATAAGACATAGGAGCAGACTTGGGCCATTTGGCCTGAGTCTGCTCTGCCATTCAATCATGGCTGATCCTTTTTTTCCCTCTTCAGGCCCACTTCTCAACCTTTGCCAAGGAACCTTTGAGGCTGCAGTCAATCAAGAACCTATCAATTTCTGCCTTAAATACACCCAACAACCTAGCCTCTGCAGCTGCCTGTGGTTACAAATTCCACAAATTCACCACCCTCTGGCTAAGGAAATTTCTCCACGTCTGTTTTAAATGGATGCCCCTTTATCCTGAAGCTGTGCCCTCTTGTCCTGGACTCCCCTGTCATAGGAAACATCCTTTCCACATTTACACTGTTTGGGCCTTTTAACACTCAACATTTCAATGAGATCCCCCTCATCCTTCTAAATTCCAGCGAGTACAGGCTCAGAGCTATCAAATGTTCCTCATATGATAACCCTTTCATTCCCAGAATCATTCTTGTGAACCTCCTCTGAACCCTCCCCAATGCCAGCACATCCTTTCTTAGAATGAGGAACCCAAAACTGTTCACAATACTCAAGCTGAAGCCTCACTAGTGCCTTATAAGACCTTAACTTCCTGCTCTTGTGTTTTAGACCTCTTGAAATTAATACTAATGTTGTATTTGCCTTTTTAACCACTGATGCAACCTGGAAGTTAACCTTTAGAGTGTTCTGCATAAAGATTTCCAAGTCCCTCTGTATCTCAGATTTTTGGATTTTCTCCCCATTTAGAAAATAGTCTCCACATTTATTTCTTCTACCAAACCACATTTATTTTTTCTACCAAAGTGCATGACCATGCAATTCCAACATTTTATTTCATTTGCCACTTTCTTGCCATTCTCTTAATCAGTCTAGGTCCTTCCACAGCCTTCTGTTCGCCCTTACTGACAGTCTTTCTGCATGCTATCTTTGCTTTACCATCTGTCCTATCCTGAGTCCCTTCACTCTGGTTCCCAACCACCCCTCCCCACCAAATTAGTTTAAATCTTCCCCAACAGCTCTAAAAAACCTGCCCATGAGAATACTGGTTCCCCTTGGGTTCAGGTGCCATCTATCCCTTTTGTACAGGACATACCTCTCCCAGAAGAGACCCAATAATCCAAGAACCTGAAGCCCTGCCCCTGAACCAGCTTCTCAGCCACGCATTTATCTGGCAAATGATCCTGTTTTTACCCTCACTAGCATGCAGCACAGTTGCACAGGTAGCATTCCAGAAATTCCTACCTTGGAGGTCCTGCTTCTCTGCTTTCTGCCTAGCTCTGTCAACTCTCTCTTCAGGACCTCTTTGCTTTTCCTTCCTATCTCATTGGTGCCAATATGTACCAGAACATCTGACTGCTACCGCCCCCCCCCCCCCAAAATGTTGTGGATGCAGTCTGACACATCCCTGACCCTGGCACCTGAGAGGCAACATACCATCCAGGTGTCCCATTCATGTCCACAGAATCTACTGTTTGTTCCCCTCTCCACTGAGTCCTCTATCACTACCACTCCCCTCTTCTCCATCTTTCTCTTCTGCACCACGGACCCATGCTCAGTACCAGTAACTTGGTCTCCATGGCATTCCCCTGGGAGGTTGTCCCCCAGAGCAGTCATCTAACAACTCTGCTACCCGGCTTCAAGCTAAGCCGCCTGTTACGTGCTAAGCCATTCTTAAGCCTCTCAACCATACAGAATCCTTTTCTTGAATTGGTTTGGACCAGCATGCTGTAAGCTACAAACAAGAGAAAATCTGCAGGTGCTGGAAATCCGAGCAACACACACAAAATGCTGGAGGAACTCAGCAGGTCAGGCTGCATCTATGGAAAAGAGTACAGTTGACGTTTTGGGCCGAGACCCTTCGAGCAAAGCTCAGGAGTAGATTGAAGAAGTGGGGGGAGGGGAAAGAGAACCACCAGGTGACAGGTGAAACCAAGAGGGAGAGGGATGAAGTGAAGAGCTGGGAAATTAATTAGTGAAAGAGACAGAGGCCGTGGAAGAAGGATTGCCTCCCTCCGGTGTTCCTCCCCCCTTCCCTGGCCTTCAGGGCACAATTCCACAGGGGCACAATTGAGAGCATCCTGACTGGCTGCATCACTGTCTGGTATGAGAACTGTACTTCCCTCAATCGCAGGACTCTGCAGAGAGTGGTGCGGACAGCCCAGTGCATCTGTAGGTGTGAACTTCCCACTTTTTAGGACTTTTACAAAGACAGGTGTGTAAAAAGGGCTCGAAAGACTCCAACCATAAATCACTCCAACCATAAACTGTTCCAGCTGCTACCATCCAGGAAACGGTACCGCAGCATAAAAGCCAGGACCAACAGGCTCTGGGACAGCTTCTTCCACCAGGCCATCAGACTGATTAATTCATGCTGATACAACTGTATTTCTATCTTATATTGACAGTCCTGTTGTACATACTATTTATTATAAATTACTATAAGTTGCACATTGCTCATTTAGATGGAGATGTAACATAAAGATTTTTACTCACGTATGTCAAAGATGTAAATAGTAGAGTCAATTGAATTGAATTGAATTCAAATCTGTCTCTTTCACCAATCAACTTTCCAGCTCTTTACTTCGTCCCTCCCCCTCCAAGGTTTCACCTGTCACCTGGGGGTCTCTGTTCTCATCCCCAACCTCTTAAATCTACTCCTCAGCTTTTTTCTCCAGTCCTGCTGAAGGGTTTCAGACTGAAACGTTGACTATATTTTTTTCCATAGATGCTGCCTGGCCTGCTGAGTTCCTCTAGCTTTTTGTGTGTGTTGCTGTAAGCTACATGATATTTCTCTGCTTAGGTAAGAATATGAGGCCATTCAGCTTCCAAATGTTTTCTCTGTTGTTGAGTTGGAGCATGACCATGATAAGGTCGTTGGTCATTCCACCAGGCAGGCAATCTTCTAAACTCTAGGCTTTTTAAACAAAGTTGCAGGGCCTACTGCCTCCCCTTACTGTCTCCATATCAATCTGGGGATGGAAGAAGGAGTGTATTTTTTCTATAATTATTTCAAGGCTTGTAAGCATAGATGCTTAATCGAGGTTTCCTTTGTCTCTGTGGGAGGTGTGGGTGATGGTTACAAGCTCAAAATAAAGGCCTGACCTTTAGAAGTTAATATTGAAGAAATTTCCTAAAACAGAGGGTATCTTTGGAATTCTGCACTCAAGAATGCTTTGGAGACTCAGCAATTAATGATATTTAAAGCAGATCAACAGATTTTGGTTCTGGGATATTAAGGGAATCAAGAAATATTGCAGAGAAGTGTCATGATATAGTAAAAAAGCACCATCTATGATGTTATTGAAAGGTAAAGCTAGCCAACTCCTATTTCTGATGTTTTTTGTTTCAATATTCTTCTATTCAGTTAAATCAAACCTGTTAATTACAAATGAAAAGGGCCTGAATTCTATGTTTGCTGATGAGACTGACTCCTTGACCTGACTGACAGCGTTGTAAACTTATGTTTAGTGGATCTGTGATGACTGAATATCAAGACACTTACATTAAACTGTGGTGTGCACGCAGGGAGAAATGCCTACCTGCCTTTGGGTACAGTACACAGGGTTATGTACTCAGACCCAGTGAAGGAGACCCTTAAACTCTCCAAACTACCAGCACTTCCTTAAAAAGCATCTGATAACATCATAAATCAATCTTCAGCAGCAACTATATTTGCAGGGGTTGAATATAGTTACATTGGAACAGGCAGAATTTCTATCAGGGAAGAAAAATCTCATTAAAACAAAATCATAGCAGTAACATCTAGGGAAATATTTTTTTAAAATTCTAATTCCTCCCCTCCTCTCATGAAGGAGTTCATGTGTAAATTAAGCCTTGAGCACATTGACTGAGGAGACAAGGGGAAGTTGCCACCCACAATTATAAGTGGACTGGATAAAGCATCAGGAAAGGTGTTGATCAAGGTCACAGCTGCTTTGGGACATTGATAGGATGGTCAAACTTAATGTGAATAGAAGTTGAAGGAGGGCTTTCCTCAAATTAGGAAACAGAAGCTCTTTTAAAACAAGAGTTTAACTCTGGTTAATCTTTTTTTCTTCCTCATCATCATAATCTGCAGGTTAAATTCTAGAGTTTATTGATGTTATTGGATTTCACTACTGTTTTGTGAAGGAGGAAATTATTGTGCTTGAGAATCAAATCTAGGGGACCTTCCACAGGGAAGGAACCTCAAGCGGACAGAAGTCGTTTGTAAAATAGCAACCTTTTACTGCTTGCTTCTTAGCTTCTTCCATGAGGCCAATTCCCTTAAATGGAAAGATAATACTCCTTATTTTTAGATGTTTTGATGTCTAAAAAATGCAAATTTTATCTAAAAAATGAAATGGAAACAAGAATTCCACATGCAGAGGAACTAAGAGTTATAAATAATATTGTCTGATTACACATGAAAGTTATTACAATCTTAAATGATGGAAACTTTAATGTGGCTATCTTGTTTGCATATGTTTCTTGAATGTAATTCATGATGATACATATCTGCATGAGCGATATTAGAATGAGGGGGGAGCTGTCTTCTCATCCTAACTACGCACTAGATAGACCGTGAGTTTGCTATTTTGTTCCCAGTGGTTTTCCATAACATTCAATTAAAATGGCCTATATTTTTCAGTAGTAATAGCAGTAAAACTCTTAGTACCACCATCAATACACCATGGAGCTGACAGAATGCACAGCTCAAGGCAGCAATCCTGCAGTTTCTGTTAGTGATTGAATGCTCCTTCACATGCCGTGCTCAGTGCACGTAAACTACTTATGAACTATTCCAAGCTCAAAATAACCAGAAACTTTTACTTTTGGTCATGTAAGTCTTACTGAGTTGTTAATGATGCAACTGCCTGCCACATGGAAAGAAGGGCCTGTGGTTCCCACTTTGACCTCATTAACCACCTCAGAAACTACAAAATTAGAGTGGAAACAAATCATCCTTGATCTTCTGGGTCCATCTATGATTTTCATAGTTACTGCTCAGTACATTTTCTTATGGTAAGACAGTTTAGTGAGTCTCTTTCACCATTCCTTCTCAAGAGTGCTTCTGATCACCAAAATGTTTAAAATAAAGTATTTTGGGAAGTTTTTTTAAAATAATATTTTAGCCTCTATGTTAATCACACATGCATCTTAGGCTCTTGATTAATGCTTGAAAATTAAATTAAAAACTAATTTTGCTTCCAGAAATGCTTTTGCTGCGAATTCTTTAATATGATTGGCTGCTCAGCCAGCTTGATAACATCACAACAGCTGGAGACCAGGAGTCCGCTTGAATTGATATCTGAAAGCAGCAAAGGTAAGGTTCTTTCAGGGATCCTTAAGAAATTTTATGGAAATTCAATTCCCATTAAGGCTGCAAATTTTGGGTCAGTGTTAAGGAAATTAAACATTCCATGCTCAGCTGATCTCTATGTTTGATTTGATTGGCAGGAATACACAGAGACCAGACTTGATTTTATGAGGCCCAGAAGTCAGTGGGCTTTCCAATGATTCTCATTTCATTCTTTGGAGTCATAATTATATAACATGCATCTGAAAGTTGCCAGTCTTGTTTTGAACTTTCTGAGTGCCTGTGGTTGACATTCCAGTTCAGTTACATTTGGTTTGCATGAGTCAGCTGATATGACAGGGCTTATATAACTGCTGCATCCAGTGACAAAGATTACCGTCACCCAGTCTCATCTGTTAATTCATCATTGGCAATGGTCCATTCAATTTTCTGGTAACCTAGCAACATCCAATACATGAAAAAGTGTTTCAGTCATATGGTGTGCTAACACAGTAGTTTGCAGCATACCTTTACATGGAAATCAGTAACAAATACAAATTTAATATTTTTGATAAACTTGGATTATGCAGTTTTTTAACATTAAGCTGAATTTAATATCTCAGCTGTGCAATTAGAATTGTGACTTTGGACAAAATAAGATGAAAGCAGCATGTATTGTAATTTCTTTAAAAAAAGCTCAGATTGTGACCTTTATACATTTTAATTGTTAGCTTCATTGATGAATTAATCAAATACCGTGTTGACTTTCTTTGAAAGGAAAGAATATTAATTTTGAGCTACAGATCCTGATTGTATGTTGTGATTGAATTTGCATGTTATTATGATACATTCAAGATTAGCTTCTTGGTTTTCGCTGATTATGCTTCACAACTTGTATGATGCCTGGAAGACTATATCTTACCTTTTATCAATAGATTCTACATTGGCTCCCTGAATGTATCGGCTATCATTATCTAAATTACAAATTGAATGAAAATGAAGAAAAATTATTTTAGCGTTCAGAGCATTTGTAAAATTAATTTCATCCTTTTTGAGGTCAATTTTGGTTATTGTATTTTAGTAATTATAGTCTGATGATGTTAGTGACTGAAAGCTTAACACAATTCTTTTGCCTGCTATTTTAATGCTGGCATTATTTCATTTATCTCAAATGAGTTAATACTTTTACTAAAACAGTGAACAGGGGAACATCATTTTGTCAGCTAATTGTTTGTCAGCTAATGGAGGCAACAGCAATCTCAATCCTTATAATATAACCCAGAGGTATCAAAAAGAAACCAGAATAATAACTGCCTGGTGCAACTTGTTCTGTAATCTCCACCTATTTTAATATAATTTGTTTATCCCATTAGACAGCATATTGAGGCTGGAGACTCTAGCCTTGCTGAATGCTTTGTAGACATTAACATCTAAGGTAACCATTTTGGCTCATATTGACAAAAATCAGAAACAGTAAAATATTGCCTTCTGCCTCTGTACAAACAGACTCAATTAGTTCCTTTCTTCTATTGGTTGAATTCAAGCCTAAATCAGTTTAAAAGGCTGTGGTACCCATTGCAATAACTTAGATGCTGCAAATTCTCAAGGGGTTGAGTAAGCACCAATGACATAGGTAGAAAGGGGGAAGCGATCCTACATAGTGAGTATAGGGAGTTAGGAAACAGACTGAAAAGCAGAACCTTGAAAGTAGTAATCACTGGATTATCTCCTGTGCCATGCGTTAGTCAGGAAAGGAATGGAAAGATAGAACAGATGAAGGCTGGTGTAGATGTAGGATCTTTGGAACCACTTCTCGGGCAAGGTGACCTGTACTAGACTGTAAGACATAGGAGTAAGATTAGGCTATTCAGCCCATCTAGTTTGCCCTGACATTCCATCGTGACTAATTTATGATCCCTCCCAACCCCATTTTCCTGCCTCCTCCCTGTAACCTTTGATGCTCTGACTAATCAAAATACTTATCAACCTCTGCTTTAAATATACTCAATGACAGGGCTTTTGCGGCTGTCCCTGGCAACCAGTTACACAGATTCATCACCCTCTAGCTAAAGAAATTCCTCCTCTTCTCTGTTCTAACAGGACGTCCCTCTATTCTGAGGCTGTGCTTTCTGGTCCTAGAATCCCCCACTACAGGGAACATCCACTTTATCTAAACCTTTCAATACTCAATAGGCTTCAATGAGATTCCCCTTCATTCTCCTAAATTCTATGGAGTACAGGCCCAGAACCATCAAACAGTCCTCATATTATATGTTAACACTTTCATTCCAGAAGCATTTTTCTGAACCTCCGCTGGACCCTTTCCAAGGCCAGCACATCTTTTCTTAGAGAAGGGGCCCAGAACTGCTCATGATGCTCCAAGTGTAGTCTGACCAATGCCTTATAAATCCTCAGCATCACATCCACGCTCTAGTCCTTACAAAATGAATGATAATATTGCATTTGACTTCCTTAGTACTGACTCAAGCTGCAAGTTAATCTTTAGAGAATCCTACACAAGGACTTTGAAGTCTCTTCGTAACTCTGATTTTTGAACTTTTCTCCCTTTTATTCCTTCGATCAAACTGCATGATGATATACTTCCCTATGTTATGTTCCATCTGCCTCTTCTTTGCCCATTCTCCCAATCTGCCTAAATCCTTCTGCAGACTCAGCACTACCTGCTCCTCCACCTATCTTAGTATTGTCTGCAAACTTGGCTACAAAGACAGCAATTCCATCATCCAAATCGTTGACATATAATGTGAAAAGAAGCGGTCCCAATACTGACTCCTGTTGAACCAGTGGCCTGAGAGAAAAGGCCCCCTTTATTCTCCCTCTTTCTTCTGCCAGTCAGCCAATCTTCTATCCATGCTAGTAGCTTTCCTGTAATACCATGGGTTCTAATCTTGTTGTGTAGCCTCATGCGCAGGGATGTCAAAGGCCTTCTGAAAATCCCCTAACTCTCGAGCCTCCTATCACAATCACTTTACCTGAATTTACCCTTCCCTACTGAGCCTCAGTGTCGGCCACTGAGGGATGGGGGAAGGGAGAGGGAGGGAAATGCGGCCTCCTTTACATCGGCGAGACTCGACACAGATTGGGGGACCGCTTCGTTGAGAACCTTCACTCCGTCTGCCAAAACAGACAGGATCTCCCAGTTGCCACCCACTTCAACTCTGCTTCACATTCCCATTTGGATATGTCCGTACATGGCCTCCTCTACTGCCATGATGAGGCCAAACTCAGGTTGGAGGAGCAGCACCTCATATACAGTCTAGGTAGTCTCCAGCCCCTTGGTATGAACATCAAATTCTCCAACTTCCAGTAATTCCCTCCCTCTCCCTTTCCCCCATCCCACTTTCACTCTGCCTCCTCTTCCAGCTGTCTATCACCTCTGTCATGATTCTGCCTTCTTCTACTACCCATAGTGCTTTCCCCTTACATTCCTTCTTCACCTTTCCTGCCTATACCCTCCCAGCTTCCCCTCCCCCACCCCTTGATTTTCCTCTGATTAGTTTTTCACCTGGCACCTTCTACCCTCCCCTCCCCACCTTCTTTATAGGGCCCCTGCCCCTCCTTCTTCTGCCCTGATGAAGGGTCTCGGCCTGAAACGTTGACTGCTTGTTTCAACAGATGCTGCCTGACCTGCTGAGTTCCTCCATCTTGTTTGTACGTGTTGATTTGACCACAGCATCTGCAGTGTACTTTGTGTTTACAATGCTGAATTTGGATGCCCTGATACTGATCACTACTACTGACATTAGTACTTATGCAGGCTGCTGTTTATTGACTAAAGCTCAGCTTTTAACATAATCATTCCTACAGTTTTGTTCAAAAGCTCCAAAACCTGGGCCTCTGTACCTTACTCTGCAGCTGGATTCTCGAATTCCTCACCAGAAGACCACAGTCTGTGCAGTTCAGAAATAACATTTCCACCTCATTGATTATCAACTCTGGCACATATCAAAGGTTAATTACCCTTTAACCCACTGCTCTACTCTCTGTACAGTCGGCCCTTCTTATCCACAGGGGATTGGTTCCGAGACCCCCCGCGGATACCAAAAATCGCGGATGCTCAAGTCTTCTATTTACCCAGAAGCAGTACGGTGGTCTTTAGGACCCAGCAGAACCCCGGACTTTATTTAACATGTTCAGAGTGGTGGAGATTAGGATCCGGCGGCACTCTGAATCCGCGGTGTTTCTGTTCACAAAAATAATCACGATCGCGATTGAAAATAAGGTGGAAGTAATAAACCGATCGGAAAGAGGTGAAACATCATTGGTCATTGGAAAAGCGTTAGACTACAGTCGGTCAACGAACAGAACAATTTTAATGGAGCATGTGAAAGGCCCTGCCCCGATGAAAGCTACAATTATTACTAAGCAACACAATAGTTTAATCATTGAAATACGTATGTTTAAGTGTTTTATATGCATAGAAAGGTGAAATATGTACTATATACTAAGAAAAATGTTTGACTGATGCTAAATAATACCGGATGTACCTGTTCTGACTTCAGATCCGACTTAAAGATGGACTCAGGAACAGAACTCATTCATAACCCGGGGACTGCCTGTACTTTTAAGTCATTTCTAGATTACTTATAATACCTAATACAATGTAAATACTATGTGTGTTGCCTTTATGGCAGTTATTTAGTTTATAATATTTTTGCCTTAGTAATTCGTTTGTTAGCATTTTAGTTAAGGTTAGGATTGTTTAAAGTAAATTCGTTGTCTGTGATATATCACGGCACGCGATGATGTCACATCCGGTTTCGCCGCATCCTGTGGGAAAATACCGGTTTGGAGAAACTGGAAGGAGGGGGCCACACATGTGCGAGTCCAGCGCAAGAAAGGTCGTCTTTCTACGCACTAGAAACATAGTGGGAGCAATGCCTTTTCACCATACGTTAACAAGGAAGAGCGAACAGTAAATGGTTAATCTTACTGTGACCCTGTTTTCATTGACTATGGTTTATCTCGGTGTTTAGTTTGGCGTTCCGTTACACCCGAGCGAGAGCACTACAGTGAAAAGGCGGCATTATCAGGTGTTTCTATTGCTACAATGACAACTCGATCCAACATCAAGTTGTTGCCATCCAGCGACAGGGGCAGTAGGGCATCATCAAGTAAGGCTGCCCACGCAAGAGCTAAAGCAGAATCTGCCAAGGTGCGAGTGCGCTACGCCAAACGAGAAGCAAAATTGAAAATGGAAGCGGCTGCCAGAGAAGCCAAAAACCAGAAGGAAGCGGCTGCCAGAGAAATGGAAAAGGCTGCCAGAGAAGCCAAAACCAGTTGGAAAGGGTAAGGATAGCGGCAGAGTCAGAAGTGCTGACGCTGGAACGAGAAGCAGAAGCTGCCAGGGTGGAAGCAGAGTTCATAGGAGATGCTGAGGAAATGCATGATCTGGTTGACATAAAATCTACTTCAGAAAAGACCAGATTGGAACGCACAAGCAACTATGTCCGATCTCAAATAGACTGGAAGATTCGTTCTTCCTCTCCATACTTATTCAATAACGCCCCACATCAGGAGGAGCCTCAGAGAGGCCCGATTGCATCACTTTCATCTGAGGAAGACAATTTACCCTTGCAACTCCTCGATGAACTCAAGAATGAAAGGGCTCATGACAAGTACTTCTCGACACCAAACTTACCAGATTTGGGGAGAAAAGAGGCAAAGACCGAATTCAGAACAGCGAATTCCATAACAGATGTACGCCCTCGGTCATATACCTGCTGACATATTTCCCCAGCCCGCATGCCACTTGCAATTGAACCCCTGGCACAGTATTTAGCACGACGAGATCTCGTCACTTCAGGACTATACCAGTTCGACGATAAACCTGAAAATTACCGTGCACGGTACTCCACGTTCACCAACGCTATCGACGGAATCCAGCTCAGAGCAACCCAAGAGTTGGATCTTATGGCGAAATGGCTGGGAAAAGAATCATGCGAACAGGTGAGACGCATACGTTCAGTGTACATCAACAAACCCGAGCTAGCCTTAGGCAAAGCATGGGAGAGACTTCAGGAGGGCTATGGGGCCCCCGAAATTATTGAAGCGGCGCTATACCGACATCTGGAAAATTATCCTAAGGTGTCAGCCAAGGACCACATTAAGTTAAGAGAGCTCGGAGATTTACTCATGGAGATTCAAGGCATCAAAGAAGATGGCTACTGAACTGGTCTAGTATACCTAGATACTCCATTCGGGATTAGACAAATTGTGGACAAACTTCCATTTGGGCTGCAGGACAGGTGGGTGTCTGTTGCCTCAGAGTACAAGGAAGGCCACAGTGGTCGATTTCCTCCCTTTGAGTATTTCACTAGGTTTGTGTGCAAGGAGGCGAAGAAGCGAAACGACCCTAGCCTCATGGGTCCAGGAAGCAGTACAATTTACACCAAGCCAGATAAATCCTCTTCAAATAATTTCAACATTAAGTCACCCGTCTCAGTGCTTAAGACTGAAGCCTTTACAACTAACAATGACCCTTGCAAGAATTGTCCATTGCATAACAAACCCCACCCCCTCAGAAAATGCAGAACATTTAGGGAAAAACCCCTTGAAGAGAGGATGGCCCTTCTCAAGGAGAAAAGAATATGTTTTAAATGCTGTTCCTCTACCTCTCACCTTGCTAGAGAGTGTACGATCGCCGTGAAGTGCCTGGAATGTAATAGCACTAATCACGATGGGGCCATGCATCCCGGCCCGTTACCGCAAACCGACAACGCTCCTTCACCCCCACAACAGGACGGCGGGGAGGGAGAGGCTCACTCCAGGTCAACAGCTGTCAGCACGAACTGTACAGAAGTTTGCGGTCAAGCTCAGTCAAGCCGTTCTTGTTCAAAGGTCTGCCTCACTAAGGTGTACTCTAAGGGAGCCAAAGACAAGGCCATCAAAGCCTATGTAATTCTGCACGATCAGAGCAATCACTCACTAGTCAGTCCAGAGTTCTTTAACTTGTTCAACATTGAGAGTGAGCGGTTCCCATACTACCTTAAAACTTGCTCAGGCAACATGGAAACTCATGGAAGGAAGGCAGAAGGCTTCCAGCTTGAGTCCCTGGATGGTAAAGTCGTCATCTGTCTCCCTCCACTCTTAGAGTGCAATGAAATTTTGAAGAACCGCACTGAGATCCCGACGCCAAGTGCGGTGCTACACCAGCCACATCACCACATTGCCAAACACATCCCAGAACTGGATCCAACAGCAGAAATACTCCTGCTATTAGGAAGAGATGTTCTTCGGGTGCACAAGGTTAGGCAGCAGGTCAATGGACCACACGACGCCCCCTTTGCGCAACGCCTGGATCTAGGCTGGGTGGTGATAGGAGAGGTGCGCCCTGGCAATATACACAAACTGACGGTTAGCACACTCAAGACCAATGTGCTAGAGAGTGGCCGCCATTCAATTTTTCAACCCCGCACAAGTGTCACGTGTATTAAGGAAGCACGACAAGGCTTTAACAAACGTAAAGTAACTGACGAGACGCAGGGTCAGTCAGTCTTTGCTCAAACTGAGCATGGTAATAAACTTGCTCAATCAGCTCAAGATGCCATTTTCTTAAAAACAAAGGACCCCAAGGTCTTCAGAGATGAAGCAAATAATGGGGTCCCACTGCCTTTCAGAGAACCACGCCAGTGCTTGCCAAACAACAAAGAGCAGGCAGTCAAGCCGTTCACACCCTTGCGAAAAACCCTGAAAAGGAATCCTGAGATGCAGCAACGCACCCGATTGACCCACGAGGTACTGTGGACACTAATGGCAGAGGTCACAGCCATTATAAATGCATGACCACTTCTACCCATGTCTTCCGACCCGGAAAACCCCTTCATACTCTCACCATCAATGCTCCTTATGCAGAAGGCAGGAGCTCCCCCTCCACCAGGGGACTTCTCTGATAAGGATTTGTAAAAGCAATGGAGACAGGTCCAGGCTCTGGCAAGTTGGTTCTGGTCTCGTTGGAGACAGGGATATCTACCTTTGTTGCAACACAGACAAAAGTGGACAGAACCCTGCAGGAATCTTCAAGTTGGAGATTTAGTCCTGCTCAGGGACTAGCAAATCACCCACAACTGCTGGCCAATGGCCAGAATCACTGCTACATTCCCTAGCAGGGATGGACATGTCAGGAAGGTTGAGTTGAAAACTACCGACCAAGGTGATGTGAAAATTTACCAAAGGCCAGTTACAGAAGTCATTCTACTTCTACCTAAGGACTGATTTAGAGACTGAAGTTTGTATTACGTTCATTGTGACCTTATGAAGGTCAAGCGGGGAGTGTGTTGCCTTTATGGCAGTTATTTAGTTTATAATATTTTCGCCTTAGTAATTTGTTTGTTAGCATTTTAGTTAAAGTTAGGATTGTTTAAAGTAAATTCATTGTCTGTGATATATCGCGGCATGCGATGACGTCACATCCGGTTTCGCTGCTTCCTGTGGGAAAATACCGGTTTGGAGAAATGGGAAGGAGGGAGCCACACAGTGCGAGTCTGTGCGAGTCCAGCGCAAGAAAGGTTGTCTTTCTATGCACTAGATACATAGTGGGAGCAATGCCTTTTCACCATACGTTAATGAGGAAGAGCGAACAGTAAATGGTTAATCTTACTGCGACCCTGTTTTCATTGACTACGGTTTATCTCGGTGTTTAGTTCGGCGTTCCGTTATACTCAAGCAAGAACACTACACTATGTAAATAGTTGTTATACTGTTATATTGAGTAATAGTAAATAGTGAGTAATTTCAAGCTTCCGGGTGTCAACATCTCCGAGTTTCTGTACTGGGCCCAAAATATCAATGCAATTGCAAAGAAGGCACATCAGTAGCTATACTTCATTCGGGTTTTGTCACTAAAGGCACTTGAACATTTCTACAAATGTCCTGTGGAGAGCATTCTAACTGGCTGCATCACCACCTGGTATGGTGAGGTGGGATGAGCACTACACAGGATCGAAATAAGCTGCAGAAAGTTGTGCATTCAGTCAGTTCCGTCATAGGCACTAGTCCTTTCAGCTTCCAGGACGGCATCCATCAAAAGCGGCAGCCATCATTAAAGAACCCCGTCACTTAGAACATGCCCTCCTCTTGTTGCTACCTTCAGGGAGGTGGTACAGGAGCCTGAAGGCACACACTCAGTGATTCAGGAATAGCTTCATCCCCTGTGCCATCAGATTTATGAATGGACATTGAACTCTTGAATACTACCTCACTACTTTTTCACTGCTTAATTAATTTAACTTTTTAATATCTTACTGTAATTTACAGTTTTTATTATATATTGCAATATACTGCTACCAAATAACAACACATTTCACAACATATACTAGTGATATTAAGTCTTCTTCTGATTCTGCCTACCCTTGTTGTACCTCCAACATTTCAAGCTTGGGTTTTAGCCTGCACCTGTTCTCGCCTAATCTTGTGGAGCCAAAGCCTGTCCACTCTAACACTGTCCACTCCAACAAAAGCCACTTCAATTGTAGCTCGCTTCTTTTTATTGGGCACTGCTGAGTGCCTAAGTAGATCATTATGATTGCAGCCCACTGAAAAGTTCTGAAAGGCTCTGAGCTCTTTTTAAACCTCTTTTTAAACCACTTGTCTCACCAACAAGTGACTTCTCACGATGATTATAGCCCACCGAGGGAAAGGTTACACCTTACCTGAAGGAGGGCTGATATCTTGGCTGGGTGGTTTGCTATTGATACTCAGGAGGGTTTAAACTAGTTTGGCAAGGAGATTGGAACTAGAGCACTAAGTCAGAAAGCAGAGGGACTGAGGATGGGGGTATAATGACCATGAAGGACAGGCAGGATCAAGATAATAGACACAATATAATGTGTGGATTGAAGTCTGTGTTTTAGTACTAGAGGTATTATGGCTTAGGAAAATTTAAAGCGCAGATCAATACATGGAACTATGATTTGTGGCCATAACAAAGACTTGGTTGTGAGAAGGAGATAAAGAAGGAGGTAGAAGGGGGAGAGGGAATGCATTGTTAATCAGGGATAATATCACAGCTGCACTCAGAGAGGACATAATGGAGGGCTTATTCAAAGAGGCTGTCTTGGTAAAACTCAAAAAGCAAAAAAGGGGTAATCACTCTGGGCTTATAGCCACTGGGACACTATTGAACAGATACACAGGCAGTTAGGCAAAAGTCCAAAATCAACAGGGTTGTTGTAGTGGGTGACTTCAATTTCCTTAATGTGGACTCGGACCTCCTTAGTACGAGAGGTTTAGACAGGTTAAGTGCATCCAAGAGGGTTTCTTAATTCAATACGTATATATAGTCCAACAAGAGGAGGGGCCATACTAGACCTGGTATTGGGTACTGAGCTTGGGCCGGTGATTGACCTTTCAGTGAGCGAACTGTTAGGGAACAATGACCACAACTTTTAAAGTTTTTAGCTAGTTATAGGTAAGGATAATTATGGACTTTGTGGGAGAGTATTAAAATGGAGCAGATCAAATTACAAGAGTATTAGGCAGGAACTAGGGAGAATAAATTGGGAACAATTGTTTTTGGGCAAATCCACATCTGATATGTAGATAATGTTTAAAGACAGAGTACAGAAGGTGAGAAGGAAGGACAGGTAAGGGAACCTTGGATGTTGATAGGGTTGGTGAATTTAGTCAGGAAATCAAAGGGCGCAGATGTAAATTTTTGGAAACTAAAATCAAACAATGCACTTGAGGAAGCCAGAAAAGAAATCAAGTAGGGAATTATAAAAGTAAGGAGGAGACATGGAAAGACCTTGGTAAATAGGATTAAAGAGAATCCCAAGGCATTCTGTACATGCAGCAGAAAGAGGATAACCAGTGAATGGATAGGACCTTTCAGGTATAATAGAGAGAATGTGTGCTTGGAAGAGGGACATGAATGAAATTTTAAATGAAAACTTTGCTTCAGTATTTACCAAGGAGAAAGATGTGGAGGATGGGGAGATTTAATTTTCTAGAGCATTTTGAGATAAAGGAGGAGGTAGTGTTTGGTCTCTTAAGAACATTAAGGTAGATACGTCCCCAAGGCCTGAAGGGATATACTCCGGGTTAATGAGGGAGGCTGGAGATGAGATTGCTGGGTCCTTGACCAACATTTTTGTGTCCTTTCTAGCCACAGAAAAGATCTGGAAAATTGACAAGTACATAGTTAATGTTATTCCATTATTCAGGATGGGACTTCCAGTCAAGATAGCACCAGCAAACAATGATTCCTCAGGCGACATCTTCCAGACAGCCAATCTCATCAATTATTTCACTTTTTCTATGCCTTCTGCTTATTCTTCATGTCCTGATTGTGTTTCAGAGGCTGCTGGAGCCTGTGATGTGCAGCTTGGAGTTCAACTGAGTGATCTGAGGCTCTGCTGTCCCCAGAGGGGTCTGTGAGCACAGGCTGCCAGAGGTGGCACGGGGCCATGATTGACTCCATTTTGAAGCATCGAAGCGAATACAGAAGAGGTCAGCATCACTCTCCATGGAGGCCCAGGGTGGTAGCCAGATTGGCAGTGTGGCAGTTGCTCTTTGCGGAAAGACGGAATTCAAGCAGGCACTCTCCTCGGTTCTTGAAATTCTGAGGTTTATGTGATATTTGGGTTGTAGTTTATATTGTTCTTTAGTTTTCTGGGTTTGTTTTCTTGTTACTTATTGGCAGGTTGGAGTTCTGTGTGGGCAATGTGTTGGTTTTTATATGTGGGAGAGGACTATTGGCACTGTTTTTTTGTGGGGAGGGAGTTGGGGATTTGATATCACTGGTTTCTTTTTGTGAGGGAGGGGGTATGGAGTTTGGTGCTTTTGATGTTCCAGTTGCCGTGTTCTGCCTGGTTGATCTGTCATTTTTTTGTGCAATTGGTGAGGTGGGGGGGGGGGTTAGGATTTGTGAGTTTTGTTTCTTTTTCCTTTACATCCACGGAAGGAGGGGGTTGATGTATTTTATTTCAATGACACCCGTGGCGTTCCTGTATTTCATGGGTATCTGGAAAAGATAAGTATCAGAGTTGCACTGCACATGCATATTTTGACAATAAAATGAACCTTTTGACCTCTGAAGATTTGAAATAGGGATAATATTGGAAGCTATAGAGTGGCTAGTCTCACTTCAATGGTAGGGAAGTTACTGCAGAGGATTCTTTGGGATAGGATTCATGAGCATTTGGAAAACTATGGCTTAATTGTAGACGGTCAGAATGTTTTGTGCAGGTCAAGTCATGTCTTAGTAACTTGACTGAATATTTCAAGGTGCTGATGAAGGTGATTGATGAAGGTAGAGCTGTGAATGTAATAAGGCATTTCACAAGGCCCTCATAGAAGACTCATCCAGAAGATTAAGATGCAGAGGACTGGCTGTTTGGATTGGCTTACCCGCAGGTCTGTGCCTGATGGTGCTCCGCAGGGGTCCGTACTAGGATTTCTGCTGTTTGTGATATAGATGACCTCGGTAAAAATGCAGATGAATGGGTTTTTTAAACCGGGGTAGTGGTGGAAGCAATTTGATGTTTAGAAAGCTCTTGGATACGCACATAATTGTGCAGGAATGGAAAGGTGTGAATGTTGTGTAGGCAGGAAGGATTAGTTTAGTTCACCATTTGATTACTAGTTTAATTAGCTCGGCACAACTGTGCATTGAACTTGTTCTTGTGCTCTATATTCCATCTCATATGTAATGACCTAATAATGCATGCTAATACTGCCGACTAAACCTAGTATTCCCACTCAGTCTCCCATCCCTTTAACTAAATAGGCCTCAGCAGAAGGGATCAAGTATTTCCAGTCTAGGACCAGTAGGCATGGATTGATTAGCAAAGCAGTTACCTGAACTTTGGTTAGGAAGTCCCAATGTTCCAATTATTTTTTTCATAAGGAAGGATGGTTGAAATAGACTGAATAACATCATTGTAAAGATATATTTACAGTATATTGGAGTGCAATATCTAAACTAATTAACACAAATATATAAAAACTGAGAAAGTAAATGGTATAGAGTGTGCATCAGCAGTAGCACAAGATTGATTGACGTAATGTAAGGCAGGGGTAAACCAGCAACAAGTTGCAGTACATTCACTCAATGGTTGGGTAAATCACTATTAAAATCAATAGCTCTTTTCACTCCATTCTCCTGCTGTTGGTTGGTTCTGATCAATATCTCTACTTTTAATTCCTGGTGAGTTATCGGTCAATAGCATTTAAGTGAGTAGCTGACAACTGATTGGTTGAATGGATCCAAAATATCTGATTGAGAAAGGGTTGGATGTAACGAGGAGAGGGGCTGGGCGGGGGGAGGGTGTGGGTGGACATAGCATGGCTGAACATCTGTTAAAATTGTTTTCACAGAAGCTAAACTGTCTGGAAGGAATCTATTTTATCTTTATACAAGAATAACATTTATAAAATAACCAATCTGCATGTAATGGCGTATATGAATAATTAATCTCAGGTCCCCTGATGGTTTAGTGTGTTTATCCAGTGAATGGAAAGGAAGATCCAGGTTTGATTCCCTAGTCTGTTCTGGGTCACTTGATCTCAGCTAGGGAAGCAGTAGATTGTGTTACATTACCCTCTGTGCCACTGGGCTGGGGATGGTTTCAGCCTGATGGATATCTCTGCCAGCAGCTCTTACTGGAGTGTAGCAGATATGATCTGGGGAAGGATGGGGTGTGGCATAAGCTAAATGACCACTCAGGCAAAGTAGCATGTAGAGGATCAGTCAGCAGCAATGAACAAACAGAAATATCCCAGTGAATAATTGGACTTGAGAGTTATTGAACTAACAGCACTTTGGTGGTTGAGCACATGATAGTAGTTAGCAACATTTCAAAGTTAACTAATGGTAATTTGATAAACAGTAGGCAGAGGTCTATGTTCACCCAATCCATGCTGCTGATTCTATTTGATCTCAATCTAATTGCCCAGAATTTACTTAATTCTCTCCCATTCCATGTCACAGAGCATTGGGATTTAACGGTAGGGGTCTGTGTGGCCCAAATGTAACTTGCTGAGACTGAGGAGTGGTATGATCACCTAATGAACCATTTTCACGATAGGTGTCTGAAAAAAGCATGCGGGGGACAGCTTTAACCTTCTTTCTAGGTCTCTAATGAGATGTTTATTCGATCTAGTAAGAAAGGAATTGAGAAATAAAATGTTGAACTTAGCCTTTCTGGCTCCATTACTTCCTTGTTTGGAGGCAATCCATTATTGCTTCTTAATAAAGACTATATTACCTCTGACACTGGGTGGATATGTTCAAAGTTCAAAGTAAATTTATTATCAAAGCACACATGTATCAGCATATACAAGCCAGAGATTCACTTTCTTGAAGACAATCGAAATCACAATAAATACAAGAAACACAATAGAATAATTGAAAGACTGCACCCAATAGAATGGATAAACAGCGAATCTGCAAAAAAAAACAAACTGTGTAAATACAAAAAAAAAGAGGAAATAAATAAGCAATAAATATCAAGACCATGAGATGAAGTGTCCTTGAAAATGCTTCCATGGGGTATGGGAACAGTTTAATGACGGGGCAAGTGAAGTTAAAGAAAGCAAATCAGCTTTGGACTGGCATCAGGACATCAGGATAATACATGAGCAGGTCAGTCCTAGACTGTAATTTGCAAAAGTAATCTTGCCAGGAGAGTTAATCCCTACATTTCTGATGTGATCTAGATATATATAAATATATTTTAACTTCTGGTACAGTCTAACAACGACAAAAGTAATTTTTGCTGTGATGCTATTACTTTACAATTCTTCAATTTTACAGGGGGGCAATTGTCATTTATAATTTTCCTGTCCCTCTAATTTTGGATCATATGTAGGTGCAATCTGAAAGGTTTGAGTTCCGGTATCAATACATTTTCAGTGGCATGGCACTGTGTGAATGCTGAAACTAAATGTATCCATTTGTAGTTCTATATTCTGAAACCTATTGGAAGTTCTCTCCCGGTATGACTATGATTTATTTATTATTGAACTACAGCACAGAATAGACCCTTCCAGACCTTCGAGCCACGCCGTCCAACTATTCCCTAATTCTACCCCAGCTAATCATGGGGACAATTTACAATGACCAATTAACCTACCAACCAGTATGTATTTTGACTGTACAAGGAAACTGGAGCACCCAGAGGAAACCCATGCGGTCAAGGGGAGAACATACAAACTCCTTACAGACAATGGCTGCATATTGGGCATCTGTTAGTGATGGTTGTTATCATAGAAGGTAGACTGCTTTTATAAGCATAAGGATCTCATTCTCTGTGGTCTATTTGATTTCTGAAGTAAATATGGCAGTGTCTTCTCAGGCAGACTATTAGGGTCGGAGATGATTTGTTTTCATCTCAGATCTATATGGGGCAGGATGTACTTGACAAGGCAGGTGATTGGGCATTTAAAGAAGCTGTGTGTCCCATGCAATATTTTGCTTTCGGATGCATCTATTGTAGAGGCTCCAGGTGCTCAGTACCTTCGCACGTGCTCATACTTCGGTGTGATTGGTCATTGGATGGAATTCACGTGAGTCACAGCAGATATTATGCTTGGGATCTTCTGTTACCTCAGAGCTTGAAATACAACTTATACTTTGTGATGTGTCCCAGTCACTAGAGATTCAGAATCAAAGCCTCAGTTCTGGTTGAGAACAGTGACATTGGTTCCATTGACTTGAGGTATTCCATGTCTCTGATTCATACATGAAGTCAGGATCATTGTTGATAGGTTGATCGCAAGCTCAGTAAAAATTTGAGTTCTTAATCTTCACCTTTTTCTTTTCCTCAAGTGACTGAAATGCTATCCTGGTGAAGGGATGGATCTAATCATCCATATCTTTTCTAATTTAGCACCTGGATTAGTGCATACAACTATAATATTGTGACATTATGGAAAAGGTTGAGAGTAGGGCAGGGCTACAGTTCAATATTCCAGGCTCTCCGTGGTTTAGACATGAGAGAGAGGGAGGTAATGGAACAGGGAAGCTCCATTACCAGTCGGGGATGTTACAGCTGCTCTAAGAGAGAACATACGGGATGGCTCATCCACTGAGGCAAAACGGACAACATCTAGAAATGAAAAAAACCTATATATCAACATTTGCATTCCACACTTTGTTCCTTGTACCAATTTCCCCCTCATGGTGGGGCTATCACAGAAATAGAAAACAGCATTGTGGAATCAGATAATGATTCCTTGTCTGTCTTAGGTGTTGCTAATAACACATCAGTGGGGTGTCTTCGTGTTATATTGAATGAGAGAGTAAAACTGAGCCTAAATGATAGATTCTGATGCAAAGAGAATGAAAGAGTGAAATACTTAAAGCTGGAGAATTTGATATTCAGTCTAGAACATAGGACACAACACAGCCAACAATGTTGTATCGATTATAATAAACCTACCTCCTAATCAATCAGTCTCTTCTCTCCTACACAACCCATAACCCTCTATTTTCTTTACATCCATTGAGCTGCTCACGAGTCATCTTCTTGATGGCGCCCGGAAGTGATCCTCCAGGTGCCTATATAAGGCTTCAAAGTGGCCAATGGAAATGCAAAAAAAACCAAAACCTCTCAGAGCCCTAACTATCTCCTACCTTACTTTCCATAGCACCCTGGGATACATCCAATCAGTCCCTGGGGATCTATCAACCCTTATGCATCTCATGACATATAACGCCTCCTTCATAACATGGACTTGCTTCAGGTTGCCTGCTAACTGATCCCTGAAATCTCTATGTTCCCTTCTACTTGAAGAATATAAATGCAAGATATTTATTTGGGACTTACCGACATTCCGTAGCTCCACAAATAGATGATCTGTTTAGTTCCTAAAGCACCATATACTTTCTGTGGCTGCTCTCTTGTTGCTGATATGGAATGTCTTGGAATTTTCCTTTGCCTTAATTTTTATGGATATTTCATGGCTCGTCTTTGTATTTCTAATGTTTTTCTATGTTCTCTCCAACACTCTCTAAATTCTCAATAGACTCCCTTGATTCCAAAAGCCTATACCTGCCATATCATTCATTTCTTCTGCCCGATCAAATATTGTACTTATTGTAATTCAGTGGCCATTTTGTTAGGTACACCTGTACACCTGCCTGTTAATGCAAGTGTCTAATAAGCCCATCATGTGGCAGCAACTCAGTGAATAAAAGCATGCAGACATGGTCAAGAGGTTCAGTTCTTGTTCAGACCAAACATCAGAATGGGGAAGAAATGTGATCTAAGTGAATGAGTTTTGCTGTCAGATGGGGTGGTTTGAGCCTCTCAGAAACTGCTGATCTCCAGGGGTTTTCATGCACATCAGTCTCCAGAGAATGGTGTATAAAACAAAAAAAATCCAGTGAGTGGCAGTTCTGTGGGCAAGAGCACCTTATTATTGAAAGAGGTCAGAGAAGAATGGCCAGACAGGTTCAATCTGAGAGGAAGGTGACAGTAACTCAAATAACCATGCATTACAGCAGAGGTGTTCAGAAAAGCTTCTCTGAACACACAGCATGTCAAACCTTGTAGTGGACGTGTTACTACAACAACATACACTTAGTGGCAAATTTATTAGGTACAGGAGGTACCTTATGAAGTGGCAATGAGTGCATTTACCCTTCACCTTTCTGGGAATATGCTGACTCTGAACTCCTGCTAACTCTTCTATAAAGGATTCCCACATGTCAGTTTCATTTTACCAACACACATCTGCTTCCAGTCTGCTTTTGCCAGGTCTGTTCTTACACCATTTAAATCGGCCTTCCCACAATCTAGGACCTTAATTTGAAGACCAACCTTACCTCTGTCTTGAAACTTATAGAATTATGGTCACTGCTTCCAAAGAGGTCCCTTACCAACACTTCCACCATCTCATAAACACGAGGAATTCTGCAGATGCTGGAAATCCAGAAAAACACACACAAGATGCTGGAGGAACTCAGCAGTCAGGCAGCATCGATAGAATGAGTAAAATGTCAATGTTTTGAGCCAAGAACCTTCTTCAGGAATAGAAAGGAAGTACACAGATGCAAGGATAAAAAGGTAGGAGGAGGGAAGGAGGATAGCTAGAAGGTGATAGGTGAGGCCAAGTTGGTAGGAAAGGTCATGTGCTGGACAGCAAGGAATATGAATGGAGAACAGAGAGGACAATAGGAGAATGGGACCCTGGGGGAGGTGATAGGCAGATGAGAAGGGGTAAGAGGCCAGAGTGACAAATAGAAGAGGAGGGGATGGAGAGGGAATTTTATTTTCTCAGATTAAGTATCAGGTGTTGCTCTTCCACCCTGAAGGTGGGCTCATAGTGGGACAAAAGGAGGACACAGTGTTGGAAAGGGAATAGAAATGGGAATTAAAATATTTGGCCTCCAGGAATTTCCGCTTGTGGCAGATGGAGCGGAGGTGTTCAACAAAACAGCCCTTGTAGTTTACAATAGGTCTCACCAATGTAGAGAAGGTCATGTAGGGTGCTCTAGACACAATAGTCCACCCCAACCAATTTGTAGGAGGGATCATAGTGAGGAGGGATGAATGAATAAGGGATTCACTGATCCCTGCAGAAAGCGGAGTGGAGAGGAGGTAAAAATTTGTTTGGTGGTCGAATTTTTCTCCAAATTTTTTGGAGATGGCAGAAGTTGATGGAGAATGATATGTTGGATATGGAGGCTCATGAGATAGTAGGTAAGGACAAGAGGAACTCTATCATTGTTAAAAAGGTGAGAAAATGGGGTAAGCACAGATGTTAGGGAAATGGAGAAGATGAGGGGTAGGGTGGTATCAATGGTGGAGGAAGAGAAATCCTATTCTCTGAAAAAGGAGGACATCTCTGATGTCATGGAAAGTCGCAACCTGAGAGCAGATGTGGTGGAGGCAAAGGAAGTGAGAAAAGGGAATAGAATTTTTTCAGGAGACAGGGAGGGAAGAGATATAGTCAAGATAACCATGGGAATCAGTAGGTTTATAAAATATGCCAGTCGATAGTTTGTCTCCCGACATGGAGGCAGAGAGATCGAGAAAGGGGAGGGAGGTATCAGAAATGAACCAAGTGAATTTAGCAGCAGGGTTGGGGGGAAAGTTGATGAAATTGATGAGCTCATCATGGGTGGATGAAGCAGCACCAATGCAGTTGTCAATGTAGTGGAGGATGAGTTAGTTACCAGGGAGGCTGTCCTACATAGCCAATGAAAAGGCAGGATTAGCTGGGACCCATGTGGGTACCATGACTACCCCTTGAGTCTGGAGAAAGGGGGAGGGACCGAGGAGAAATTGTTGATGGCGAGGATCAGAATTGCCAGACGGAGAAGGAGGGTGGTGGTGGTGAAGGGGAACTGGTTGATTCTTTTGTTGAGAAAGAACCAGAAAGTTTTAAGGCCTTTTTGATGGTGGGGGAATATGGTGGTGGGAAAAGTGCAGAAGGAATGAACATCCATGATGAAAATGAGGCCATCAAGGGAATTGAAGGTTACTGAAACGATCAAGAGCACATGTGTTGTGGATGTAGGTGTGAAGGGACTGAAGCAAGGCAAATAGAATGGAGTTATGAGGACATCAGTTTGGTGGGGCAGGAGAAGGCAGAGACAATAGGCCTACCTGTACAGTTAGGTTTATGGATCTTGGGTAGGGGGTAGAAGCCAGCACTGCAGGGTAAGGGAACTGTGCGAGGTTTGGTGGCAGTGGATGGGAGATGGGAGAAAACTTCCGTCATCTGTCCAGTTTCTTCCTAAGATAAAGCTGAGCACTGCCATATCTCCAGTAGTAATATCTATATATCACCTCTACAAGTTTTCTTGCTTGCATTTTCCATATTCCACCCTATCTAAGCTCCTTGCACTTAGATAATCCCAGTCAATATTGGGAAAGGTAAAATTCCCCTACTATAACCCTACTGCTCTTGCACCTCTCTGTGAATTTCTTACAATTTGATTATCTTTTTCATTAATTCCTGCTGACTATTCGGAAACCCTTTATGTAACCCAAGCAAAGATGAACGAAGCTATGACTCAGGTCGTAACTATTTTGATACCTGTGACATTTGGAATATTATTTGTACAAATATTAAACTTCTGTATTTCCCTCCCACACACTTCAAACACAGAATGCTGCCAAATTATTTCATTTCTTTGCTTCAGCAGCAGCAGAAATCAGATATTGGCTCACATTAAATGAAGAATTAAATTAATATGTAAACTGACATTAATTCAGAGAAAAAAATTTACACTGACCTGAGAAAACGTGTTGTATTTCAAGAGTTAACACTTCACACTTAATCACTTTTCACTGTCAACTAGGGATTAGTAATCACAATTACATCAAAAATATTTTATGTTGGTAAAATACAACTTGACAACTGTACCTCATCAGCAGGCCATTAATGACTTCAATTAGAATTGACTAGTTTATTAAGGACAGTGATTCTCCATTGCAATCTAAATGTTCTTGTCATAACACTGACCAATAAAATATTAGGAGCCACTTAGCAATGGAACTATTAATAATGTGATTTTTTTTTTGCTGGGAGCCTTCTTCAACACAAAGCTCACTAAACAAACGATACACATTGAGGAAAAATTGCTAGTTAGCCTCCGTGACTTAGATGAAGCTATGGAAAAATGACAAGTGCCAGTAATTAGCACAGCCTCTTCAACCTGATAACCCTATACATCTTTGTCTGTTTCAATCACCAAATATTCTGATTTGGTGTAAAATTAAAGTGTGGATGTCATCAATTTCTGTTAACCTCTTTATATTATTCTGTGTTCATGCATATGTGATAGATTGTTTTTGTCATTTTATTAAATGGTGACATCTCTGTGCACATTCAGGTAAAACAGCATTCTCCTTTGAGCAATTGAAAAATATGAACTCTGCCTTTATTTATTTGTTTTCTCAAGCCTAAATGTTGCTCGATTCTCATATATTTTTGTAGACTGCAACTCAAATAGATTCTGACCAAAGGTTGTCTGGATAGATGAAAGATGGCAAGAAATTGGTGTTTGGGGACCACTGTCTTGATGACATCGGCACCACAGTCCTCTCTCTCTTCTCTCTCTCTTTCCCTCTGAAATGGTCTGCGCCTCTAGTAATTTACATAATACTCTTCTGACACCTTTACTTTAGTCATCAATCACTGTACCTTTGCTCAGTCTATCTTTTGTCTGAGCATGTCTCCTCTGTATCAGGCCATGCACAAAAGATTAATTTCACAGATTTTTTTTCCCCTTTTTCTTTGTCAGAAGATACAAAGCTCAAGAAATGACAGTAGCAAGATAATAAAAGCGAGAATGCAAGCAGTTTTATTTTTGTTCCTGTGGGTTGATTTCCAGGGCACTATTACATCCACCTCCCCCCATACCCCATCCTCCTCTTTTTCTAATGCATCTGCCTTGAAGTTCACTCTCAGATTTTCAAAAGCTGTTAATTTTTAAAATAAAAGGATGATTATTTTATAATTTAACAAAATACACCAAGAGGATTGGTTCATTATTTGTTTAAAACATTGGTCCCTGCTTTGTTAATTTTATTCTGAAGGATCAATATGTCCTGCCTGCTTGGCTCTCCAAGGGAAATTAGTCCTCTCCTCCCACTGCAGGTGGTGTGAGGAGGAGAGGAAGTACACAAGCTGATTTATCTGGAATTGTCAGCTCCTCTGAGGACATGGGCTACAGGGGGTGACATCGCCTCCTCATCCCCTCTGCTGCCTCCAAAGGAGACCTGATTCCTCATTAAAAAGGAGCACAGAGCTGCACATGAAAGTGACATTCACACTCATTCTCTTCTTGCAAATACAAAGCTGACAGGCTCGGTACTTACAGAGAAAAAGTGTATGTGTGTGGAGAAAATGGAAAAAGGGTGAGTTGCAGCAGGGGGTGAGTGATATGCAAAACACGAACTCCATAACCGAAGTACCCTGCAAAATTAGGTGTCAGCATGCAAAGCTTATTGATGTATGAATGCAGAAAATGAAAGCCAGCAGCAGACAGACAGGGCTAAAGGTGAGACAGCCACAGTGAGAGCAGCTGTACATCTACGTCAAGGTGTTGGTATATGATCCCTGCATTTTCTTTAGGCCAAAGCCTAACAAGCATTGCTTGCCTTTAATATGATGGAATAGCACCATGTAGGTGCACGTTGCTTGAATGCAAAGTAAATTGATTTTACCCCTCGCAAAGAATGCTTATGTATTTATTAATAATATTCATATTCCTTGGTTTTCAATAAAGCAGAATACTGTGTAAACCCAAGTTACTTAGCGACACCCAGCTCATTCCTTTTATTGTAGCTCCTGGCTATGAAGGGAAATGACTGTGCAAGTAGAATTTATTACTGCCTGTCTCCTCGATAAGTTGGGGGAGTGCATCTTTTGAAGAAAATTGACCACTACCACTTGAATATGATGAAAAATGCCAATAACAGTAGAAACACTAAGCTGAAATGCTTTTGCCTGTGCAATACCAGCAGTACTCTGCTGACAGTGATTGTAGGAACATATTGCAGTAGTGTATTACTTCCATATTAAAATTTATGACAAATGAGTACAGACTGATAAAAGGGCTACTCCAGCTTATGACAGGTATAGTTTTGAACAAGGGAGCTGCAGTCACCACAAGATTAAGATGACTTGAAGGTGTTAATATAAAGGCTTGAGAGTTTCCAGAAGCAAGTGTTAAATTTGAGCCATGAGGGATTACAATTGGTCATGTTAACAGTAAAAGAAATACATATAGAACAATAGATGGATGGTTTGTGGGTACACTCTAGAGGCATATGTGATCCTAGGTTGGTTTAGGAGCCATTAAATTCAGTTTATAAAGGCACAGCTCCATTATTCAGCATGTAGGATTCAAGTCAATGCACACATTGGCATGCTTCCCATTACTTTTTGTTTCTGCACTTTTCCTTTTTCCCTTCTTTTATGATAGCTGTGCTATTTGCTGATGCATGAATCTGGGAGATCCATATCTCCGATACAGCTGGGTATCAGCAGCTTTGATAGTTGATTCTGGATCAGTTGTCGGCTCTAGAGGCATCATCATTTGTGAAAACAGCTCTGACTTCAACAAGGTATATAGAAATCACAAGTAAGATTCGCCGGTTTGCCATTAAGAATGAAAATACTAACCCGGGCACTATAATTTACGCAGAATGATATAAAGGGTTAAATAGTTTGGGATATGTAAAAAGTCGGCATGAAGAAAGCATAGCAAATATTGGGTACATATCCCTTTAAGAATTGCACCATGTGACCAGTTCCCCTCCATGTATATATTCACACATTTTGGTGTTGAACTGCAAGATATGGTTTTGCCTGTCTGGAAGCAGGCATATAGAAAGTAAGTTCTCTTGCTTGCCTTCTCCTTTTCACTCTCTCTCCTCCCCCTTCCAGTCCTTGTTTCTTTTATTTAAGAGAAAACAGATTGCTAGTTTGACTTACCACTATCCCTGCAGTGTATTAGAGAATGATACTGAGATGAGATCTCAGAGGTGCTGGCTGATAAAACTATAAAATTTAGATACAGAACTTAAATCCAAAGAACAAATGCCAGATGGATCCCTCCCATTCAAGATACCATCCAGACCTGTGCTGAGAGACACTAAGCTCTGAGATTCAACTGAGGAGGATAAAACGTCCAAGTCACTGGAATTCCAGTGAAGCCGACTATAGTGAAAGAAGAACTTTACCCTACATATCGAGCAGGCCATTCAAGATAAATCAGAACAAACCAAAGTAAAGATGCCATTACATCTCATTAGCACAAGTGCTGGGAAGCATGTCATACCATGAAGCCCTCAAATGAAACTAGAGAATGCATTGAAGGCACATCGTAACCATTATCAATTCTTTTCTCATAATCAGAATCAAGAATTCTTTGAGAATTTCTTAGTGGAACTGAGACTGCTAGCAGAGAAGATGTGAAAGACTCATTCCTAGGACAGAGGATTGTTGGTGGAGATTCTAGTCTGAGAGAATAACTACAGCTTTAGGGGGAGTTAACTCTAAAAACATTGAAAGCTATGAAACTAAAACATTGGTTGGAAATGTAAACAATCAACTGATGAAAGTACCTGCAATGGAGTGAAACATAAAGGGCAGAATGAAGGAAGTGCCATCGAAGAGGCTAGAAATGCAGCAAGCAACATGGGTGGCAAAATGAGAGCATAGGAAGAAAGTCCTTTTCCTGTGATATGGCTTGTAAAATCATTTGTATAAACAGGGCACAAAGAGGAGAGCATTGTAAGTCCATAGACTGGAGATGCTGAGCCACACAGCAAAGGAGGCAAAATCAGATTCAACGTAACAGCTGAGCAACCTGTTGTTAAGGGAAGTCAATTTTGGAAGCACCAACTGAATGTACTTATACCATAATGACGATTCAGAGGTGACAGGTGATACTTTAGTTATCAAGGAGGCTTCAAGCACATCTTGCACCTTGTCCTCTGACTGCCTGGTAATCTCTTTTTATGATGGTGTTTTGATGACTATGTCTGTTTTTGGAGCTTTATGTTGGCATCTGAATTACTCTGCCTGAATGGCCCTGCTGACTGAAGTATCCAGGGGCTTAGTTCTGGGAGTGTTGACCTGGGAGAGGACACTGGCATTGATTTGTTTTCTATTCTAGTGAGTTTGGATGATGTTGCCGAGATTGTGCTGGTATCTGGTTCTTGCCTTTGATAAACCATATTTTTGGCTAGATTTTTGTTCATCAAAGACTGCATGTGTTGGCTGATAATTGATACAGCATCTTTTAACCATTCTTTCAAGGTGTTCGACCTTTCAATTTGCTCTACTCTCCTGCCTGTGGTGTTTGTTCTTTAACCTCTGAGATCTTGTATCGAGGTCCTTTTTCTTCAGGCTTGTCTTGCTTTATGGCATTCCACTGCTTTCACCTCTCATGTGCCTGATGCGGGTAAATTTATGAGAAGGCAGGGATTATGCTGCTGAGTAAATCATGAGCTTCATACAAGATCATGACATTCAAGTACTTTGATGATAAAAAGAAGCTGGCAATATAGCCAGGTGTGCAAAAAAAGTGTCTTGGCTCAGTAATCTTGCAGATTGGTCAGCTGATAGAAAATACGACTGGGATTCCATGGAGATACAGCATATGCAGATTAGGAACTTTTCTATGAATTTTGTGATAGAGCTGTTTCAGAACTAAGTATATATGTGCACAGTGATCACAAGCTACTCAAGTTAATTACTTTTATGCCTGTTCAAAGGGCACCTAAGAGGCTGTCATCAAAGTATGTAGATGTAGCATAGAAAGGTTCCATACTGTCCAACTTAAGACATATGTGATAGCTGACACTCGTAGGCTAGCTTATTGCAAAACACGGAGGCTGGGGTTAGAACCAAGAGCATCAAGATGATGGAAAAATGAGGAAGGAAACATTGAAAATTGGGACACTGGAGATGGATGATTGAATGGGGTTGGGGGTTTCTAGGTCAGTGAGCAGAGAAACAGTCAGGCTGGAGAGCTGGGCAGAGAAATCAGCTGAAAAGGTAAGTGGACAGCCTATTTCTACCAGCAAAGAGGCATAGGAATGAACAGTAAGAGGACCAGCTTACAAGCTATTGGGCTCCTTGGACCACATAACATCAAACCCGGAAAGAATGAGTTGTTTAAACTAATGACAAAGTAGGCCTCAGTTTCCCAGTTAAGCTCTGCATCAGTGTGTGTGGCTTGCAACATTTGTTGAACTTAAATGCTGAAAGTTTGTACAAGTTGCACCACATGTTTCATTACTTGCCATTCAACAACACTGCACATGCAGATGCTCATCATACACATTGCATGAGGACCTGGTCTAATTTCTCCATGCCATGCAGAGCAACTGACCATGTCCAGTGCTGGGCTTTAGTTAGAACTTGCAAGAACAGTGCTGGAAAACAATGTGTTTCATGAGAAAATTGCCAGCTCTAAGTATCTATAAACTATACTCACCACAAAATACCTTGAAATTGCTTTGCTCTGTTGCATGGTGCGTGAATAAATTTTTAATATTGCAGAAGCCCATAAACATTGCTTCAAGAACCTCAGTGATACTAAAAAAATAATTTTGCAAAATTTGTTATTTCTTCAAATAAATATTACAAAATGTTATAGGTTAATTATTTCTCAAAAGTTTGTTCAGAATATTATGACTTCTCCCTTTGTACGAATACTTTATCTTGACTTTGCACTCTATAATGTCTTTAAAGTGTTAGTTGAATATTCTCCTTTTACTACTTGATTTTCTCTCTGTTGGACTTCCTCCAATTTGTATGTTTGAGGGCATCTCTGTACCTGAATGCCAGGTCCCCTGAATCTGGTGCTGCACAACAATAATCTGCAGCAATTAACAGCTCTCCGTCTGCAATTATCAGTATAGCAGATAACATTTAATTTTAGGGTCATGTTGGTTTGTATATTTGTTGATATTTTCTATTAAGTCTGGATTTAGAGGATATACATTTCATTTCCTTTGTGCCAGGTGATGAGTCTGAAATTTCAGTCAACCCAGACTCCAGATTTAGATTCATCTGAACAATCCCAGTTTAAGAATCCTCCTCCTTTCTACCATGGAATGCATATACTACAACTCTGCAAGCTCGGCTCAGCTACTCAAATCTGTAAACAGCTTTCTTCTGCCTGTAGCCATCTGGGATGAAAAGTGCATTGTAAAAAGTGAAGCTCCAAACCTGATTGATACTAACCTTTCAACAGTAATTTTAACTAATACCAACTCTGCTGGGAACGTTTGAGTTGGAAGATCTGGCAGCTTGCATCATCATTGCCAGGGTTGCATCCTGCTTTTTTTAATAGTGCTTCTGTCTCAAGTGTTGTGTCAGAGAATGTATTGCACTCCATCATTAGAGCAGCTATACCAAAAAACAATTTACAGTGGGGTTCAGCAGATTTTGGTATAAGTTATTGTAATAAAATCTAATGCTGGACTCATTTGACCTTGGTGAGATGGCAGCTGCGGCTGTAGTGAAGAAAGAGCCATTCTTTTACACCATTTATGAAATGACAGACTCTAATGGTAAAATTCACTCTATTTTACCGAGACTTTTTAATTCATCTCTGGAATTAGATAGGAGTGGCATTGTCCTGCTTTTAAGTATGCTTTAAGGATGCTGTTCATTAATCAGTACTTTAAATGATGATTTTGACTGTTTGTGGGTCACAAGATGAAGTGATTGCAATTTTATGGGCTATTAAAGCTGCTTTATCTCATTTGGTTGGTTTACCAAGCAATATCTAAAAGTGGAAAAAATTCAATCCATATAACAGCCCCATTCACTTAAGAGAGAGCAGTAACCTTTTTGTAGCTAACTCTCCAATAGAAAGTCATATTGTTATTTGTCAAAAACATATTAAACAAATCAGAAAAAAGTTTGTTTGTACCCAGTTTTAACTTGAAACATTAACTATTTTTGCCTTAGTTGAAAACCAAGATAATGAAAAGAAGTCTCTCAGTACTGCTTGCTTTCAGTCATAGAGGCAAAGTACTTGAATATTGCCATATATTTAAGTTTAAAATCCACTTGAGAATGAATTGCTTAACAAATAAAAAGCAGTTCCTTGATACAGTATGCGACCTATAGCAAAGTCACAGGGGAAGAGAAAGCACATGGGCAGGGCAAAAGAGACAATAAGAAGGGAGTCTGTGTGGCAATGATGTCTACTGTCGAGATGGATGGGCATGAATTCAAACTGACATTGGCGTCAAAGCAACCACCTGAGGTCTGACACTAGACTTATACTGTCGTTGGAATCTGACTGGGGCTGAGGGAGCAAATCTGATTCCTGACATGTTGTGGAAATGAGGCATTTGATGCAAATCAAAACCTTAAAAGCAAACAGAGAGAGAGAGAGAATGAGAGAATGAGAATAAAGGACTGTTGAGCTTTCATCAAGGATGGCTTGATACTATTGTGTGAAATATCAATTACAAAGAAAACATCTTTTATCTTCTATTGGGTAATTTTCAGTGCAAGTGAACAATAAAACACATTGACCAAAGTCCTTGGAGGCTTAATCCAGGCAAATACTGCGGGAGACTCTGCCTGCCAGTGACGAATGCTGCTGATTCCAGTGGACTGTTCAGGGTCAATGGGAGGTCACCTGAGGGGCAGAAATCCCTCAGCCCACCCTGCATATTACTGCTGTTATTCTGGCATGAGTATGATAGAAGGGTTGGGTCTCAGCTTCCCTGGAAAATTCCCAGGGGGTCTTGTAAGGGACAAGTCGTTCAAGTGCCTCTTACAAAGCTTATTAGGTGCAGGAAATGAGGATTTTCTGCTTCATATGTCAGGTTTCGTTTCAAAAAATGTGTAAAAATATTTCTTAAAAGTAACAATTACAGTACTATTAGAAAAGGCACTTTCAACTGGGAAATGCTGTTGACATTTTTTGATTCATGTGGGAGATCTGGATGTCATCTTAAACAGGATCTGATTTTGATCTTCATGAAAATGAGTGAGGGAGCCAATTGTCTTTGAAAGTGTATGGGGAGAATTGGTTGCTGGATGAACTCTCCCTCAGCGCATTCAAGTCCTTGAAATCACTGCAGCAGAATGTATGGAGGTGATCACAACTGGCAGTGATGGCATCCTGTGCATTTAGTACTGGTCGTCTTCTTAAAAAAGTTAGCACCTAGTTATGGGTACAGGTAATCACTACATATTAGACAGGGCAAACTCTGAGGATTGGACCATTTACTTCATACACGATTTGAATTTTCCAATTTTTCAAAAATCAGTGTAGAAAGATTAGGAGTTGTTTCAAAATTATGTGCAAGTGTGTCTACCAGCACATCGCTGAATACCTCTCCACTCCACCTGAGCATCAGTCACAGACCTCCCAGTGTGGAAGCAGGCCTTTTGGCCCAATGTGTCCTCGTCAACCATCAGCCACACTTGCATAATAATCCATTTTTTTCTCTCCCATCTTTATCAATTATACCTCTTCACTAGTTCTCATACCACCCACCCACACTAGGAGCAACTTAACGAAGCCAATTGACCTATTAACCAGTAGTATGTCTTTCACCGCTGGAAGGAAAGTGGAGTGCCTGGGGGAAACCAACATGCATATAGGGAAAATGTGCAAACTCCATGCAGACAACAATGAAGATTAGGACGCAAGCCAGGTCTCTAGGGCTCTGATCCTGCATTGTAAAACCCAGCCCCGCATTTCTAATCTGCAGATGTGTCTTATATCCATTCAGATTTGGACTGCCTTGAAAGACAGATGAAAATCAGTGGGCAGGGAGCTCCTTGCAGATTTAGCTAAATACTGCTCAATTTTAAAAGATCTTTGCTGTCACCTTAGGACTCAGCTCCACAAACTCACATTTCTATCCCGCTGTGAGACCCGTAATTTCAAGCAGGCTCACCTCTGGCACAGTCATGAGAGGAGCAGGAAATGGGCCAAGAGTCAGTACTTATCCACCTCGGCTCCTTTTACAGTAAGCAAAGGAGCCAAGTCACGATGCAGGTGGTGACAGCAGGCGAGGTGCAAAGTGGGAGGAAATTAAAAAGGCAGGAGGAAGTGTCAGCAAGGTTCAGTAACACTGCAATTAGTTTTTTTTTGGATTTGCCTTTGTGGTAAGACACAAAAACATATAAATAATAATAAATAATTAAGGAGAAATGAACTTTACTTATTTTTAATTTTTATTTAGAGATACAGTGTGGAATAGGCCTTCAGTCCTTCAAGCCACGCCTCCCAGCAACCCCGAATTAACCCTAGCCTAATCATGGGAGAATTTACAATTAACCTGCTGTACTGACTGGAATGACTTTAGACTGAAGGAGGGTCCCAGAGAAAGCTCATGCATTCCACGGGGAGGCACAGACTCCTCACAGAGGATGCCGGGATTGAACTCCAAACACCGATGCTCAGAGCTGTAATAGTGTCGTGCTAACCACTACACTAACATGGCACCCACAATTTAAAACAGTCAAAGAAATAGTGGTAGGCAACCTAATAGGCCCAAAGTCTGACAAACCTTCTGGACATCTCAGCAAATGGCTTAAGGGATATTGGATCTATGGCTTGCAATCCATTGTAGTTCCCAGAACTCTGGAGAGGTCCCGGAGGACTGGAAAACTGCAAATGTAATGCCATTCTTCAAGAAAGGAGGGAGTCAGAAAGCATGAAACTACACAAGGCCATTCAGTTTAACATGTGCCATGTGATAAATGTTGGAATCCATTATCAAGGATACAATAGCAGGAGGGGTTCCTTCAGGTTGTCACAGCCATGTGTGGGGAGGGGGGTGGGTGTAGTGGGGATAGGCTCTCTCTGTAAAATGTTCCCGATGGCACACATTAGACCATCATATAGGCTCAACATGATTTTATGACAGGGAAACCATATCTGAACATAAGAACTGTGTGCAGAATTAGGCCATGTGGCCCATTGAGTCTGCTCTGCCATTTGATCATGGCTGACGTTTTTTTTCCCACTCAATCCCAATCTCCTGCCTTCTCCTGGTAACCTTTGGCACCCTGATAATCAAAAACCGATCAGCTTCTGCTTTAAACACACCCAATGACCTGGCCTCCAGAGCTGTCTGCTGCAATAAATTCCAATTTCATTACCCGCTGCAAAGTTTCAGCATTACATCCTTGTTTTTACATTGTAGCCCTCTTGAAATGAATGCTGTCATGGCATTTGCCTTCCTTACTATCGACTCAACCTGCAAGTTAACCTTTAGGGAATCCTATTGAGGGTATTTAGAAATAGGAGCATAGTTTCAGAAGAAGGGGGTGACCATTTTTCAGACAGGTGAGAAAGTGTTTCTTCTCTTATAGGGTTGTGAATCTCTAGACTTCTCTTCCCTGAAGAGCTGTGGAGGCAGTGTCATTAAATATATTCTAGACCAATAAAGACACAAGAGACTGTAGATTCTGTAATGTGGATCAACAGACAATCTGCAGGATGAATTCAACAAGTGTGGGAGGAAAGGACCAGGACTGAGAGCAGCGAGGCAAAATGGTCAACATAAAGAAGAGAAGGGGAAGTGATGAGAAAGGATTCTCAGGTACTTGTTTGACTGCGAGGGTGTAAGACAACAGGCAGGTTGTGTCAGGTAGAGGAGGTGTGTAGGGTGGAATTGGAAGATAGATGGATAGACAGAGATTGACAGGCATTTGACCCACACAAGAGTCAAGTAGAAGAGCAAGAAAGTAATTTTGAGGCTAAAACTAGATCAGCCGTGATCTTATTGAATAGCTGATCAGATCTGAGGGGCTGACTTTTTAGCTCCTACCCCTATTTCTCAGGTTCTTAGAAAAGGCATGAATATGTTTTTCTATAACCCCAAGTGCAAACAGCTTTCTGAAAGAAGCCAACTGTAAAAATCTTGCAGAAATATCAGAAACTAACTCTGAAAGTAAACTTCTGTCATGAGTCCAAATCTGATGCTTGTTCTATTGACTGCTGACTTCAGCAAAGGGTCCTTTACCAGACATTGGGCCCTTACTTAACATATAAAGGAACTTAGGCACCTAATCATGATGTGGTTGTGGGTCCTATGCCTGTGCAAGTTGGTTAAGTATCTTCCCACTACTAAACTGATTTTTTGCTTACTTTACACCTAAAAAAAAGCAATATACATTCAATATTCACTCATTTTCCCAAAAGGGTTATGACTAAGCACAGGCTGTTTATCCCTGTAGTCAGTTTCTGATTTCTGTCAACTTTTGCCTTCAATGGGTTTATGGTCATTCAAAGTTTTTTGCTTCCCCAACTCTGAAGCCCATATCTGTAAAGTTTGCAGACTGTTAATGTACAACTTGGTTGGAGGCTTTGTTTGAAAGTACACTTTTTGTTACTTTAACGAACAAGAAGACTTGCTTGGTTTAAGTTTCTAAAATACATGAGTTAACAGGCTCTTTACAATAGCAAAAAAATGCTGAAGATATGATTTATATTTTAGTACCTAGCATCTGCCTATAAATTAGTGACATATATATGGATTTGCCTGAACATTTGGGTCGTGTTTAAGGAACTGTACCATTTGTCCTACCATGTGTTCTCCAAAGCACACAGATTTTTGCAAATGTCATTGTAATTAGCATTAGTACATCACACCTTTTTTATTATATCGCTTTACTCTCTCACACTGATCAGCTGGAGCTTGACTACATGCGTGCTAAGTAGCAAAAATAACATGAAATAGACAGAGTTGAACAACTTTGTAAGCAACAGATCAGGTTAAAGCTCTGCTGTCAATTTGTGAATGGTTGTCGTCAATTCAGCAAGTAACAGGAAGATGAGGCTCCAAGGACATGCCCATCTTCAATGATAGCATGTGACTGCTAAAGGCAAGGCGAAGTATGGAGAAACACTCTCAGGGAGTACTGAATTGGTGATCTTGACATTTCTAAGATTCTCACTGCCACAGAAGTCAATCTCATTTCCAGTCATTGCGCGTGGTATCAAGGAACAGCTCAGAGCAGTAGATACAGCAAAGGTTATAGGGCCAAACAACATTCCAGCACCATCTGAATTTCAAAACTAGATGCACCGCTAGGAAAACTATTCCCCAGGTCAGTTCCTCCTTGACAGTTCATCCCGACAAAGATGTCATGGTTCTACTGTGTTTTTCAGGATTCTGGTGTGGCTGATGAAGCCAACGTCGGAAGGACAATTTTCCAGAGATAGGGCAGGAGGTGACTGATGGGGTGGGCAGGTGGGTCCTCATTGCTCCCATGGGAATTGGTCCACATTTTCCAGGCTCACTCAATTGTCTTTTGCTGTTGGAGAACAATGTTGAGTTATGGGCAGATTGGTAGGGGACCTTTGATTTTGCAGATGTTGTGTGTAGGATCCATTTTCTCAATACTGATAGCCACATGGCAGTGTGGAGAATTGGCCAAGCTTGCCTTGCTCATAAACTGTGGGATAAAACTAATCAAACTAATTACCATCTAATTAGCCTACTCTCAATCATTAGCAAAGTGGTGGAAGGAGTAATTGATGCTGCTATCAATTGGCACTTACTGACTGATAACCAGCACATTAACTCTCAGTTAAGACTTCCCCAGGACCATCTGGTTCAAGATCTCACTCAGGTTTGGTCCAACCATGGATCAAAGAGCTGAATTGTAGAGGTGAGGTGAGAATAAGTTCTCTGTATATCAAGGCAGCATTTGACACAGTATGGCATTATAGAATCCTGGTATAGCTGAAGTAAATGAGGATTAATGGGAAAACCATCTCATAGCTTCATCTTCCTTCCATTATAAAGTCAGAAATCACCATATGTTGTTCATTCCCATTCCTCAAAAGCAGTAGACACATAGGGATATCTCTAGCTGCAGGTCCCATCCAAGCTGTGTACCTTCCTGATTTGGAAATACAATGATTGTCCTCCATTGTCACATTGTGTGTATTCTGGAACTTTCTCTCCAGCATAGAGATATCTTCATCTGAACAACTGCAATGTTTCAAGAGATAGCACACCACTCTCTTCCCAAGGAGAATTAGGAATGGGCAATAAAGATTGCCTGGACAGCACCACCCAGATCCCACAAAATGGATAAATAAAAATAGAACTTGAATTGTAGACTTGACATGTAGAGTACAGTGTCAATATAATTTTAAAAACTGCAAGTGATTTGTATGAATGACCAATGATGTAATTTTGTGAATTTTGTGAAAGAAAATCCTGAAACATACACAAATGGAAAGTGGAAGTAAGAAGGTATATGAGACTGTCTGAAGGACTCCACATTTGAGGAAAGCAGTAATTCCCAATTGAACTGAAGTGTCTTTTGCACTGCTGTAAAAAGTCACACTGTGCATTATACTCAGGTCTTAGGGATGAAGCAATGACAATATGGACTGCAGTTATAGCATTGCTGTGGTAAATCTGAGGTGGGAAAAAGACCTGTGGCTTTGTGGACCTCCGTAGCTAGTCACAAAGATGATTAACTACAAAAGCTGTACGGAAGTATGAAACCTGCGTTGGAAGAAGATGTAGCTGCAAAAATTGTTAATTGAAGGATTAAAGCCTTTTCAACACTTCCCGGGTTTCATTTTTTTTCACCAAATGTGGTTAGGGATTAGCAAAGCTACTCAAGTTGTTGAGGTCCATTTCCCTCACCATAATTTGAACTTGTTGAGTGGGGAAGGGGAAGATAGTTTCATATGTTCCCAGGAATGAGATTACCGAAAATTTGGGAAATAGTCAGAACATCCAGTTTTGCCTTTTTTATCAAAGGAAAGTGCATACGATTTGTTTTTGCAGTACATTGTGCCTGACTAGTGCTGCTGCATGCAGTACTTCCCGACATCTTAGGGTTGAAGTAGTGCTTGTGGGAGATAGAAGAAGGTTGTTCGATTTAGAGCTTATTTGAGTCAATTATAGTCAACACTGTGGATAGATTTAGATAATTCACCATCAGAGAGAGATACACAAGCCTGAAGACACACAAACAACATCTTAGGAACAGCTTCTTCCCCTCAGCCATCAAATTTCTGAACAGTCAATGAACTAACCCATGATAAATACCTCACTATTTTTGCTCTCTTTTTCACTAATTTTTTTTATATACAGTGTATTTCTTATAGTAATTTATGGAATTTTTATATATTGCTGTGAAACAACAAATTTCACGTCTTGTATCAGTGATATCAAACCTGATACTGTTTCTGATTCTGACAATTATGGTCTGCACCAATAGAGCATCAGAGGGGACTTCTTCAGGTGGATGTGGTTATAGGCTGCATGTAGTTCAGCTCAGAATGACTCAAACTCAATTACTCAGTTAATCTTTAATCATCAGATAGGAAAAGCTGTGGGTTTGTAGCAGATAAGCCTTTTTGTACCATTAGTAAGATTACTTCCTCGGGTTCAACATTGACCAGCTCTCATCTAGATCAGTTGCATAAATTTGTAGCTACCCAGGGGAGTTCAGAAGCTTGTTACCCTTGTGATTCACTTCCTGAGATTTCAAAGCCTTTCCATCATCTACAAGTCAGGAATCTTCCCTGCTTGCCTGGACACATGCAGCTCCAATAACACTCATGAAACTTGTCATTACAAGATAAAACAGTCCCCTAGATAGGCATATTTTCTATTATCTAAACAATCATTCTCTCCACCACCTTAGCTAGAGTATGCACGCATCCACAAAATTCATTGTTTTTACTCCGATGCTCACTATCAAAAAGGAGGACAAATGCCTCAGATGACACAACACTACCTAATGTTGCCCTCCCAGCCATACATCAACTTGACTTATAAATAAATCACCATTCCTTCATCGTGGCTGGATCTATATCTGGGAAATTCTTATGCACCAACTCTGTGGCAGTACATTAATCAGGCAAACTAATCACCACCTTTTTGAGGGCAATAAAGAAGGTTAATAAAAGCTGACGTGTACAGATTCCAAAAATGGCTGAAGTTCAAGAAACTTAGTTGGCCTGATCCTATCCGCTTCACCAGGGCACATCGGGTTAAAACAACTGAGTTGCCTGAGCTCCAGTAGTCGTGTGAAGAGGCTGAAGAAAGAATGTTTTGAGGAAGTGAACAATGTCCAGGCTTCCCAAGTCCATTGGGAAGAATATGTCAGGCTTGTGCAAGGTGCTCCCCTGCAAATGATTAACTTACTGCTACGAACAGCCTGCAATTACACTTGAAGAATTACCAGATGGGGAAGTTTCTGGTCATCTGGTACAGCCAGAGAAATTCATTGAGTCTGAAGTCTGAAGAGTAGGGCACAATTATTAAATTTAGCACTGCTGGTTATTTTAAATTGTTAACCCTTACAGAAATCTGCCCTTTAAAGGATTACATGGTGTAAAGTGTTTTAATTCTGTTTTCTATTATTTTTCATTGTCTGTCTATGGCTGATTTCAGTTCTTGGAGAAAACATTGGGCCAAAGATCACAGAAGATAGAGTGGGAACTTTGGGACTAATTGTTAAATGTGTTAGGTTGTACCCTTGGAAGAATTAACATGTCAGTAAGGGGTGTGTAATCCATCAGTCCATTGAATATGGATTTGAACTTGCTGACCTATCTTTAAAAAAAGAGTTGAATCTACCACTAAAGGAAATTGAAAATAGTTTCCTCATTCCTGCTATACCTGAAATCTGTAATTCATAATTTTTTTTAAAAATTAAGATTTTTGACTACATGAAATAAACACAGAAAGTGCTGAAAACACTCAGCAGGTCCAAGAGCATCCATGTTTTATACATTCATCAAGTGAAGAAATAAAAGAATGATCTAAGGACTTAAGCAATGGCTCTAAGGACATTGAACTAGTGTGTTATAATATTCCCATTGTTGCAAACTACCATATTTTAAGCTCTCAAACTGCTTCTCTGGTTGCTAAAGCAATTGGAAAGCCGATGGTGTTTATTAAAAAGGTACCAAATAGGAAGCTAACAGGTAATGATGAACCTATATTCTAATACTGCATCACTTTCTTTCCTTCTTTCTTTCTTCCTGTTTCTCTCTCCCTTTCTTTATTTCTCTCCTTTCTTTACCTTTATTGGACTCTCCCTCTTATTCTTTACCTTTACCTCATTCTCCCTTCTTTCACTTCTTCCTCCTCTTTATCTCCGTCCCCCTTCTCTTTCTTTCTTTCTCTCTTCCTTTCTTTATCAACAGTAAGATGTCAGCTGGTGAACCATATGCATCATTGACCATTCCACTCTATAAATAGTTGTGAGTTTCAATGAGAATGCAACATAATATATACAGGTTGTGCACCCCTTCTCCGAAATTCCAAGATCCAAAAACAACCGAAATCTGAAATTCTTTTGAGCGCTGACATGACGTCACAGATGGAAAATTTCACAAGGCATTGAGAAGGTTCCCAGGTAATGCACAGGTCTCTGCGCACCCCAGACCGTTCTGAGAAGTGACCTCACATTTGGACTATGTGAAGCTATATTTCATTCGGAGTTTGAGGAGATTTGGTTTGTCAACTAAAACATTCAAAAACTTCTACAATTGTACCATGGAGAGCATTCTGACTGGCTGCATCACCGTATGGTATGGGAGGGCTACTACACTAAATCGAAATAAGTTGTAGAAACTTGTAAAGTTAGTCAGCTCTATCATGGGTACCAGCCTTGATAGAATCCAAGACATCTTCAAGGAGTGCTGCCTTAAGAAGGCAGCATCCATCATTAAGGATCCTCACCACCCAGGACATGTCTGCTTCATACTGCTACAGTCAGGAAGGAGATACAGAAGCCTGAAGAGACACACTCAGTGATTCAGGACCAGCTCCTTCCCCTCTGCCATCCGATTCCTAAATGGACATTGAACCCATGAACAATACCTCACAACTTTTTTATTTCTGTTATTTGGAGCTGCTTATTTTAACTTAAATATTTTATACACACACACATATATATATATATTTAATGTAAATCATTCTTTCTCTATATTTATTTCCATGTTTTCATTATACTGTTGCCGTAAAGTTAACAAATTTCATGACATATACCAATATCAAATCTGATTCTGATTTTGATCTGTGAACAGCAGTTAATGAAAAATTGAAAATCACTGCATGAAGTGAAAATTGAAGATCTCAGTCGTGTATTGAAAGAGTGGATTCGTTGGTGTCAGAGTGAACATATGCTGCTTAACAGCATGCTAACCATGAAACAAGCAAAGATCTATCATGACAAACTGAAAATTGAAGATAATTGTGAATATTTAGCAGGGTGGTTGCAGAATTTTAAGAAAAGGCATGGCATTAAATTTTTAAAGACGCGTTGGTGATAAAGGGTCTGCTGATCACAAAGCAGCAGAGAAATTAATTGATGAGTTTGCCATGATCATCGCTGATGAAAGTCTAACATGCTGAATGGCTGCATCAGTGCTTATATGTGACTAACAAATGTAAGACAAAGACTGCTTGCTGCTAGCACATATATTCAGAGTCAGGAATGATGGTGATGCCAAACAGCCACCGACAGTCCACCTGAGGTAGGGACAGCTTATCCTTCTGATAGTTAAATGTATACATTATTGTTTCATACACAAAATTATTTAAAATATTATATAAAACTAACTTCAGGGTATACATATAAACCTTATAGATAATGTAAATGGGCTTTGTGTTTAGATTTGGGTCCCATCCTCAAGATATCTCATTACATAGATGCAAATATTCCAAAATCCACAAAAATTCCAAAATCTGAAACACTTCTGGCCCAAGTATTTTGGATAAGGGGGGTGCACAACCTGACCTTGCTTCAGACCTCAGAATAATGTACAGTGACTGCAACTATTTTGGTTCCATATGAGTGGTATAGAGTTAAAAACACACATGAAAGCAGTTTATATATTTGTGTCTGGTGTTTGTAATAAAGGTGCTCTATTCTGTTTGAGCTCTCTTTGAATAGAAAGGGTTGACATGCCAGGGTAATTCCATAATTAAGTGCATTAAGCTCTTTTCCACTTCCTTAATTTATTATTCAGAGAAGCTGGAGATAATGTTATCAGAGGACAAATCTTGGGAGAGCAATATACAAAGCTTTCTTTTCACCAAAGTTGGGATCATCGTGCCCTTTGAGGAAAAGGTAAGGCACAGGACTGATATGTGGAATTATAGTCGCATTATCTTGCTGCAAAAATCCCAATGTAAATCAGGTCAAGCTCACAGATGAATAAAAAAAATCAACAAGGGATCCTAGCATAATTTGGTTTAATAACTTTTAAAATATGAGACTGACCTAAATATGTGAAATCTATTGCAGGTGGTCGGGGCCAGGGAGGTAGGTCACTGTGATCTATTTTAATAGATTCTAGTATAGATTTGCAAAAAGCCAAGGAAAATTTGACTTTAATTTCAAAGTAATGACAAATAGCAGCGCAGATATGGTGATCCTTATTGAAACAAATCACCTCTATTTATTTTGTGCTTTGGACACCAGAGAACTCCTATATTATATCACAATATAGTTCACAAGAGGTTATCTTCTCTGGAGCCTGAACCAGTTTCTGCCAGACCTTCAGTTCTCAGTATGCAACCCATGAGCCAGTGTCTCCATTCCCTTTACAACCTATAAGACTTTGCTAGTAAATGTTTCAAGTATTTACAGATAGCCAGAAATATTTTCTTTAATATACTTTATGAACATTCTGTTTTCCTGCAATTATTGATTTTTTTGTTAAAAGCCGTTTGGCAGAAAATGATGCCTCTTATGTTGAATTGAAAAGCCTAGAATCATTCTGGATCACCTCCTTCTGGAGGAATTTCTTCTTGCAGCCTTTTTCAATGTGAAATTAGGCCACCAGCTCAGTCCTTTTTGCCCAATCCCACTTTCCCAGAACTAAACATTCATTTCAGCTTATTACACATACTATATTTCTCTTATGTTTTGCAAATGTACTTACTTAAGTAAACAGTCTTACTTAACTCTGATTTTACCTGCCTCCTTTCGATATGAAGCATTATCATTAATCCAGTTTGTAATTTTCCAAGATCCAGTAAGATCTTCGTTAATGAGTTTGATTAGAGTGTTGTCAATCAATGGAATACTTCCCTTTCTTGTTGAAAGGCATGTTATGATAAAGATACTGTGGAGGAAAAGACAAAGACAAACCACAGACCATTATTATTAATTAGACCATTATTAACAACATGGTGTAGTTGATCCATGTGATCTGGTTGTATCTACAGGAATCATGGATCCGTTTGTACGCCATCTGACCTGGTGCTGTCATGCACCCCATGCAGTAACACCATGCTCATAACCTTTTGTGGTTGCGTGACTCTGTCACACTTCAGGGCAGCTGTTCCACCTCTAGACTATGAGGGATCAGGCTGTGAACAATAATCAAAGTTCATTTTGAAGCCTTGCTCCAGCAATGCCCCAACGGCCTTCAGCAGCGCAAGTTATTGTTGACCTGCTTCACTTTCCTTGATAACCAGGAACATCTAAGAACAGATTAAGTTGATTTAATAAACTAGAATTTAAAGCATATTAAAAACATAAATATAACTAATTTATTTGGGAACATCAAATTATGGTTAATTAATTAAAATCTTATGCAGATAAATAAGGATAAATGAATAAAAACCTTAGATACTGTATCATTTTATTCAAATAAATGGGGCAGGCAGAACTTGATGCCGTGGCTCACATAAATCTCAGGCACCAGATAAGGAAGGTATCCTACTCTTCAGGTATGGAAGAGTCACCACTGAGTTGAGTCCAAGGAGCATCTCCGGACTCAAGGTGGAAAGAGCGATGAGATGAACTTTGAGCTCCAGTCTTTTTCATTTTCCTGCACTATAGCTAGTTGGTAGTTTTATGCAGAATGTCCAGCTGGCTGGGAGCAGAGTATGGCCTAATATGTTCAACTGCCAAGTTAAAAGATTACAGACGTGCACTTCTCATATTTCCAGGTTCCGCACTCTACCTCCCAAACCTCCCTACTTACAATGATAATAAAATCCAACTCGATAAAACTATTAGCTGATTTCATCCTGACAGTTGTAAAAATGACCCAAAATATAGGCCTGAACAAATTAACACTAAATAATTTGTGTATATCTGTGCTTTATTTCTTCACCTGGTTGTCTAATACTACGATTCTACAACCATTTATCACCATCTTTGAAGCTTTTGAAAATGCAGTGTCAAGAAATATTTGCTGATGAATTGGGATTAAAATGCTAAAAGGAATTCACTACAGACATGGAACTAAAGCTGAAGACCAAAAATCCTAGTGAGGCCAGAAATGGGAAGATCGTACAGTTTAACTCATGGCTACGGAGATGGTGCAGGAAAGAGTGCTTCAGATTTTTGGATCATGGTGCTCTCTTCCAAGGAAGGTGGCACCTAAAACAGAAAGGATAGTTTGCAGCTGAACTGAAGTGGGCCTAATGTCTTTGCCAGAAGGTTGCCGGTGCTATGTGGGGTGGGGGGGGGGGGGGTTTAAACTGGAGTTGCAGTGGGATGGGTACCAGAGCACCTGAGCAGATAGTGGAGAGGTATGGGGAATAATGCTGTTAAGCCTGCATACAAAGTCATAACTGGAAAGGCTGAGCACGGTAAGACTAATGTTCGGAGTTATATATATTTCAATGTAAGGACTATTGTGGTAAAGGGGGATGAGCTTAGGGCATGGGTCAGCACATGGATTTATGACATTGTAGCCATTAGTAAGACTTGGTCGCAGGAGGGGCAGGACAGGCAGCTCGGTGTTCGGATTCCATTGCTTCAGATGTAGTAGAGTGGGAGGGATTAAAGGGGGAGAGGTGGCATGGACTTGTCAGGGAAAATGTCATAGCAGTTCTCAGACTGGACAGACTAGAGAGCTCATCTACTGAGATGTATATGGGTGGAACTGAGGAATAAGAGATGGATAAACATGTTAGTGGAATTATATTATTGACCACACAGTAGTCAGCGGGATTTAGGGGAGTATACAGGTGATTTTAACTTTCCATATATGTATTGGCTGGGATACTGTTAAGAGGCTGGTGCGATTGAATTTCTCAAATGTAGTTAGGAAAGTTTCCTTAACCAGTACATCGAAGACTGAAGTAGAGAGAGTGCGATACTGGATCCCCTAATGGGAAATGAGACAAGGCAGGTGACTGAAGTTTGTGTAGGGAGCACTTTACATCTAGTGATTATAATGCCAAAGGTTACAAGATAGTTATGGAGAAGGATAGATCTGTTTCTCAAGTTGAGATTATAAATGGGAGAAAGGCAAATTTTGATGGTATTGGAAAATATCTGGCAAGTGTAAATTGGGAATATTTTGTTTTCTGGCAAAAGTGAACTTGGAAAATGAGAGGCCTTCAAAAGTGAAAAGAGAGTACAGATTCTGTCAGACTAAAAGGCAAGGATAACAGGTTTAGGAAACCTTGGCCTTCAAGAGATATTGAGGCCCTGGTTAAGGAAAGGAAAGGTGCATAACAGGTATAGTCAGGTAGGAACAAATGACAAACTTTAGGAGTATAAGAAGTGCAATAGAACACTTAAGAAAGAAATCAGGAAGGCTGAAAGAAAACATGAAATTGCTCCCCCAGACAAAATGAAGGAGAATCCCAAGGGCTTCTACAGATATATTAGGAGCAATAAGGATTGCCAGGGACAATATTTGTCCTCAAGAGGATCAGTGTGATCATCTATGTATGGACCTGAAAGAGATGGGAAGAGATCTTAAATGGATGTTTTGCATCTTTATTTACTTGGGAAATGGATGCTGAGGTTATAAAAGTGAGGCAAAGCAGCAATGAGGTCATGGACCATATACAGTTTACAGAGAAATAAGTGTTTGCTGTCTCGAGGAAAATTAGAGTGGGTAACACTGCACGCCCTAACAAGGTGTTCCCTAGGACTCCATGTGAGGTTAGTGCAGAAATTTCAGGGGCTCTAGCAGACATTTTTAAAATGTCCTTAGCCATAGATGAGACACCAGAGGATTGGAAGATAGGTAACATCACTCTGTTGTTTAAGAAAGGTTCTAAGAATAAGCCAGGAAATTATAGGCAGTGAGCCTGACATCGAAAGTGGGAAGGTTATTGAAAGGCATTCTAAGGGACTGGATATATAAGTATTTGGATAGACAGGGACTGATTAGGGGTAGTCAACATGGTGTTGTGCATGGTAAGTTGATGAAGGCAAGGCAGTGGATGCTGTCTACATGGACTTTAGCAAGGTCCTGTATGGGACATTGGTCAAGAAGGTTCAGATACTTGGCATTCGAGATGAGGTAGTAAATTAGATTCGACTTGGCTTTGTTGGAGAGCTCAGAGAGTGGTTTTGGATGGTTGCCTCTCTGAGTGGAGGTCTATAATTAATGACGTGCTGTAGGGATGAGTACTGAGTCCGTTGTTCTTGGTCATCTACTCCAGAACAATGATTAGGATAATAATGTGGGGAACTGGATCAACAGATTTGTGTAATACACCAAGACAGGAGGTGTGAACAAAGTAAACAATTAAATACTTTATTAATCACACCTTTTCTGATTAACGATCACTGCAAACAATAGACTGTATGTTCCCTGTCGGAGTTGAGCTTTTGAACTTCCTGTAAGGCCTGGTATTTTTACAGTGTGAACTGAAGTCTCAAAGGTGCAGGACGTTTGTGGCATGGTAAGATCAGGCTGGATCAAGTGGGTGGAGTCCGGGCTGGAGAGTGGGGAATGAACCAAAGTGTGGCCATTGCTGGAGGACACTTGGAAGCAATTTGATGTGGCAGAACTGAAGTGAGGCGAGTGGAGGCATAGCCAGGGCCCAAGAGCGAGGAAAGACCTGAGATGAATTGGAAATGTTGAGTAGAGGCTGAATTGAGGTGGTGCTTGGACCCAAGAGTGTATTGAAGCAACAGGGCCTGGGTCCAGAGCAAGGAACAACCCAAGGTTTGGACAAATTAAGTACCGGACCAGATTGAAAGGGTCAGGGTGTTGGGTCGGAGGTATGGAATGGGCCAATGTTCAGCTCGCTACTCCATGAGGTTTACTTGTCTCTGTGCTGAACTGAGGTTGTGACCTGCAACTAACGGGCTTTTGGATTGGCTGCAGTGATGACTTGTAGTGGACTCGCTTACATGAACTTCTATTCTGAATGTTTTTTGCATAATCAGTATTCTTTTTCTTTCTGCACATTGGGTGTTTACTGCTCTTTTGCTTTAATGGGTTCTATTGGGTTTCTTTGTTTTGTGCAACATACACGAAATGTTTTGTTTTGTAGTTGTCTGTAAGGAGACAAATCTCAAGGTTGTATAAAGTTTACATACTTTGATAATAAATATACTTTGAACCTTGAGCTATGTAGTGGCAACTTTGAACTTTGTAGTGATCATCAAGGAAGGCTATTAAAGCTTACAGCGGGATCTGGATTAGCTGGAAAAATGGACTAAATATGGAAGATGGAAATTAATGCAGATAGGTGTGAGGTATTGCACTTTGGGAGGACAAGCCAAGGTAGGACTTACTTAGTGAGCTGTAGGGCATTGAGGAGTGGAGTAGAACAGAGGGATATGGGAATGCACATTAATTCTTCCTTGAAAGTGGTGTCACAGGAAGACAGGGTCATAAAGAAAGCTTTGGGCACATTGGCTTTCATAAATAGAGGTACTGAGTACAGGAGTTGGGGTGTTATTTTGAAGTTTTGTAAGACGTTGGTGAGCTCTAATTTGAGTTATTGTGAGCAGTTTTGTTCAGCTACCTGCAGGAAAGATATCAGTAAGATTGAAAGAGTGGAGAAAAAGTTTACAAGGATGTCACCAGAACTTGATGACTTGAGTTTTTAGGGAAAGATTGAATTGGTTAGTACTTTATTCCCTAGAATGTAGAAGATTGAGGGGAAATTTGATAGAGGTATACAAACTTAAGACGGATAACTTGATAGGGTAAATGCAAGCAGGCTTTTTCCACTGAGGTTCAGTGAGACGACAACTGGACGCCATGGGTTAAGGGTGAAAGGTGAAAGTTTAAGGAGAATGTGATGGGGAATTTCTTCACTCAGAGTGTGGTGGGATTGTAGAACGAGCTGCCAGTGGAAGTGGTGGATGCAGGTTCAATTTCAATATTTAAGAGGTACATGGATGGGAATGGTGTTGAGGGCTATAGTGAAGTGCAGGACTAGGCAGATAAGTAGTTCGTCTGAAGGGCCTACTTCTATGTTCTATGACTCTACGATTGGAAATATTTATCTGTTAGTTCTTCATGAAAGAAGATTCAAGCAAATAATGGCATCAAAAATATTTTCCTCCTTTCAGAACATTGTTATTAAAGTCCATATGTTTTTGCATCCATCCATCAATCTGTTAAATGTGGCTGATCTTCCTCTTGTAGACAGATGGAACAGATTTCCAGCATCTGCAGATTTCCTCTGGTTTGGGAGCCTCATACCCAGGTGCCCTTAAAAGCGTGGGCACGTGCTTGCCTCACGTGCTTGGCAGTGTCTAATCCACAAGGGGAAGAGACTAGCAGCATCGCTGATCACTCTGATTGATTTATTTTAGTGACCATGTGTACGTGCGTGAAGTGTGTTACTTATGCAGCTCCCTTTGTACATTGCAGGATGGTATAGATCTTTTTGTGAGTCACTGATTTGGCCTATTATTTAACATATTCTGCTTAACTTGAGTTTGTGGTATTTGTATGGCTAATATTAGATCTCCGGGTGAACCTGAGACACTGATTTGCTTTATTATGCTGATGTAGTAACTTTATCTAACACACTTTACTGCACTTTATTCATTCTGATGACAATTCAGGAGCTGCATTTTGTTTGAAATTTGACTTGCCTCTCTATGTGCAGCTTTTTTAACAATATTTCTTTTTGTTAAAGATCGTTATATCTTTGAACTACCTTGTCAGACTGTTTGCCTTAAAGAGGTCCAGAACCCACCTGTACTACTGGCTCAGTAGTTACACACTGGTCAGCTTTGAAAATCAGGCCCAGTAGTTGCTAGTTAATCTGTTTCTACTACTCATGATAAACATTTCCAACTGTAGTGTGATGGTTAATCACCTGTATTTAATATTTTCACCAGCAGGGTAGCAGGTACACTGTTCCAATCCAGAACTTGGTACCTTTGCGAACTAGAAGGACAGGTTCGCATATGATCAGCTCACTTTCCTGAATTGGGGAACTTTATTTCTATTCCTTTGTTACCCAACAGTCTAAAGCATGGAATTCCCCACTTATTGAGTGTCCTTTTCCACCGGGACTGTACAAGCAAGTGGCTCAGCGATTAAGTATGGGTACCGAGTGTTGTTCTAAATTACATTAGATTTGTTTGAAAATCTGTCCAATAAGGCCATCTTACCTCTCCACTCTCAGTCCTGATGCAGTGCTTCAAGCCAAAATGTCAGTAGTATCTTTCCTCCCACCAATACTGTCTGACCCAGTGAGTTCTTTCACCAGATTGTGTGTTGTTCACTTGGTCCCTCATTGGATGTTTTATTACCCTAAACAACATTTAGTTCACTGAAAATACGTTGAAGGTATTAAGCAAATACAATTCTTTCTTTAAGGAATGATAACGTTTTGCAAATATCTTCAGATGCATGTTGGAGAGTATTCAGACTGGCTGCATCATCACCTGCTTTTGGGGCTCCAATGCACAGGATTGCACAAGGGTGCCAAGTCTCAGTTCCACATGGACACAATCCTCCCTACCATCAAGGACACCATTAAGAGACTTTGCCTCAGGAAGGCAGCAGTGGTGACTGTGATCGGAGTCATTGGAGAGACATTTAAGCTGATGATATAGGAATCTTTATTCTTCACAACAAGCCCGATTTTCATTGAGATACTCTCAGTAGAGGCTCACAAATGCAGAAGTACATCACATTTTTATATCCTTAAGATCAAAGTTAAAGTTATACAATTTCAATAGTTATGACATTGTTTACTTTAATATTCTGGGTTGGCAGTCTTTCCTTTGAATTATATATCTACAGTGAGAAGAAGAAGAAGAAGAAGAATAGCCCTTAACTCGGCAGTGGAGTTACCGGGGCACCATCACGATGGTGTTTCCGTAGTGGGCTATTCTTGTTTTTACGAGGTTGAGTTGCTAGCTTGATGCTCAGCCTGACTTGGATTTGAACTCGGGAATCTTTGCTCCGGAGTCCGGTGCTGATATTATTGCACCACCAAGCGGGACATCTACAGTGAGAGACACTTCTGAATATCTAACAGTGAAGTGCCGTCCTTTTTACCAACCGCAGGAGTTCTCTGGGGTCATTTTGGTAGCAGTTTACATTCCACCTTAGGCCAATGTCAATCAGGCTTTAGATGATCTGAGTAATGGGATCAACATGCACGAAACAGGGCACCCTAACGCTTTCACCATCATTTTGGGAGATTTTAACCAGGCCAGTCTGAAAAAATCACTAAGCAACTACTATCAACAGATCACTTGCAATACCAGGGGAAACAACACACTGGGCCATTGCTCCACCACTATTAAGAATGCCTACTGCGCTATTCCACACCCTCACTTCAGGAAGTCTGATCACCTGGCTGTACTTCTACTCCCTGAGTATAGGCAGAGACTGAAGACTGCAGCACCAGCAGTGAGGACCAAGAAGGTGTGGACAAACAGAGCACTGGAGCACCTACAGGACTGCTTTGAGTTGGTGGACTTGACTGTATTCAGGGATTGAATCTTGATGAGTATGCTGCAGGTTTTACCGACTTCATTAAAATCTGTGTGGATGAGTGTGTGCCTACAAAGACTTACTGTACATTCCCAAACCAAAAGCCGCGGATGAACCAGGAGGTACACCGTCTGCTGAAGGCTAGATCAATGGCATTCAAGTCTGACAACCCAGGCCCATACTAGAAAACCAGGTATGATTTGCCGAGGGCTATTTCAAGGGTGAAGAAACAATTTTGAACAAGGTTGGAGGCGACATTGGATGCACGGCAGCTCTAACAGAGCTTGCAAGACATTACTCCCTACAAAGCGAAACCCAATACCTTGAATGGTAGTGATGCTTCACTGCTAGATGAAGTCCATGCATTCTATGCCTGCTTTGAAAGAGAGAACACAACTACAGATGTGAAGATTCCTGCTGCACCTGATGACCCCGTGATCTCTGTCTCAGAGGCCGATGTTAGACTGTCTTTAAAGAGAGTGAACCCTCGCAAGGTGGAAGGTCCCGATGGAATACCTGCTAAGACTGAAAACCTTTGCCAACCGACTAGTGGGAGTATTCAAGGATATTTTCAACCTTTTACTGCAACGGGTGGAAGTTCCCACTTGCTTCAAAAAGGCAACAATTATACCAGTGCCTAAGAAGAATAATATGGTCTCTCTAAATGACTATCACCCGGTAGCACTCACATCGACAGTGATGAAATGCTTTGAAAGGTTGTTCATGATTAGACTGAACACCTGCCTCATCGAGGACCTGGACCTATTGCAACTCGTCACAATAGGTCAACTGTAGGTGCAATGTCAATGGCTCTCCACATGGCTTTAGAACACCTGGATAACAAAAACACCTACGTCAGGGTGCTGTTCATTGACTATAGCTCCGCATTTAATACCATCATTCCCACAATCCTGATTGAGAAGTTGTAGAACCTGGGCCTCTGTAACTCCCTCTGCAATCGGATTCTCGACTTCCTAACCGGAAGACCACAATCTGTGCGGTTTGGTGAGAACATATTCTCCTCGCTGTTGATCAAAACTGACGCACCTCAGGAGTGTGTGCTTAGCCCACTGCTCTAGTATCTATATACACATGACTGTGTGGCTAGGCATAGCTCAAATACCATCAATAAATTTGCTGACGATACAACCATTGTTGGTAGAATCTCAGGTAGTGACAAGAGGCTGTACAGGAGTGAGATATACCAACTAGTGGAGTGGTGCTGCAGTAACAACCTGGCAATAAGACAAAAGAGCTGATTCTGGACTTCAGGATGGGTAAGACAAAGGAACAAATACCAATCCTCTTAGAGGGATCAGAAGTGGAGAGTGTGAGCAGCTTTAAGTTCCTGGTGCCAAGATCTCTATCCTAGTTCCAACATATTGATGTAGTTATAAAGAAGGCAAGACAACGGCTATAATTTATTAGGAGTTTGAAGAGATTTGGCATGTCAACAAATACAATCAAAAACTTCTATACTTGTTCTGTGGAGAGCATTCTGACAGGCTGCATCACTGTCTGGTATGGAGGGGCTACTGCACAGGACTGAAAGAAGCTGCAGAAGGTTGTAAATCTAGTCAGCTCCATCTTGGGTACTAGCCTGCAAAGTATCCAGTTGTCTCAGAAAGACAGTGTCCATTATTAATCCAGTACACAGGGCATGCCATTTTCTCACTGTTACCATCAGGTAAGAGGTACAGAAGCCTGAAGGCACACACACAGCAATTCAGGAACAGCTTCTTCCCCTCTGCCATCCAATTCCTAAATGGACATTGAACCCTCTTTGGACACTACCTCACTTTTTTTTAATACATTGTATTTCTGTTTTTGCACTTTTTAAAATCTATTCAATATACGTAATTGATTTACTTGTTTATTTATTATTATTATTTATTTTATTTATTATTTTTTCTCTGTTAGATCATGCATTGCATTGAACTGCTACTGCTAAGTTAACAAATTTCACATCACATGCTGGTGATAATAAACGTGATTCTGATTCTGAATGTTCGAACATCTTTACCACAAAGTAATTCACACAAATAGGTGCTTCTGAAGACAGAGTGGCAGACATCCAAAATTAATGTTGTCATGTTTTTGAGTACACAAATATGATAAGTACACAAAAACTATTGATACCTGTGAACATGCTTGATATGCTAAATGACAACATCAGTCTGGTGTGTCAGCTTGAACTTGAGTCACAATGGTGCAAGTAACTTAACTCATGCTACCTGGTTTGATGCAAGCCAATTAACACAACCCCATTGTCTGAACGATTGGCGGTCACAACTGCAAATGTCTCGTGGTCACCATTTGGCAAACTATATCTTTTAGTCTGAGGGCCAGCCTATTTATTTGAAAAGGTATGTTTTTAACTTCAATTTACTGCTTGTGACTTACAATCCAGAACTGAAGAACAGTTTTTGTTTGGATTAGTATCTGCTATATTCATGTAACTTCAGAATACTCCAGAAATTTGTCTTAGGAAGGTCAAACTTCAAGGAGGATTTACAGCAGCAAAAATGCCCTTCACTTTGATCCCTTCCCCAATTTTTAACCTATTATACTCCATGTATACCTACATTTACAGAATCATCCCTAGCTGGCTATCTAAAAGATTAAGTAGTGATTGGAATAAAACCTTCCAGGCATTTGATCATATCCTTTTCATGGCCACATTTGTCTTCTTGAATTCAACCAGTCTTTAAAATCCAGCTTTGTTGATCATGTGCTTGTTGCCTCCTTCCCCGCTGGCTCATTGTGGTTCTCGTATCCTTATCTTCGCCCCTTCAATACTCGATAGCTAAAGCTCAACAGTTACTCTGTGCACAGAGCAAGGTAACTGTATCAGGTCCACAGGCAATCGTTCATATTCCATGCCATGACGGAAGATTGTCAGAATAATCCGACAAGTCTCTCAGTGCCTTTGATTGATCTGCAGGAGGGTTTGGGGTGGTCCCTATTTGAATGGCTGCAAGGACTTCTCCCCAGTGGCACCCCTTCCTGGACTGTTCCTTCGATCACTGGCCCAACCACTGAAAGAAACCAACTCATTTGTGTCCACTCCCATTTTAGGCCAGGGTGGCTTGCTTCAGATACCGTGTGTAATTTTTCCTCCCTCGGTGTGCCTTGCCATCCAAATTGTGAAATTTGATGTCTCTGCTGTAACTCGGATCCCTTCCCATCTAACTTCCCAATTTTTTTTCTTATATATATATATAAAACTAATTATCTACCTTCCAGAACCAGGCTTCATAACAAAGCACAATAACTGTTTAACACTTTATTCATGACCGGCTGGCACGCTCTCTCACTGTTTTCTGCATCTGCGTTCCCATTCCGTTCATCTGCAGGTCTGTTTCTCAGGTGTGGTCAGGTGTGATGCAGCGGGTTGGTGTTCATCGCTTAAATTCTCTGCAATGACACTGTTAATGGGTAGACTTGTTCCCTTGTTCTGTCTGTGAGTCACAGGGTTTAACTTAAAACCACTGGCTGCCTTGCTGGGATTGTACACCAACACACGCGTCATTCGTCTGCACTACCACCTGTGGTTGTAGCCACCCAAGAGTGAATCCTGCCATTTCAGGCAACTCCCTTACCATGACTTGGCCACCTTATGTTTTCTGATGCTCTCTTTGCCCTGTGATTGTCACACTCATTCCCTTTCTGGTGTGTCTTTACTTTATTTGTTGTTGCCTCTGCAGGTTGCTGTATTACTTCTAACAATTCTTGTCTATGTTGGAGCCCTTGCCCCTGAGACTTCCTGATATGATTCCCACACATTGTCCTGTCTCCTCTCCTTGCCTGGCCCAAAGAGAGACAGTAGCCCCACGTTAGCTGCTCTGCAGGTCACATATGTTTGTTGTCCCTGTCTTGCCCACGTTATTTCTCCTTTTTCTGAGTTTATGATAGCATCTGCCTTACACCATGTGTCTATCCCCAGGACAGTACCCTCATTGTCTGGACACACCCAAAAATCTGCAGGAAGCTGCACTTCCTCATTCTCAGGAACCTGAGGCTCACTTCTCTCCTGCCACATCGTTTCACGAGTAATATAAATCATTTCTCCAGTCATGGGCAAGAGTTGATCAGTAATTGATGCTGATGATCCTGTGTTCACTGACATTTTACATTGCCCACCCCTTAATAAACCTCTTGTGTATGTTTATGGGTGACCACTACTAGTAATGGAGGCTACCAGTAGCCATTTGTCTGACCTGGACGTTGTCTTCACTGACTTGATAATCTTGTCAGCAATCAAATTGACCAGGGAGGGTGCTGCTGTCATTTCTGCTGGTTTTGATGTGTGTCTCACACCTTCCTCTCTTGTTAGGATGATGCCTCCAACTATGTCCTGAGAGGCCACAACTGTAACAAATAATCTCCTTTACCCTTCTATGTTTATTTGGGCACTCCAATGCTGGCACACGAAGTAAGTCTTCTGTGTCACCAAAGGAGTTACGTTCACTACAGCTACTTATGACCTCCTCTTGTCTATCTCATCAGCCCACAATACTGACGTAAGGTAGACCAATCCCACTGATAACCCCAAATCTAGAACTTCCTAGTTAGCAAAGCACAGGCCTTCATTCAGCATTTTCAAAAAGTTTGGCTCATCACTCCCTGGATTGCCTTACCCTGAATACTCATCAAACGCTCAGTATTTACCTTCTGCATCATCCATTGCAGGCTCATCATCTCTCTGCCATTCCCCAGTTACTCTTGCCTCCCCCCCAGTTGCTGCCTGACCCTCCCCTTAAAGCAGTGATTTCTCTGGCATTACTGCTAGTTATGCGTGTACCATCCTGCATTTTCTGGTACATAGTGTTCCCCAAGCACTAAGCTCCAGCATATTCTTCAGGCATTTAGCTTTTACCAACAGGTGTAAATCTTTTGAGTGTTGCTGGTGAATTTCAATCATTTCTTTGAGTTTGCACCGGAATTCTGAATTCCCACAAGCGACTTAAAGGAGGTCAGCTCAGAAAAAATGCTTTGCTTGTCCCCGGGGGTGAAAGGATTATGGATGGTGGTAATGATGGCCAGGGGCTGCTTGGGGTTGACAGGATTCTCAACCTAACATTAATTGATCTCAATAGGTGCCATCCCAAGAGATATGCCTGGGTATAACCTCTCCCTAAAATATTTCCACACTAATTCCTATATTTTACATAGGCATCAGTTAGTCTCGTGAAACCATGAATTTGTGCCTTGGAAGGTTTCCACACCACCAATGTTGTCCAAGGGAAGGGCACTAGGACCCAAGCAGCTTGGCACCAGTGTCGTCGCAGAGCAATGTGTCACAGTGCCTTGCTCAAGGACACAACATGCTGCTACAGCTGAGGCTCGAACCAGTGATCTTCAGATCACTAGACCGATACCTTATCCACTAGGCCACACACCAACACAATTCTGAATTCCTACATTAAGCAAAGTATAAGGGAGGGATAAAAATTGAACAGTACATACTTAAAACCACAGAATATGTGTTCTGCAATCTTGGCTGCCGCTGAATTCATGCTCGTTGTATTGCTTTTCATATAAAAGTCTGTTACTTCAAAGTTTTAAACTTAACCTTAAAAACACTTAAACACATTCACAGCAGGTATACTCTCATACATTCCCCCAAATGAGTATACACACATTCCTCTGGCAGCCCAAATAGTCAGTAACCATCTTTCACAACTGGTGGTTCTATTTCACCAAGCTACTCAAAACTGTCTGATAGCTTGTCCCTTACACAAACACATGTACATACACACATCACACTTTTACATCTACAGTTCAGCTCCCTGTCGTGTTCTTTGATTCTTCATGATCCTGCGGTTGTTGACCTGAGCAGATCTAAGCGTGGGAGCTACTCTTAAAGATACTCACCCTCTTAGATCGCTTAAGTTTCTTATCACACAGGAAGGAGGTCATGAATGTATTCCAGATGAGCCCCCAAAGTTTGTAATTATGAATGACATTGGTGAAGGGGGTGGTGTCGAAATCTCTCTTCATTACAACAAGCAGGTGTTCTCATGAAAGCACAATCACTAAAGGCTCACAAACCCAAAAGAACATTAAATTTTTACACCCTCACTTAAGATCAAAGGTAACAACAGATGACACGGTGCAATTTCAATAGTTACAAGGACATTGTTTACTTCAATATTTTGGGTTGACTGTGCTTTCTTTGAATTACATATCTACAGTGGGAAACACCTCTGAATGCTCAAACACCTTTGTTACAAAGTAATTCACACAAATAGTCTAAAAGCTTCTGAAGACAGCAAGCAGAAATTCAAAGTAAATTTTATTATCAGAGTACATACGTCACCACATATGTATATATTCTTTTACCTGAGGTTCTTTTTCCTGTGGGCATACTCAGCAAAGAATGACTACAACAGGATCAATGAAAGATCAAGCACAGCACAGAAGAGAACAAACTATACAAATACAAATATAAATAAATAATGAAAGCATGAAATAACAAGATAAAAGTCCTTAAAGTGAGATCATTGGTTGTGGGAAGATCTCAATAGATGAGTGTAGTTATCCTGTTTTGTTCAAGAGCCTGATGGTTGTGGGATAATAACTGTTCTTGAACCTGGTGGTGCAAGTCCTGATGCTTTTGTACCTCCTATCTGATGGTAGCAGTGAGAAAAGAGCACGGCCTGGGTGGTGAGGATCATTGATGATTGATGCTTCTATTCTATGACAGCAGTTTGTGTAGATGTGCTCAGAGGTTGGGAGAGCTTTACCAGTGAAGTCCTGGCTGAATCCATCAACTTTTGTAGGATCTCCCTTTCAAAGGCATTGGTGTTCCCATACCTGGTTGTTATTACACTCTCCACTACACATCTATAGAAGTACATTGAAGTTTTTGATGTCAGGCTGAATCTCTGTTGTCGTGCTTTCTTTGAAATTATATTTATATGATGGGTCCAGGACAGTTCATTTGAGATGGTAACATCCAGGAGTTTAATTACTGACCCTCTCCACCTCTGATCCTCCGATGTTGACTGGCTCATGGATCTCCTGGTTTTCCTCTCCTGAAGTCTACAATTGGTTCCTTGGTCTTGCTGACAATAAGTGAGAGGCTGTTTTTCTAGAGCATGGGAATCTACAGTACATTACAGCAGTGGTTCCCAACCACCGGGCTGCAAAGCATGTGCTACCGGGCCGCGAATGTTATCTTTTAAAAATCATTAATTTCATATGTCGTCATCCTACCATGTATTATATGTGTGCCTTGCTTAAATCAAAAGATGAAGTTATAAACATGTTCCCTGGACTCCTGTGTTTCCTCGAATTAATTTAATATTTTGAAGTTATAAAACATAACATTAGTGACAAGGAGGGGATTTTTAAAAGAGACCCAACACTGCTATCAACCTGTTAAAGCTGGGTGAGACGTTCAAACTAAATAAACCGCTGCGAGGAAGGTCAAATTTAAAAGAATCAGCCTAGCATGTGGAGGCAATCTTCGGGAGGGAAGGCACAATTTAGTTTTTTTTAAGGTCTTAAAATGGAAGAATTCAGGGTTCATAAGGGTTCATTTTCACTGGGTGAAAATCATTTTTTTTTAAAAGCAGAAATAACTGGCTACGTCAGAAAGTTTGAGTTTCATTACACAGTGGGTAATTGGCTCATGTATACTGAGCGATTGGAACAGTACGTTGAAGCAAATGAAATAGCCTATAAGAAGAGTGTGCCAATTTTGCTAAGAACATTTGGTTTTAAGGCATACGGTTTGCTTCAAAGTTTAACTGCTCTTAACTTTCAGAAATGAACTTTACTGCTATTGTACAAGTAATACAGCAACACTTAGAAACAAAGCTATTGTTGATTTCAGAATGCTTTAGGTTTCATAAGTGGAATCAAAAGGAAGGAGGGTCTATTCCGTGTATGTGGCTGAATTGAAGAGATAATCTGGTCATTGTCAGTTTGGTAACAGCCAAATACTGAGAAATTGTATATTTTACGAAATATTAAAAGAATGGATTCAAAAACGCCTTACATTCAAGCACAAATTACATTCACCAGAGCAATTCACAAGATCACAAGACAAAGGAGCAGAAGTAGGCCATTCGGCTCATGGAGTCTGCTCCGCCACTCCACCATGAACGAAACTATTCTCCCATCTAGTTCCAATCTCTAGCTTTTTTCCCATATCCCTTGATACCCTGATTAATTAGATACCTGTCAATCTCCTCCTTAAAAACACTCAATGATTGGGGCTCCACAGCTGAATGTGGTAATGAATTCCATAAATCCATGACCCTCTGGCTAAAAAAAATTCTCCTCATCTCTGTTTTAAAAGGGTACCCTCTAATTCTAAGACTGTGGCATCTTGTCCTGGACTCGCCCACCAAGAGAAACAGCCTTTCCACATCTGCTCTGTCCCACCCTTTCAGCATTCAAAATGTTTCTATGAGATCCCCTCTCTTTCTTCTATACTCTAATGAATACAATCCAAGAGCTGTCAAACGCTCCTCATATTCCAGGAGTACCTGCATTCCAGGAGTCATCCTCGTGAATCTTCTCTGAAATCTCTCCAACATCAGCACATCCTTTCTAAGATAGGGGGCCTAAAACTACACACAGTGTTCCAAATGGGGTCTCACCAGTGCCCCATAGAGCCTCAGCAACACCTCCTTACTCTTATACACTATTCCTCTTGAAATGAATGCCAACATAGCATTCGCTTTCCTTATTGCCGATCCTGCACTAGGACCCCCAAGTCCCTTTGCACTTACGATTTTTGAATTTTCTCCCCATCTAAATAATAATCTGCCTGATTGTTTCTTCTTCCAAAATGTACAACTGTACATTTCTCAACATTGTAAATCATTTCTCATCTTCCATTTCTTTGCCCACCCTCCAAAACTGACCAAGGCTCTCTGCACCTTTCCGTTTCTTCAACACTTCTTGCTCCTCCACCTATCTTGGTGTCATCCTCAAACCTAGCCACAAAACCATTTAATCCATAATCTAAATCATCGATATACAGTGTAAAAAGAAGAGGCCCCAACACTGACACCTGCGGAAAACCACTAGTAATTGAAGTTGTTGTTTCAATGGAAACCACAGACAGACATAATTAGAGGCAGTCAGGAATGAAAACGAGTGTGAACAAAATTATATTGTCTAAACAAAAACCAGTCTGGCCAAACAAATTGTAGCAGTGGGTTGCATACACCAAGAAAATGCAGATTTAAAGGCAAAACTTGCAAAAAATGTAACAAAGTAGGTCACCTACAAAGAGCATGCCAGGTAGACAAAAATGAATGGACTGCTCAGGGAAGAGAAAATGCTAAAAGGTCAATTTGCAGTTTAAAAAAGAACACCAATCTGCATGCTGTTGATGATGAAAAAATCAGATAATGATTGTGTAGCCTTGAGATTTACAGTGTGAAAATTAACAATAGGAATTGGACAGCTAGCTGTTTCAGTCAGTCTACAAAATGAGTTTTAATGGAATTTCAAAGGTACCAAACTGAAGTCTGTAGATATCTAGCTAAGTACTTGTACTGGAGAGAAGATAATTCCTGGGGGAATGACATCTGTAACAATGAATTACAACAATCAACAAGCCACATTGAGCTTGCATGAGGTAAAAGCAGAAGGACCAGCATTGTGGGGGTGTGATTGGCTGAGACAACTTGATTGGAGATCCATTCACCATTGCATGGCACACCCCCTGCAATGAAGCCAAATGAAAGAAATGTACTGGATCATGCCACAGCTGTCTCCATGCCAGACACTAAGAGCCATGGCCCTGCAGAGGACAAACAGGTATTGAAGCCAACCTCTGTGTCCCTACTTCTCAGAGGAGAGATCAGATAATAAGATGAGCAATAGAGGGGTCGATAAGAAAATACTTTACTGAACTAAATGGATCTTCCCAAGACCAAACTAGAAGCAGTAAAAGGATGGAAGAGATGGAGAGAAAGAACAAGAAAGGGATCGAAGTAAATCCAGAGTGAGAAAAGGAGAAGAAAGGTGTCCAGAGTTGTCAGAACCACTTTCTACAGTCTCAGAGTCAACTCCTGCAATCACCAGGAAGAGGCCCCGAGACCTGAGATTGTTTCACAGCCACAGTTCTCATCTGCTAAGCACAATGATTCCACCTTGTCAGAAAAGACATTATCCCACAAGAGTAAGAAATCCAATTAAACATTTAATCCTGAATGGGACAATTTAAAATTTACTATGCTGTGGTCATTTGTAGATAATAGTTGTATTACATAGTTTATTGGGTATATAGTTGAGACTCATTTTCTATTGAGTCAGAGTTTATAGCTAAGCAAGGCACAGTGTTGTGTATTTATAATATCATTACAATAATTAAGTAATGTGTATGTATATTTGATAAAGCTTTCTTGTTCATTTAAATAGTTTAGGGTTATATATGTAAAAATGTTAAATGCATACACCATCTCACTACTACATGATGCATGTGCGCTTCACTTAATGTAAAAAATGAAATTTTACCTACATTTATTGGTCTCCGGTGTTTCCTTGAATTAATTTAATGTTTTAAAGTCACAAAACTGAAGCCAGGGCTGAATTGTGTATTCAGTTCTGACTACACAAATATCTTGTGTAGACAAAAACTATTGATTGCCTATACCATGTGACTATGTTTGATATGCTAACTGACAGCATCAATCTGATCTACCAGCTCGAACTCATGTCACAACAGTGCAAATAACTTGGCTCATTTTGCCTGGTTTGATGCAGGCCAATTAAAACAACCCCATTGTCTTAACAATTGGCTGATGCATATGCAAGTGACTCATGATCACCATTTTTGCAAATCACTTCTCTTGACTTGTAGGCCATCCTGTTTATTTACAAAGGTGTGCTTTTGACTTTAATTTACTGTTTGCAATTTACAATCCACCTTAAGACTGGTACTTGTTTAAATTAATATCTGCTATATTCACATAACTTCAGAATTGTCCCTAACAACAGCATCCATTATTCAGGAACTCACTATCTAGGACCTACTAAATTACTCTAATAGATTATTTGTGCCTTAGATTAGATACCTGATTATCTTCCCACTCCTCCTTTTCATCAAAGATCCATAAATGTTTTTCTTCCTTTAAGAATTTATCCTTGCTCTTATGACCTTTATTAATCTGAGGAATGATGCAGCAAATGAGGAAAAATGTGGTTATCATTGAGCTGCGCTTCCTGCTCAGAGACGATTTTGTATTAATGCTGTCATTATCTTTTGAATCCCTTGAGTTTGAATTTTGTTAAAAAATCCATTGTGTTACTTTGCCAAATACTTCTTGCAAGTCCACGTATAGTGTTAGCCACACTAACCTCATCAAAGAACTTGATCACGCATGTCAAACACATTTCACAGTGCATAAAAAACATGCATTAAATGGTGATGTGAGTCAGTTTCTTCCTGAGCCCCAGGGAAGAAGTTTTCATGCATGCACAATCTGTATGTATGTGGTGCAGAATGGTGTGCAGACCTACCTATACAAAGCCCCTCTATGGATAGTGATCGTAATGTGGTTGCTCTCAATTAGGTAAAATGGGATTGCTTTGGGTAACTGGGTTGTGTGGGGGGAGGGAATAATGGGATGGTGGTGAGGAAAGGGATCGAGGCAAATAATTACCCAGCAGCCTACCCAACCTCTGGAGCAGCACAGCCATCACCATGTTGTCCCAGGAGTGCCCAATGATGACTGCTGCCAAGACAGCATATTCCAAGATCACCCACACTTCTTGAAAGAGAGCATTGCACGGAATGATATTGTCTGATGTGTTCCTGATGCAGAACTCACGCTTAAGATGTAAGGATGACTCAAGCCTGGAAATGCCCAGTTGAATTTCTAAAGTACTTTAGAAAAAAAATGAAGGAATGATTGTGATGCTACAGCATTTGTACTTTGAAAAAATAACTTTCATTCACAGTATATAATCTTCATGCCATTGAATTTGTAGGCAATAAAGCAGAATGGTACTTACAATAATTGACAGTGAAACTAGCATGTGAATTCATAATGAGCTGTGTTATTGTGAATCAACATATTCTATCTGTGAACAATGCCATGAGTTGAGTTATAATCAAAATATTTTATAAGTTCTTATGTCACACTGTGGATCAGCAAGTATATCCTGAGTCCTAGATAAGCAGTTCTTAATACTAATAGAGATCTACTAAGAGTTTATAAAATTAAGGGAATGAGTTAATCCGTAGGTATCAGAACAGTTAAGTTACTAGGGAAAACTAACAAGGGGAAGTTCAGCTGAAGCAAACTTAGGATCCAATGCATTGATTTTTCTGTAACCTCCTCCAGCAGCAGTGTACTGTGATCAGCTGCTAATGTTAACTGTTTGTGTCAGCTGTCAGTTCCCAGTCCTGCTTGGGTTTAAACAAACTGACATTAGAAAAGGGCAAATTGTTATTTCAGATTCTATCTGAATGATCAGCTGTTTCTATTTACTGTCTTGGGAATGTTCATTTCTCAACTTCGAAACAATTTCATTAGAGATTCATGCTCTTCAGTCTCCTAATTGTGTCTAGTATATAGAATAGGGGGAGCTCTTTTTCCCAGTACTTACTCCTGCCAGGTGCTGGCTACATTGTAAGTTCAGCATCAAAGTAAAAAGGATGTGGGTAGAGACTAAATGGAATTTGCTGACAATTTAGTGACCTTAAACTGACAGCATTACTGATGTCCCACATATTTTGACCAGAAGCACCTCGCTTGAACTACAGGTCAGCTGGAACGAGGCACATGCAGTTGTCGGTGCAATATAATTTTCGGCATCTTCATAACAGATAGGCAAGGCAGTGAATATGGTTCACTTCCTGAGTTTGCAAGATGAATTGTTTTTGAGTGGAGGAGAAGCAAATTCAGCTTTACTACGATGCCACTGTTTTAAGCTGTTTTATTCCTGTACATTAGAAAAAAGCTGAGTCAAGTCATGATATTGATAAAGCCAAGCCAAGAATTACAGAACAGGCTAAACAAAATACAAACAAAATTAAATGTAATTTAGTGCTGGCTAATGTAAAGTTGTTCATATAAGAAAGAAAAATAATTCAGTGTATATTCTGTGAATTGTATTGACACATCAAAGAAGGACATTAAAAGAGATCAATATGTAGACTGATTGTCAATGGATTGCGTCCAAGTTATTCAGATGACCAACTAACAAAGCCAATAGGATAGTGAACAACATCGTCATATAGAATGGTTCATATGAGATGAAGCTGTGTTCATTCCATTTAGTCTTGGTCACTGAGAAACTCAGAGATTAAAGAGCAGAGCAGTGAAGAACCATTTGGCTAATCCCTTATGTCGGGGGCTTGAGTAATGAGCAAAGAGGAAAGTGGCATTGTTCCTTCAACCTGGAAAAGGGATCTTTGAGGGGTGAGCTTAGAGGGGATTGAATGATGCAGAAAAAAATAAATCCACTATAGTGTTCTGATTTAAACATTGTGTCCAGAAATCTTTAAGTTTTTTTCCTCAGGGAGCAGTTAAGCTGGAAATGGTGAGTGAGGCCTCAGGGGGCCAATGGGTCTGTTTCTGTTGTATGACTCTAGGACTCTAAGGATAGCCTCAATTGGTGTAGGAAAGTTGCCATGCATACAGGTATCCTTTCATTGTCTGCCTAAGACTAGTTCTTATTTTAGTTTATGAATTGGCAATTAATTCATTGAATCTGTTCAAAAGACCTTGTGTAACATTTTAGAGCAGAGTAAATTGTACCTCCTACTTGGTTATAGTTGTAAAGTTAATATATTTCCAAGGTTTTGGCTGATGGATTAACATCCTACCCTATGCTAAATATGGGGTAGCTAGCAATGAAAAGGTATTCATATAAAATCCAACTTTATTGGTCTGCAGGAAGCTGATAAATTTAAGATGAATTCTTTATAAGTATATGAAGATGGATACAACTTTGCAAAATTCTCTGGGTTTAGGATTTGAAATATATAATGCCGTGCAAAAGTCGTAGGCACACGTAAAAAAAATCTGTAAAGTGAAGATGCTTTCAAAAATAATGAAATAAAAAGTTTCTAGATATAAAATAATAACTATAAAGACCATTGATCAGTAAAAACGATATCAAATCAATATTTGGTGTGACCATCTGTTGTTTTAAAACTGCATCAACTCTCTTAGGTTCACTGTCAAGCAGTTTTACAAGAAAACCGGCTGATGAGTTGTTCAATTTATTTTGGAGAACTTACCAAAGGACTTTTGCAGACTCTGGCTGTCTCACTTGCTTCTGTTTCTCTAGGTAATCCCAGACAGCCGCTATGATGTTGAGGTCAGCCTACAGAGAAGCCAACAATGTTGAAAAAACGAAAGAGTTGATTGTGGATTACAAGGGTCGAGGGGACTGTAGTTAAGAAGGTAAGTAGTTTCAAGTTCCTCGCTGTACACATTACAGAGGATCTCACCTGGACTGTACATACCGGATGTGCAGTGAAAAAGCACAACAGCACCTATTTCACCTCGAGCACTGAAGACGTTTGGCATGAGTCCCCAGATACTCAGGATTTTCTACAGGGACACCATTGAGAGCATTCTGACTGGCTGTGTCACTCCCTGTACGGGCACTGTACTACGCTCCTTCGTAGGGCACTGCAGAGAGTGGTATGGACAGCCCAGCGCATCTATGGATGTGAACTTTCCTTTATTCAGGACATTTACAGCAGCAGGTGCACAAAAAGAGCCCGGATGATCATCAGTGACTCCAGCCGCTCCAGCCACAAACTGTTTCAGCTGTTTCTGTCTGGCAAACAGTACCGCAGCATTAAGGCCAGGACCAATAGGCTCCAGGACAGCTTCTTTCACCAGGCCATCAATGCACATTGATCTGACTGCATATCTGACTCTACATTGTATCTGACTGTACACACATGTATACTGAACAATTTTGTATACAATCTTAGTGTTTGGGCAATACCCTCCCACATTTTCCTTCCTTATTGCTTGTACATAACGATGGAGAAGCACCATAAAGATTTTTATTCCCTCATGTTGTGAGATGGATGTAAGAAATCAAATCCTAATTCTACTAAGGGTTCTGTGGAGACCATACCATCTCAAACTATATAAAAAAAATCTCAGGTGATGAAGGCTTTTGCACAATACTGTGTTAGTATGTATATCTACCAACATTCTAGATCCCAGCATTTTCACTCTAGTAACGTTAGGCTAACAAACAGGTTGTCAAACAACTGTTGTCTCTCTTAAGTAGTGGGGTCACATTTGCTACCTATCAATCTACATGAGCAGTTCCACAATCATTTCTGAGGATAACTAGAGCATTTACTTTTTCTGAACTTTCTCTACTTCTTTCAAACTCTGAATCAAGTCCTTGGAGTTTACCATCTCTCAGGTTCATCAACTTCCCTATCTTTTTGACTAATATTAGTTCTTCCATTGCCTCACTCACTAGACTCCTGGTTCTGTCATATTCCCAACAGGTTCTGCGTGAAGACGCTCAATGTCATTTAATTTCTATGGAAATTCCTAACCTTCCCCTTGTATACTGTTGACAAATGACATAGATTATGCTCGGGCTTTATCCATGCTTGCATGTAACAGCCTAATGTATCAAGCAGAATAAAAACAGGAAAGAATTGCAAATCGTATGCTTGATCCAAATAGTCTGATTTCAGAATACCACATATTTTATCTTCATTTTTGGGTTCTATAATACCAACCATCTGCTTGGCAATGTGGGAGTTGCTCAGCTATGTCCTGAGTACAAAAAGCAGAACAAATCCAATCTGACTAATTATCACCCAGTCAGTGGAGTGATGAAAAGTATTGTTAAAGGTGTCATTGTTTGGGTTTCATCTAGGATCAATCAACTCTTGACACTGCCACAGCCTGCGTCCAAATTAATACCGAACTTTGCACTGACTATCTCCATGAGCAGTAAAGCTCCGGAAAAATGTGGATAAGTAATGAGTAACATTTGCACCACATATGTGCTACGTGTGATAATCTTCAATAATGAAGAATCTAAACACCCTCTAATGACATTCAGAGGATGAGCGTAGGCAGAGTCATCACAGATTCAGAGGAGGCCTAAAGCCCAGAACTTGAGCCAAAGAATTTAAACCACAGATCCCGAGTGTGAGCCAAGGGGTGAGAATTGGGGAACGTTACACATTTAGGGCAGTGCAAGAATCCCTTGAGTAATGAGTGAGGTTAGGTTAATTAGTTTACAGATATCTTCACTGCCAAGGCTCTGGAGTCCAGAGTCTAATATTAACAGACACTTAACGAGGCCGGTCAGAGGAATACTGAGGCTACAAGACCATGTTAGTGGTTCTGAATATCTTCTTTCCACTACCTGAACAACAAAAACCAGAAGTTTGATAGTATAACCTATTGTCTATCAATATGTGAGGATGCAGGATGAAGCAACCTGACTGTTTGCGTGCATCCCATCCAATGTTCAGTCCCTTCATCCTTGGTGCATTATGGCTCCAGTGCCTCCTATCCATAAAATACATTGTGCCAGTTCAACACAACACTAACATTACTCTCCAGACCTGAGTCAATATCAATTAAAGTGATGTGGGAATGCTATTACCTACGGCAAATGCTGCACATGCCCATTCAAGGCCACACAACCCTTGCCTGAATATTTAGAAAGGTGAGTGTAGCACCTACTGGAGCACTTTGTGTAGAAGACTGTCTTAACCTGATTGCCATGATTGTCACTAGATTCTTTCTTAACCTTGCTGACACAAGCCTTAATCACTCACAGAATCCTCATATCACAGCAATCACATGCATAGTAAAAGCACAGCCGTCAACTGGGTATTAAACAGGTATTACAAATTGAAGACCTACACCTCTGTGGATAGTTTATTCATTAATATTTAATCTCCTACACTTTGCACTAAGACTCTAATGATTTAATAATGCTCTAATTATATTCTGCCTAGGAAACTGTTGTTTCAACAGTAATACCTGGCTTGAGTAATATCATCATGCTGCTGGTTAATGTTTCGCTGTTAAAAATTACAGTGACTACATCCAAATCCAGGTGTCATTGTCCATTTGAATATTGATGCACAATTTACCTTGCAAAGTTGCAAACAGCTACGTATTTGGCTGTCGAGCGGGCAGTGGAGTCCGTGGAAGCAGAGTCCTGGGCTTTGGCTAAGTGGGCTTCGGCGTAAGGGGATTTCGGCAAGCTTGTGTGATTGCTCGCTGAGGGGAAGAAGGTAAGGTCACTAGGTGCTTTTTAGACATTCTATTAATCCAGTTCAGGTATGGGGGAGACAGTCAGAGCAGTGGTGTGCTCCGTATGCAGTATGTGGGAGGTCAGGGTCAACACAGTTGTCCCTGATGACCACACCTGCAAAAGGTGCGTCCAGCTGAGGCTCCTATCAGACCGAGTTAGGGAGTTGGAGCAGGAGCTGGATGAACTACGGATCATTCGGGAGGTGGAGGCAGAGATAGATAGGAGTTATCAGGAGGTAGTCACACCAAAAAACCAAGAAGTAGGCAGATGGGTGACGGTCCAGAGGGGCAGGGGGAGCAGGCAGAGAGAGCAGAGCACCCCTGCGGCCATTCCCATTAACAATAAGTATACCATACTGGATACTGTTGATGGGGATGACCTACCAGGAATGAGTTGTAGTGGTCCTGCCTCTGGCACAGAGGTTGAACCCTCAACTAGAAAGGGGAGGAGGGAAGAGAAGAGAGCGATAGTTTTAGGGGACTCTATAGTTAGGGGGGCAGATAGGAGATTTTGTGGGGCAGATCGGGAGTCTCGGATGGTATGTTGCCTCCCTGGTGCCAGGGTCCGGGACATCTCAGATCGGGTGCAGGCTATTCTTGAGAATGAGGGCATGAACCCAGATGTAGTGGTCCATGTAGGGACCAATGATGTAGGTAAGGTGAGTGAGGGGGTCCTGCTTAGAGAGTTCAGGGAGTTAGGAGTGAAGCTGAAAGGCAGGGCCTCCAGGGTGACAATCTCGGGATTGCTACCTATGCCACGTGCGAGTGAGGCGAAGAATAGAATGATTATGCACATTAATACGAGGCTGAGAGCATGGTGCAGGAAGGAAGGGTTCAGGTTTTTGGATAATTGGTCTTTGTTCCAGGGACATTGGGATCTGTTTCGAAGGGATGGTCTACATCTGAATCGGAGGGGTACTAACATTCTTGCAGGAGTATTTGCCAGTGCTGCTCGGGGGGGTTTAAACTAGATGTGCAGGGGGCAGGGATCCAGATCCAAAGGGTTGGTCAGAAGGTGCATGGGGTTAAATGTGTACAAGGTTTGGGTGATCTTGAGAAGGTCATCAAAATTCAGGGTGCAATTTGCCAGATGGAAGTTCAAGGAGCTGGGTTAGGTACAGTAGACAGTGTTTTAAGCAAAGAGAGGAGGAATGGGCTAAGAATTCTATACTTGAATGCGCGTAGTGTCAGAAATAAGACAGATGAGCTTGAAGCTCAGATGAAAATGGGGAACTACGATATTGTTGGGATAACGGAGACATGGCTGCAAGGGGATCAGGCCTGGGAATTGAGTGTACCAGGGTATACGTGCTATCGTAGAGACAGAAATATGGGAAGAGGGGGTGGGGTGGCCCTGTTGGTGAGGAATGAGATTCAGTCCTTAGCAAGAGGTGACTTGGGAACAGGGGAAGTAGAGTCTGTGTGGATTGAGCTGAGGAACAGTAAGGGTAAAAAGACCCTAATGGGTGTTGTGTAGAGGCCCCCAAACAGTAGCGTGGATATTGGGTACAAGTTGATTAGGGAGTTAACATTGGCATGTGCTAAAGGTAATGCAGTCGTTATGGGAGATTTCAACATGCAGGTGGACTGGGAGAATCAGGTAGGTGCTGGACCCCAGGATAGGGTTTGTGGAGTGTCTAAGGGATGTATTTTTGGAACAGCTTGTGCTTGAGCCAACCAGGAACGAGGCTATTTTGGACTTGGTGATGTGTAATGAACAGGAATTGATAAGTGATCTTGAAGTAAAGGAGCCATTAGGAAGTAGTGATCATAACATGATAAGTTTTTATCTACAATTTGAGAGGGATAGGGGCAGATCAGAGGTGTCAGTGTTGCAATTAAATAAAGGAGACTACGGAGCCATGAGGGAAGAGCTGGCCAAAGTTAAATGGGCGGATGCCCTGGCAGGAAAGACAGTGGATCAGCAGTGGCAGATATTCTTGGGCATAATACAAAAGATGCAAATGCAGTTCATTCCAATGAGGAGGAAGGATTCAAAGAGGGGGAAGGGGCCACAGTGGTTGACAAAGGAAGTCAGAGATTGTATAGCATTAAAGAAAAAGAAGTATGACAGGGCTAAGATGAGTGGGAATACAGATGACTGGGAAAGTTTTAAGGAACAGCAGATCTTAACTAAAAAAGCAATACGGAGAGAAAAAATCAGGTATGAGCTCAGTCTAGCCAGGAATATAAAAGGGGATAGCAAAAGCTTTTTTAGCTATGTGAAGAGAAAGAAGATAGTTAAGAACAATGTTGGCCCCTTGAAGAATGAATTGGGAGAAATTGTTATGGGAAACAGGGAAATGGCAACAGAATTTAATGCATACTTTAGATCTGTCTTCACCAGGGAGGACACAAGCAATCTCCCAGATGTATGGATGGGCCAGGGTCATAAGATATCAGAGGAATTGAGACAGATTGACATTAGGAAAGAAACTGTAATGAGTAGACTGGTAGGACTGAAGGCTAATAAATCCCCGGGTCCAGATGGTCTGCATCCGAGGGTTCTAAAAGAGGTGGCTCAGGAAATTGCGGATGCATTGGTAATCATTTTCCAATGTTCCTTAGATTCAGGATCAGTTCCTGAAGATTGGAGAGTGGCTAATGTTGTCCCACTTTTCAAGAAGGGAGGGAAGGAGAAAACGGAGAACTATCGCCCTGTTAGCCTAACGTCAGTCGTGGGGAAGATGCTTGAGTCCATTATTAAGGACGAAATAGTGGCACATCTAGATGGCAGAAAGAGGATTAGGCCAAGCCAGCATGGATTTACCAAGGGCAAATCATGCTTGACTAATCTGTTGGAGTTTTTTGAGGGTGTAACAAGGATGTTAGACGAGGGTAAGCCAGTGGATGTTGTGTACCTAGATTTTCAGAAGGCATTCGATAAGGTGCCACATAGGAGATTGGTGAGTAAAATCAGAGCTCATGGCATTGGGGGCAGGGTTTCAACATGGATAGAAAACTGGTTGGCAGATAGAAAGCAAAGGGTAGCAGTGAATGGGTGTTTCTCAGACTGGCTGGAGGTGACTAGTGGGGTACCACAGGGCTCTGTATTGGGACCACAGCTCTTTACGATTTATGTCAATGATTTAGATGAGGGCATTGAAAACTATATCAGCAAGTTTGCTGATGATACTAAACTGGGTGGCAGTGTGACATGCGAAGAGGACGTTAGGAGAATACAGGGAGACTTGGATAGGCTGAGTGAGTGGGCAGATACTTGGCAGATGTCATTCAATGTGAATAAATGTGAAGTTATCCACTTTGGAAGCTGGAACAAGAGGGCAGAGTATTGTCTGAACGGTGTTGAGTTAGGTAAGGGAGAAATGCAAAGAGACCTAGGAGTCCTAGTTCACCAGTCAATGAAGGTGAATGAGCAAGTGCAACAAGCAGTAAAGAGGGCAAATGGAATGTTGGCCTTTGTTACAAGGGGAATTGAATACAAGAGCAAGGATGTTCTTTTGCATTTGTACAGGGCCCTGGTGAGACCACACCTGGAGTATTGTGTACAGTTTTGGTCTCCAGGTTTAAGGAAGGACATTCTGGCAATTGAGGAAGTGCAGCGTAGATTCACTAGGTTGATTCCTGGGATGGCAGGGCTGTCTTACGCAGAGAGATTGGAGAGATTGGGCTTGTACACGCTGGAATTGAGGAGATTGAGAGGGGATCTGATTGAAACGTTTCATATAATTAAAGGATTTGATAGGATTGAGGCAGGAAATATGTTCCAGATGTTGGGAGAGTCCAGTACCAGAGGGCATGGATTGAGAATAAGAGGTCAGTTATTTAAAACAGAGTTGAGGAAGAGCTTCTTCTCCCAGAGAGTTGTGGAGGTGTGGAATGCACTGCCTCAGAAGACGGTGGAGGCCAATTCTCTGGATGCTTTCAAGAAGGAGCTGGATAGATATCTGATGGATAGGGGAATCAAGGGATATGGGGACAAGGCAGGGACTGGGTATTGATAGTGAATGATCAGCCATGATCTCAGAATGGCGGTGCAGACTCGAGGGGCCGAATGGTCTACTTCTGCACCTATTGTCTATTGTCTATTGTCTATTGTATTTGAAATGTAGGAAGACCCTTCATTGGAAAACTGCCAGTGTCCCTTCTCACGGCCCCAACACTACCTCTCACAGCTGATTTTATCTTCTTTAAATTCGGAGATGGAGCATCTACTGAGGCATACAATACTGTCCAGATTTATGAGATCATAAATAATCATCTCTTTCAGAAAACAGGTAATTATCTATCAATAAAGGAGCAATTCATATCATGAACTACAGGTTATCACTGGAGCAAAAGTAATTGATAGAAAAGTCATGCAGAGGGGAGGGGTTGAAGAAGTGGAGCTAGCGGTTTGTAGGTGAGGGGGGTTGGGCGTGTTGACGTCAGGGTAATGCTCACACCCAGTTTTCCAGAATGTATTCCCTTCTGTAATGTGCAATAAAGAGGAAAAGCAAAGTTCCGATCCTTCTGTGGTATAAACAGTTTTGGAATTCTTCATATTTTCTGATAAAAGTCAAATTGGAGCAGAATGCATGAAATTAAATTGCTCCTCAACTCCTCTGAATGACCAGTCTTTAAGGATACTACTAATGATCCAAGCTGGCTAACTAATCATCCAGAATGAAGGGACACAGAGCTATTTAGGGTAATACAAATTCAGTGAGTCTTTATCATGTTTGTTATGGTTCCTACTGTCCATTGACAGACATAGTGTCCTTTGTACGAAGGCAGCAAATGGACTCTCAAACAAGCAAGCAGGGCTCAGATTTGAGAACAAATTTCCTGACCATTTTCATCATTGAGAATTTGCCACCTTTTTGGATGGCTCCTGCAGGAATAGGTTATCCACAGTGTGTTCCTCTGGGCTGAGGTGAGATGCCTACCTCCACATGGCCAACAGTGAAGTCCACTTTGGAATCTCCATATGATTTTGTAAAGGGTTTCTTCAACTTGGTGCAGAATCAGTGTTTTTTTTTATTACAACTGAGTCCATTGCATTTTAAATGGCCATTGATGACACTGATGTATTTCCATCAGCCCTATGTTCCAGCTTGCACATGATGGACGTGACATTGGGTGTGACCAATCAGCTGTTGTGAGTTGATCATGAAAACTCCTGCGTGTGCAAGATGGTAGAAGTTGACTCATCTAGATACTCACACTTGGGTCTTGGTTTGAAGTCCAAAAGATGAATATAGGATACTTTGTAGTTAACAGCTCTGTGAGAATATGTTGATCTTTATTTGACTGTTGTATTCCACGCTACAGTAGTGCACTGATCACATGTCCCCATTCTATTGATGCCAATGGGCATGTGGAGTCCACTGCTCATCAATGTGTGAGATGAACAATTCACAGATTACATCTGTATGGCAAGTCAACTTCAACTGTCTTCTGAGACAATTATTGTTTACTGCTGTAGTTTTGAACCTGAGGCCTGGTCATAGCCTTGGGGAAAGTGAAGGTAATAGAAACATTACAGGAGAGCAACAACTAGACATCAGAATCCAAAAACTATCAGGTTCTCTTGAAGCCTGATCAGTCTTCTCATGCTACATATGATTAGACTGGAGGCTGAATCATGAAACAGAGTGGATCTTTTACATTGTGGAAATGCAAGTGAATCTTCTGCCTGACTGACAAGAGGGCAAGTCCAGGACAGATGCCAAGCATGAGATATCCATAGGAAGTCTTACACTGATTGAGAGATGACTGGAATCATAGAACATATACAGCAGAGAATATAGAACAGTACTACACAGTACAGACCTTTGGACCACAATGAGTGCCAGATTTTTAACCTTCTCCAAGATCAATCAAACCCTCCCCTCTCACATGGCCCTCCATTTTTCTTTCGTCTATGTGCCTATATAAGAGTCTCGTAAATATCCTTAGTTTATCTGCCTCTACTACTACCCCTGCATCATGTTCCACATGCCATCATCCTCAGTGTAAAAAAAAAACATACCTTTGATATAACCCCTACACTTTCCTCCAGTCACCTTAAAAATATACCCTCTTGTATTAGCCACTTCTGCTCTGTGAAAAAGCCATTCAGTGTCCACTCTATCAATGCCTCTTTTACAGCTCTATCAATTCAGCTTCATCCTACTTTGCTCCAAAGAAAAACTGCCCTAGTTTGCTCAACCTATTTTCATTAGACATACTCCCTGATCCAGGCAGCATCCTGGTAAATCTCTTTTGCACCCTCTCTAAAGATTCCCCATCCTTCCCATAATGAGACGATCAGAACTGATTGCAATACTCCAAATTGGCCTAAACAGAGTTTTATAGAGCTGCAGCATTACCTCACAGCTCTTGAACTTAATACTCCAACCAACACAACATACACCTTCTTAACTACCCTATCAACTTGCACAGCAAATTTGAAGGATGTATGGATGAGGACTCAAGATTCTGTCATTCCTTCACACTACTAAGAATGCTAACATTAACCTTGTCCTTTGTCTTCGTTTGACTTTCCAAAGTTCACCTGCCACTTCTCAACCCAGGCCTGTATCCTGCTAATGTCCTGTTGTAGCCTACAATAATCTTCTAAGTCATTTATAAAAATCGCTGTGTCACTGACCTCCGGGCAGAATATGCTCCATTTTGCTGCCACATTCTGCCTTCTGTGGGTAAGCTATTTCCAAATCTACACAGCCAAGACTCCCTGGACCCAAGCCTCCAGAAGTACTGAATAACCCTACGTGGGTAACCTTGTTGAACGCCTTACTAAAGTTTATATACACATTTACTGCTCTACCTTCTTCAGTTTGTTTTGTCACTTTCTCAAAGAATTTAATCAGGCTTTTGAGGCATGATATACCCCTCCTCACAAAGCTATGATGATTATCCCTAATCAGAGTATGCTGATCTAAATGCTCATAAATCCTGTCTCTCAGAATCCCTCCCCTGCAATAGTTTACCCACCACTGATGAAAGGCTCACTGGCCTATAATTTGCAGAATTATCCCTATTGCCTTTCTTGAACAAAGGAATAACATTTGCCACTTTCCAATCTTGGTTAAATGTTCCACATCTCCTGCCATTCATGGTTTCTTTACTCTATCATTGTTTCCCTCCCTCAATAACACCAACAGATCCAGTACCCCATACAAATAACCCCCAAACAGCCACTACATTTCTGCCGTGCATTTCCCTGAGTACATCTGTTCCAATTTTATGCTTCAAAATTCCTGTCCAATATCATCATAGTTCACTCTCTCCCAGTTAAATATTATTCCATACTGTCTGCTCCTATCCCTGTCCAAGGCTTTGATAAATGTCAGGGTATTGTGATCACTGCCTCCGAAATGCTCACTCATCCACTGATCTATCACCTGACAAGAGTCAATGCCAGTTTGGTCTTCCCTCTAGTTGACTTGTCCACATACTATGTCAGGAATCCTTCCTGGACACACCTAACAATTTCTGCCTCATCTAAACCTTTTGCACTAAAGAGGTGCCAATCAAAATTGGGGAGGTTGAAGACACCCATGGCAGCAACTCTGCTATTCTTGCATCTTTCCAAAATCAGCCTCCTGATCCACTCCTCAGTGTCTCTGTTGCTATTGGGGAGAGGGGTCTATGGAGTACTCTCAATAGAGTGATCGCTCCCTTTCTGTTTCTGACTTCCCTTCACAATGACTCAGTAGCTAATCCCTCCATGATGTTCTCCCTTTCTGCAGCTGTAACACTCCTGCAATGTAACTCCTCTTTTGACTCCCTCCTATCCCTTTTGAAACATATGAACCCCAATACATCCAGCAGCCATTCCTGCCCTCCTGCCAGCCAAGTCTCTGTAATGGTTAAACAAGGTTTCACAAAGGGGAATGAACCCAATGACCTTTGCAATTGGTTGTCATCAGAATGAGAATGTGGTTTACTATCACCAGCATATGTTATGCAATTCATTTTTGGTAGCTGCAATGCAAGTTAAAAAAGTTATGAATTACAGTAGAAGTGTATGTTAAAAATTAATTTAAATAAGTATGGTAAAAAAGAGGGGGAGAAAAGGACAAAAATACCCAGGTAGTGTTCATTCAGAAATCTGATGGCAGAGAGGAAGAAGCTCTTCCTGAAATGTTGAGTTTGTTTCTCATAGTTCCTTCTTGATGGTAGCTATGTGAAGAGGGCAAGTCCTGGGTGATGGGAGTCCTTAATGATGGATGCCACCTTTTTGATGCATCGCTTTTTGAAGGTATCCTTGATGTTGGGGAGGAAAGTGCCCATGATGGAGCTGGCTGAATTTACAACTTTCTGCAGCTTTTTCCAAATCTTTGTATGGCCCCTCTATAACAGACAGTGAACCAGGGTACATCTGTAAAAATTTGCAAGTGTCTTTGGTGACATACTAATTCTCCTCAAATTCCTAATGAAAGATGGCCACTGTCATGCCTTTTTTATAATTGCATCAATACTTTGGGCCCAGGATAGATCCTCAGAGATGTTGGGAACACAGGAACTTGAAGCTGCTCAACCTTTCCACTTCTGATCCCTTGATAAAGATTGCTTCCATTGACTTCCCCTTCGTGGTCCACAATCATTCCTTGGTCTTACTGACATTGAGTGAAAGATTATTGATGTCACACTGTTCAACCAGCTGATTTATCATGCTCCTGTATGCCTCGTTGTCATCAACTGAAATTCTGCCAACATTTGATGTGTTGACAGCAAATTTATAGATGGCATTTCTGCTGTTATGTCAAACCTTCAGAACCTTTGACTGGAGTAATGAGAGATTGAAGATGTCCTTGAACACTTCTGCCAGGTTTTCAGAGCCCTGCAAGATACATCATCAGGGCCTGATGCTTTGAGGATTTCACCCCCTTGAAAGATGTTCTGACACTGACCTGCAAGACAGAGATCACAAGGTCACAAAATGCTGCAGGGATTTGCACAGGTATAGTTTTATTTTCCCTTTCAAAGTGTGCATAAAAGGTGTTGAGCTCATCTGGAGTGAAGCGTCAAGCCATTCAGGATGTTAGGTTTCGCTTTGTACCTACCAAGGCTGACATGCATCTAATTCCATTTCTAACCTCAATCAGATTGTTTTTTTCACCCTTAAAATAGTCTTCCTTAGGTTTCACCTGGACTTCTTAGGTCTTGAATGCCACAGATCTAGCACTCATTAGACTCTGAATCTCGTGGTTCATCCATGGCTTTTGATTTGGGTATGTCCGGTATGTTCTTGAAGGCCCCCGCTCAGCCACACAGGTCTTGATGAAGTTAATGACAACTGTAATGCAATCATTCAGACTCAAAGATAAACCCCTGATTATTGTCCAGTCCACTGACTCAAAGCAGTCCTGTAAGCACTGTGCTGTCTTTACGACAGTTATTTGGTTTATAATATTTTTGCTTAGTAATTCATTCAATAGTATTTTCTAGCTAGAATTAGAAGTGTTTGAAGTATATTCATTGCATGTAAAATATATCGGCATGTGATGACGTCACATCCGGTTTCGCCGCGTCTTGTGGGAAAACACCGGTTTGAAATTAGTGCGAGGGTGGGGGCTCACCACGAGGCACACCTGAGCAGAAGCAGTTTTGCAGGCATGAGAAATCACAGTGAGAGCAACGCTGTAAGTTAATAGATAATCGATATATTGAACTAAGATGTTAATGCCGATCCTGTTAGAAGTAACGACGGTAGATAATGTTTATGCTTTCGTTAGTTAAAGAGTCGCGGATAGTTTGCATGGAAGTGTATTTAAAGTAGTCAATGGAGCAGGTAAGCTCTCCCTGTATACTGCACCTTAGTGTAATGTAGTTATAGTCACCTTTGCAAGTATTTACACTTGAAATGTGATATTAAGGAAGGAACAAATACTGTATCAATCTTGTATTGTTTTATCAACAGTTTTCACCATATGTTAATGTGAAGAGTGAACAGTAAATGGTTAATCTTACTGCGATCTGGTTTGCATTGGCTGTGGTTTATCCGGACGTTAAATTCTGCGTTTCGTTACACCCGAAGGAGAACGTTACAAGCACTCTTCTGCAACCATTGACCATGCCTTCTTCTGGTGCACATGCCTGGTGCAGCAGTCTTCAGTCTCTGCTAACACGCTGGGTGTAGGAGTACAGCTTGGTGATCGGATCTTCCAAAGAGTGGGCATGGGATGGTACAGTAAGTGTTCTTGATAGTGGTATAACAGTGGTAAAGTTCATTGGGTCCTCTGGTTCCATAGGTGATACGTTGAGGGTAGTTGTACAAGCACTTCTTCAAGCTGGCCTGGTTTAAATCTCCCGCAGTGGATAGGGAAGGCATCAGGATGCACAGTTTTGTGACTGTTGATCAGTGCTCAGGGCTTCCAGTGCCTGCTTGACATTGGCCTGAGGTGGAATGTGCACTGCTGCTAGGATGATGGTGGAAAACTCCCTCGGTACATAAATTGGACACCATTTGATCATTAGATGTTTCAGGTTGGGTGAGCAGCACTGATACAGAACCACCACGTCTGTGCGTCACGATGAGTTAATTTATAAATCATACTCCACTTTCTCTGCCTTTAATGGACTGACCTGATCTGACTTTGGGGAGAATGGTGAAGCTTTTGGGCTGCAGTGCTGCGTCCAAAATTGTGGGACTGAGCCATGTTTCCATAAAGTGAGTACACAGCAGTTCCTGAGGTCCCTCTGGAGCAACAATTTTGTTCTGAGGTCTTCAGTTTTATTTTCCAGAGACTGTAAATTCTCCAGTAGGATAGTCAGGATTGGAAGTCTCAGGCCTCTGCATTTCAATCACTTCCATTTCCTTAAAGGGAACTGCATTCATGATCTGAGTCTGTGTCTGAGTTCGTTGATTTTCAGTATCAATAGATATATTAAATGTCTTAAAACAGTGCTGCTTACTGAAGTACCCATGGCTGTGACCACATTTCAGCTGTAGTAGTCCTAAACAGGAATATTTGATGATTTCCACTGGAGCTGCACATAACCAGTCACCACTTAGTGGTGTCACCTTACCAAACTAAGTAGCCTATTTGTCCTTTTGGAAGTAAAATATATAAAGAGCCAAAGATCTTTATACAGTCCAAAGCAGATCTTCTGTGATTTACTGGATTGACATGATATTGTGTGGACATTCTTGTTGGTTAGTTTATGTGAGGGTAATCAGATGATTTTAATGACATAATGTATGAAGTGTACTCATAAGGACCATGGGCACACAAATGTGAAGTAGTGCTGAGGTGCTGCATGTTAATGGTTAGAGCCTATGATCCAACTATGTTCCAGTTGTCCAGTGCCAAACATTTAATTCTTTTTGTATATAAACAACAAGTGTATTATTAGTTATGCTGGTAGAGACAAGTATGTGATAAAAGCAAATTCACTGAACAAATTACTGAGAACAGACGACCTCACAAATGTGCTATCATCCACTTTATTCTTAAATTCATCAGGAGAAATATTTTCTGGACCTGTTTATCACGTATCAGCTTTGTGATTGGTGAGCTTTGTTCACGTAATAAAATGCTACAGTTGTAAATTGTTTTATGAATGAAGAAAATGCAAGAATTTTAGCAAAGTCATTTTCAGTGATTTATAATGAAATAACAATTGGAGATGCTTGAACAGATATGACTAGTAGAAAGATCAACATTTTTCAAAAACATGTGAACCTAATTTCATGTTGATAAATAGTTAGGTTTGGCTGGAACAAAAAAAAGTGGTTAAAAAGATCATATTCTTTCCATAACTGTTTATACTAGTTACTGTGAATAGGTATTGGAACACCATAGGACATTTTTGAAAGTTTCTAACTAGATTTATTATCCAGTTAGTTTTAGAAAATCACTGACACAATTCTAACTTGGACAATTGCCAGAGCAGAGTTTACTTTGGAAGCACACAGATAAAACAATATAGCCATGGGAAGACTGGCTGAATTAATGTGTTTTCCCAGTTCTCCGCTTCCCATTGACTTAGTAATAAATTTTGTTTACTGTCAATACCAAATATAACAGACAGTAAACACGGGGAAATCTGCAGATGCTGGAAATTCAAGCAACACACACAAAATGCTGGTGGAACGCAGCAGTTCCACCAGCATTTTGTGTGTGTTGCTATAACAGACAGTAGTCTAGATGTTTCATTAATATTAATTTGATTGTATTGTTTTCAGGAGGCACTATCATATTTACATTTTTGCTATGGGCATTCTCCTGATGAACTTACATTTCCTTGACTGTTTCCTTGGCATTTTCTTATTGCACCATGTGATTTTTTTTGCACCTGGTAAAAGTACCAGTTACATGACAGTGACAGTGTAGTAGCCACAAGGAAAGGTCTTTGCAGCTGACCTCCTAATGTCCAATTCCACTTGCAACTCCTTGGCAAGTAGATCAGTCCATGACAGTATGCATCTAGTCTTCAGTAATATTCAGACATGAGCTGAGAAGTGGTAGGTAACGTTCACACCATAAGTGTGGTTGGCAATGATCATTGGCAAAGAGACAGCTTAATCACTTGCTGTTAAGTATCTGGCTAGAAGGTGGTGTGGTAGTCATCATTGACCAGATATTCAATTGGACCAGCATTACAAATACATCAACTATAACAGCAGGTCAGAGGCTGGGAGATCCTGTCCCATGTGACTCGCATCCTTCCATCCTGAAACCTTTCCATCACAATGCACAAATCAAGACTGTAATGGTAAGCTTTTGATGTGCTTTGATCAGTGCAACTCCAACAACATTGAACAGCTCGATTCCATCAAAATAGGCTTGACAAGTCCCCTCTTACCACCCTAAACATTCACCCTGCCCTTCGCTGCGGCTGGTTTATCATTTACAAAACACACTGCACTGACCTTGTCACCATCTCTCAACTCCATAACACCTCAGACCAAGGAGAACAAAGGCAGCAGGCACTGGGAACACTGTCACTTGTAGGTTCCCTTCATCATTGGATTAGACAATACACAATTTATTCTTTATTGTTCCTGGTTCTAAACTTTGGAACTCTCTCCCCTTCAGCATTGTGAGTGTACCTTCAGCAGAAGGAATGCAGTTCTTCAAAAAAAATGTCTCATCACCACCCTCTCACAGGCAGTTAGGGACGGCCAATAAATGCTGGTCTTTTGCTCATTGAAAAAGCTGGACTTAGTGTTGCTGCCTGCGATGGAGAGGAGTGTGAGCGAAGGTGAGGTGCAGTCTAACAGGGAGGGATCGTCTTAGTCCCTTTTCTTGTGATCACAAGACTCTGTTGGACATTGGTAGTCTGGAATGCTGTGAGTCCGATTCGCTGTTTCATTGGTGAACAGTGGGGAGCTGCATGGCCTTGGCTGTAGTGAGGAGCAGGCATCAAACCATGTTGTCGTTTGTTTGCAGTCCTGGATATAGAGCTGGTGTCTCACGGCTCCAGCAACCCAAGTTCAGCATTGAACTTGCGTCCTGTCTGGGTGGAGTTTGCACACTCTCCCCATGACCATGTTCAATTCCCCTAGGTCCTCCCACATCCCAAAAATGTATGTGTTAGTAGGTTAGTTCTCCTGGTATAAAGACACATGTTAGTATGTGGAGAGAATAAAATGGATTAGGTTAAGACTAGTATAAAAAATGGGTAGTGTGGTTAGTGTGGACTCAGTGGACCAAAAAGATTCTAAGACTCTACGATTGGTTGTTTGTAGATTTGTTCAAGTATTTTTTTCTTTCTTTTTGTGCAGAATTATGCTGTTTAGCTCATTAAGCTACTCTGATTTGATCTGGGTCGATGGTCACTCTTTACGGAAGGATTGAGTTTGTGCGATTGCTCTCTCTGTAGCCGATGAAAAGACGCTTCCCATTTTCTAATATTTATGTGATTATTGGTTTCCTTCAGTGTTTCACTGTTTTCTTGCTTGTAGATGATTGACGGGTGGGTGATTATTCTTTGTGCTGGGGCTGCGGTGTCGCTGTCACTGTTCTTTTCTGAGAATGCGGGATCAGGGATGGTTTTGTGTAGGAGTTGGTGATTGCTACTGTGGCTGTTTTTTTGCTGCGGGTGAGGGGGAATTTTGGGGTCTGCAAGTTTTGTTTCTTTTCTTTTTCATGCTGGGGTGAGGGGGGTGGGGGTTTGGTGGAGAGTTGACATCTTTTCTTTTATCACCACCTAAGGTCTTTCTGTATTTAATGGCTATCTGGAGTAGAAAATAGCACAGTTGTATTGTACATGCATACTTTGACAATAAAATGAAACTTTGAAAGTTTTGAGCCTTTGATCATGGCTAATTTATTATCGCTCTCAACCCCATTCTCCTGCCTTCTCCCCGTAACCTCTGAGCCTTTTACTAATCAAGAATCTCCACTTTAAATACACTAAATGACTTGGCCAAACCTGAGACAGCAGCAAAGTTAAGCAAAGCAAAGGAGTAATGATAGTTTCATAGAATTAAAAAAAAATTATTTTCTCATAGACTATTGAAGAACAACAAAATGGTGAATGAAAATGACAAACTGAATAAGTATTTTGTATCAGTTTTCACTGCGAAAGACACCAGCAGCATGCTAGAAATTCTAGAGAGTTGGGGGCCATAAGTGAGTGTAGTTGCCATTACTAAGGAGAAGGTACTTGGGAAGATGAAAAGTCTGAATTTTGATTAGTCACCAGGACCAGATGGACTACACCCCAGGGTTCTGAAAGAGATAGCTGATGAAATTGTGGAGACATTAGTAATGACCTTTCAAGAATCACTAGATTCAGGAAGAGTTTCAGAGGACTGCAAAACTCCACTCTTTAAGAAGAGAGGGAGGCATAAGGCAGGAAAATTACAGGCCAATTAGCTGGACTTCAATGGTTGGCAAGATGTTAGAGTTTCAGGGTGCTTGGAGTCACCTGATGTAAAAGGTTGAAGTCAGCATAGTTTCCTTAAGGGAAAATCTTGCCTGACAAATCTGTTGGAATTCTTTGAAGATATTGTGGGCTGGATAGACAAAGGAGTGTCAGTGGATGTTGCATACTTGAATTTTCAGAAACCTATGACAAGGTGCCACACTTATTGTATGTAGGACAGATACTAGCATTGAGAGAGGATTGGCTGACTAGCAGAGGGAATAAAGGTTGCTTTTCCTGCTTGGCTGCCAGTGACTGGTGGCTTTCCGCAGGGATCAGCGTTGGTTTGCTAATTTTCATGTTACATGTTAATGATCTGGATGATGGAGCTAATGAATTTGTGGCTATGTTTACGGATGATACAAAGATAGATGGAAGGGCAGGTTTTGTTGAGGAAGCAGGGAATTTGCAGAAGGGTTTGGGCAGATTAGGAGAATGGGCAAAGAAGTGACAGATGGACTACACCATAGGGAAATGTATGGCTATGCACTTCGGTCAAAGGAATAAAGGTGGAGACTATTTTCTAAACAAAACAAATTCAGTAATTAGGGATGCCAAGGGATTTGGGAGTCCTTGTGCAGGGTTCCCTAAAAGTTAACTTGCAGGCTGAGTTAGTAGTAAGGAAGGCAAATTCAATGTTAGCATTGGTTTCAAGATGACGAGAATACAAAAGTAAAGAAGTAATGCTGAAACTTTGCAAATCATTGGTCAGGACACACTTGAAGTACTGTGAGCAGTTTTGGGCCCCTTATCGAAGAAAAGATATGCTGACATTGGAGAAGGTCCAGAAGGGGTTGACAAGAATGATCCCAGAAATGAAATGTTTAACATATGAGGAGCATTTGAAGCCTTGGTGTCTGTAATCGCTGGAGTTCAGATGAATGGCAGGAGAATCTTATTGAAATTTGCCTAGATAGTGTGGACATGCAGAGAATGCTTCTAATAGTGTGTAAGTCTTGGACTAAAGGCACAATCTCAGAACAGAAGGATGTCTTTTGAGAAGAGAGATGAGGATGAGAGATGAGAATTTGAATCTGTTCAATTCATTACCACAGACGACTGTGGAGGCCAAGTCATTGCGTATATTTAAAGAAGAGATTGAAATACACTTAATTAGTAAAAGTTTAAGTAGTGTCAAAGGTTATGGGGAGAAGGTAGGAGAATAGGGTTGAGAGGGAAAATTCATCAACCATGATCAAATAGTGGAACAGATCTGATGAGGCAAATGGCCTAATTCTCTTTCTGAGTCTTAATTGCAAAGTGGTAAATATCTAGCTGACAGAAAAGAGGGGAGGGAAACATGAGGAGGAGGTATAAGAATTGTCTAATTGTTTTCTCAGTTCAGGAATGGTATAAAACCAGAAGACTCAAGTGAAGTAAATGAATTTTTTTTCAAAAAGGCCAAAACTAATACAAAGTAGCATCTTTAGATCCCTATACATAGAAGTAAATCTAAAAGTTGGTTTTGTGAAATCAGCAGTGGTCAATTGAATTATCAATTCTTTTTAAGAATCACCAACGAGAGATTAGTGTTTTTTACATATATATATATTTGAGAGACAGGCAGAGAAAAGAGACAAGCATCTCATGTTGGACATATTGCTACAATCTAAAATGTTGTGTATGTTATCTGACAGAGACAGAGAGGCTTCTGGCCAAAATTGTATACAACTGTAATCAGTGGTTTGTTCAATCACATTATTAAACTGTCAGGTCTTCTGATCTTTGAAAACAAAACAGCCACTTAATCATGATATCATAGCAGTACAATGCAGGGGTCATGCTTTCTTCTGTGTGTTCTGAATTTCATGGTCTGGGTTGTGATCGTGGAGGATGGATTGGTTTGGAGAGAACAAATATAAGTGTGCTGCTCTCCTGTGTGAAGTAGGATGCACACAGTTCAGCAGTAAGCCAAACTCCACTCAACTGAACTCGGGAGTCAGGATATAGCATTCCAAGCTCCGGGTGCTTTATTTGGGCAGCACAAACATGTACAATTGAGTAAGAATAAAAAGAAGGTGATTTACCATGGCACAAACAAAAGGAAGACCACACACGATTGTGTAAATGCGCTTCAGTCCAACTGAAAAATCCCTCTGGTACAAAATGGCTGCCCTCCTCATGTGGTCCAACTGACTTTCAAATTTAAAATTGGCAGTGCAATCAGAGTAAAAGTCGGCAGGGCTATAATTCAAAGTGAAAGCCTGAACACTCCCCACCTGGTAGCTATAAAGATGCTACAAACAGTTAATGGTATAGGTTACAAAGTTCAGTTGTACTTTTTCAGAAGGAGAACAATCTTAGACATAAGCTTGATTCTTCAAGATGTACAAACGAGCTGAATCAACTCAGCAGGTCGGGCAGCATCCGTTGAAATGACCAGTCAACGTTTCAAGCCGAGAGCCTGATTCTTGCTTTGTCACCTTGAGATTCACTATGCGTTCTCTCCCATTTTTACTTGGAAAGCTGTGTGCTACTGGTGCCATGGGCCAGTCATTTTGGCCTACTCTGCTATCCTTTAGAAACACAACATCAGCTTCTTCGATGTTAGAGCATGACTCTCACCACTTGTGGCGAACTTGCAGAGTCTGTAGATATTATTTCCATTGCCTCCAGAATTGATCTGCTAAATTCTGCACTTGACCACATTGCTGTTTATAGAGGTCCCTTTCTGTAAAGTTTCCAGTTGGGACCGGTATACTCTGTTTCTGTGTGAGAAGTGTGGTGAACTACATATACCTGTCTGGATGCGCTCCCTGCTGACTGCTCCTGTGGCTCCTCCCACAGACCCCTGTATAAAAGTGATCAAGGCCTGAGCCCGGCCTCTCAGTCTCCAGGATGTAGTATGGTGGTCACTCACTGCTTGTTCCTTCTTCCAGTCAATAAAAGCCGATATCTCGCCTTACGTCTCAGAGTGAGTTATTGATGGTGCATCAAGAAGCACAGCAGGAATAAGAATCAATGGTGAGCCTGCATCTGCAAAGATTGGAACCAATGGTCTCAAGTTGTTAATTGCCATTACTTCTGCCATGAGAGTGCACATAACCTCATGACTCAAGCCGGAAGCTCCTGTACAGATCGGCATAGAGCCCAAAGTTCTCCCATATGCTGCCATGTGTGAGGAATCTGCTGGATAAAAGTACCAGGTACAGCCTTAGCTGTTGATACACCTCTGCACCATGAGCCCTTCACTGCATTTCGCACAACTACCGGGTCATTGGGAACTACATACACTACACAAGCACAGTGTTGATAATCCCTCCGTTCATTGCTTCCTGATCACACAGTTGTTCTTCGACATGCCTTTGGCTTCTTGATGGCTGCCCAGATGTCTTTTCATTTCTGGGACCAGTTCCATTAGTCTTAGCAGATTTTCCACTGTACCCCGGATTTGCCCTGGGGCTTTGCCTAGCATTTGGATGTTGGCTAGAGAAACTGTTTTTAGCTAATTCTTTTCTCCACCCAAGTCCATGTGCGCCACATTTATCTTAGGAGGTAGGTTGTTCTGGGACATACTGTTGATATTGGCGCTTTGCAAGATACCATGTTGAGACTGCAAATTGGCGTTTACCTTCTCTTTAAGATTATTGTGGTTTGTGCAAGGGCTGCACAGAGAAGGGCTCCCATTTTCCAGAATGTTTATCTTAAAGCAGTGAACAATAGGACTGTGAATGTCCCTAAAGGCATATGTTTCATCAACAAGGACCCATCCTAGGTCCAGCTTCGGTGCAAAGGGTGCTTTGCCAGAACAGCTGGTATACTTTGTGACCTTATGTGCTGTAAGGATATCTCTCCAAAGCAGAAGAAGGATTTCGACTTTATCATCTAGATGTGGGATCTGTTTGGCAGGAAACTTGAGGTGGGTGTGATAGAGAGCAGCTTCAGAAGTCGGAATTTCTTCATGATTATCTGGAATGTCATTGCACTCAATTAGTGTTGCAAGTGTAAGAGTAATGTCATGCTTCAATCTGATATCCTGATGTTCCATGAACCAGAACAGGTCATCAAGATGTAGGGTGATGAATCGCAATGAATGCCAAACAGATCAAAGAACTCTGACCAGGCTGTGGATCTGTTGCTCTGCCCATTGAGCATAGTGTACTTCTTGAAAGCATTCTCTCATTGCCCTTCTGGATACATTTTAACTAAGCATATCTTGAAGCAGGATTTAGTGGCTAGAGTGTTGTTACAAACCTCTGTGCACGATGAGTTCACAGACAGCAAAGCTTCTTCCTCTTCCTCCCAGCCGTGCTCTGAAGCGATGCCCATGGAAGAGGACCAGAAGGTAGAGCGGTAACATGACTGTCGCCGTTCTATTCATCACATGTTAGTGTGTCCTTGCAGTTCTGTGCTAGGTGTGATGAAGAAGAACAAAATCTGAAGCAAGACTCTTGCTCTTTCAGGTCAGCTTCTTATTCCTGAATGGTTTTTAGCCTAAAGCCATTGCACTTTGACAATGGGTGAGGTTTATTATGGATGGGGCAATGTTTTGCTGGTCTTCTTTAAGTATGGCTTCACTCTGGGAGACAATGGCTTTATGTCATGACAGTGGAGTTCTAATGTTTCTGTGCTTCAGAGGAGGCTCCTTGCTCCAAGATGAGCTCAGGCTGGGTAGAGAGAAGCTGGGATAATTTCTTACTTTAGCTTGATGGCAGACGAAAAAAAGAAAAGGGGGTGGGTATGAGACTCCATTCCCTACTTTATACATTGAATCTTGAGAAATCCATTTCTCTTGCAGAGAATGTGGCAGCTTTTCAACAATGCGACTAATGCCGGGGGCAAAGTATAAATAAGCTAAGCCAGGCAGATAACCATCTTCCCTTGCTGAAAGCAGCTCGATTAACAGATCCCCAAGTTCTCTTAACTTTATCCTTATTTGAAATCTTTGGAAAGCTGTCCAGCTTCTTGAAAAGTGTGCTTTTTATTACCTCTGGCACACTGTAGATTTCGTCGAGCCTGTCCCAGGTCATTCTTAAAGCTGCAGCTGGGTCGCTTACTGGAACTGCTCTAAAGCACTGAGTGTAGTCTGAGCATTCCTTACTAAGCCATTTTGACAGCAAATCCAATTCCTCACCAGCAGTAAGATCCAGGTCTTTGATTGTATTATGAAACAATGACTTTCTGGATAGTCACCAAAGTGTGATAGGCCGATGCTCACGAGCTCACTGCGAGCCAGATATTTTGCCACATACATCATGACTGAAATCTGGACAACTTTCTGATAAACTACCTTTGTACTGAGGCGTGTTAAACCTTGACTGTTGATGTGGATCATTTCTGTCAAATCTTGGCATTGTCTTCTCTGTTTTAACTGCAGGGGAATTCCTTGTTTGGAGCTGGACAGGTAAGTAAAAGTTGCATAACATATGTGAAGGATTAAGTATTCCTGAGCTTTGCTGTAAGCAACTAACTGGGGGGTGACCATTGGCTACAGAGTGCTGATCGCTGTCCTTTTCTGAAGTGTGAAAGGTAAATTGAATGGAGTGTTGAGACCATTGATCCTGTGTGCTGTAGCAGGCAGACTCAGACTGCTGGCTAAGGCATTTGGCTTGGTCCCTGACATAATCGCTCACATGCTCATGTGTGTCTGTGTTGTTACTGGGTGGCTTTTTCTACTGTAAGCCTCCTCACCCTCTTGCTCTGCTGCTGCCTTCAATATCTCTCCCTGGGTGATAGCAGCTGCAGCCTCTTTTTGAAAATGCAGTGCTTCCAAATTAGCCTCTAGCCGAGCTTTGTCTGTTTTAATGGCTGTTTCCCTCTGTGCAAAGGTAGCACATGGTGACGCAGCCTCTGCCTCCTCTCTGGCTTGTGCTGCTCCAGCACCAACTGATGGTCTGCACGATCGCGATGAACTGCAGTGAGAACTGTTGTCAGACACTCTGTCTAGTGAGCTCTGTCTTTCTTGTGGTGCTGTGTGGTTTGAGTACCCTGGCTTGTTATTCACTGGCATTGACTGCTCCTACGGTGTTTGGCCAGCTGCATTCTCGTCTTTTCACTGCACTGCTCTCTTTGTGTGTGAATTAGGAAATACACAATTCAGCAGTAAGCCTAACTCCATTCAAGTGAACATGGGAATCAAGATATAGCATCCCAGCTCTGGGTGTTTTACTTGGGCAGCACACACATGTACAATTGAGTAAGAAAAAAAAAGACAATGAATTACAATGGTGCAAAGGAAAGTCATCCCGGGATTGTGTAAATGTGCTTCAGTCTGACTGAGAAACCCTGCTGAAACAAAATGGCGACCCACCTCACTTGGTTCCATTGACTGTCAAATTTAAAGGTGGCAGCATCATCAGTATTGAAGTTAGCAGCCCAATCATAATAAAAGTTGGTAGGGTTATGTTTCAAAGTAAAAGCCTGAACAATAAGCAGTTTAAACAAAAGTTGGATTGGCTACTAAGATTAAAATTTATTGACAACTGAACTTTGAACTTTAATACTTTTAATACAAATGATATCAGGTAGCAACTGTCTTAGGATGTAACAGTGCGACAGATGTACACCTAGTCATACTGCTAAACTTTTGGGACCCATTTTGTGCCCCAAGCCTTCAATAATCCAATAAGCAGAACTCTGAAATTTGGGGAATGGGTAGGAAAGTAAACGATTGATCAAGTCTACATCTGCCCCTAGTCTTTCTTTCTTGATGTTTTAGAACTGGAGTCTTTCCCTTTTCTAATGATGTGTCTGTATTCAGACCCAAATTAAAAATTATATATAGCTACATTTGTGAAGCCAGGCAGAGTCAGAACGAGTCAACAAAACTGAGAAGCCTGAGAATAATGAATTGGAGAAAGATTGATTCCTATAGCTAACAAACTCTGTTTCCAAAGTTTGTAAGTTTTCTCCTATTACATCAGTGCTATTTAGATCAATGGTGATTGGAAAACTTAATTGAAGAGAAATGATTTCCAGGAAAGCTTAATCTGGTATATTCTGATCAATAATTACAAGGCCATGAAAAGCCACCTGCTTCCATGGAAGCAAAGCTGTTGTTCTATTAAGTAGATTGCAGAGGAAACTGTTTAATATCAACTGACCCCTGTGCAGAGCAGAACAATGCAGATGGTGGGACTGAATTGGAACAAGGTCCTTTATCCATCATCTAAAACATGAAATGACCAGCTGTTACTCTCTAACGATCATGGTTAGATCCTCATTGTTGAGTTGATGATACTTAATTGTGTGTTTATTCAGGAGAAACAGCTAACCTCCTATCACTCTGAAAGTGTGCCTTCTCTCATCTGTAGAGCCAAAACCTGTCATCATTTTGTACTGCAACTGGAAACGCAGTACACATCTGCAATGTGGATTTGGCATTGGAATATTCTGAACTATCCTAATTGTATTACTATAAAACCGTCCTATTTTTTCTGCATTTTCCTTTGGTCATGATTACTTCCATTTCTCTGCCATTTCTATTCTGTAACTGACCAATTGAGAACTGGTAAATATCTCATTCATATCCTTCCATTCAAGACCCCTTAGAAATTCCATCAAGAACAGCTAAATTCTAACTACAAAAGAGAATTTTTTCATTAGTATGACCACTATTTTTCAAAAGGCTCTTGTCAAACAAAATGAAGTAATTATTTTTGACAATACTATGTCCTGAATTTATCATATTGTGTCTTCTTGGGATATGATTTACTGGCTTGGAGCATTCAATACAATCCCTGGTTCCAGTTGAAATCCACTGAATAGTCACAGCATGTACAGTATTTTTAAAGGATTGTGATAAATGCTGTGTGGTGGTAGACTCACAGCAGAAGTGTGGAGAACGTTGAGCACCATTTTGGCATTGCTATTGTTTTGAATAGCAGGAGTTGTTGAGAATTATACAGGCACCTCATTGGGACATCTAATTAGAGTGCCTTTATTGGGGAGTAAAAAGTCCCCAAGTACTGAATTCATAGCTCTAAGGCACCATTTTAATTTCAAACCAATATCATATGTGGAGAATTTACAATGAATAGTAGATTTAATGTGGTATAAAGTCTCCAATGGCATTTTTATGCACTTTGTGTTTGATTGAAATTTGTTATATAATTTTGCTAAAATCATATGGCACTTACATGCACTTCCTGCGTATAATGTCCTGCAGATGCAAAATAATTACACAAAGCTAAGAAGAAATGCTACAAATCTATATTACAAGCATTTGCTTAAAACAAATGTGTAGTCAGTTCTCCTTTTTTTCATAGCAAATTGCATTTTCCTGTTGAATTACAGAATGATGAATAAAGGTGTTAAGAAAATTGTCCCTAAATTGAAGAACTTTATTTGTTTTTTTGGATGAAAAGCTGATAAAATTTTTTACAATGCATGTTTAAAACTTATTGAATGTGGCTTTACAGCAAACATTATTGTAATGTGAAGGAAAATACATTCAGGTAAGTGAATTAATGCAGGTTTGTATATCTGTAGGCTAAAGTGGCTTGTATAAATATAGGAAGAGCCACTTCAGAAACAGTGGATGGGCCTGTTTTTCACATCTTCTATCTGGTAATTCTAGATTTCAGATACACCCCTCAGCCTGATACAAGCTTGTTTTCACTCAGCTTGCCTCACTTCCCTCACTTGATTACAAACTGAGACTTCATGTGAAATTAAACTTCCTAAAAATCCAATTAGTCATGACTGGAGCTTCCTTGAGTTTCTTCTGTGTCCTTCAATTTGACTTCTTCTATCGCCCTCAGTTTTTGTTCAGCACCAGCTCTGCATATCATTCCATCGCTGGAATAACCCAGAAAGGACTATAGGATCATCTGAACATTCCAGTTATATAAATATATTGGCATCAAGGTTTCCTGTTGAATCTAATTCTACTTCAGGCAATGAATCTTTTGTTATTTTCCTATCTGCAATGCTTATCGTTATAATTTCCCTATCACTCAAGTCAACACATGATGGTAGAAGTATGTGATTGCAAGAAATAAACCTGAAGAAATGGCAAGCACCAAAAATCAGTGTGTCGTTCCATAAAACTATACTATGGCTCCTGGAAAGAATTGTTTGAGCCTGACAATGTAAAATTAGGCCAAAATAAATATTTTCTCTTTATTTAAAAAAAATCCTTTAAAAGTAGTTATAGAAGTATTTTTGTTTATCAACCATAAAGCCAGCAATAATTACAGGTGATGATTTCGAAACATTGTGCACTCATACAGTGGAATTGCTCTATTTTTTTCTTCCAAATCAACATTTACATGATTTCCTCATAAGGCCATTAATTGTCTTGTATTTTCTATCTGCATCTGATCCCGTAGTATTAAAAATTACATTTCACTATGCAGACATTTACAAATACAGTTTCCATTGAAAATGAAAAGAACTGGCTCCAATTCAAAGAAAAAAATGAAGCTGGTTTTGTAGTTGGATTGAAAGAGTCCAGTTAAATTTACAATTATTTCTACAGTGTCATTATAAAAGAATAAATATGAAATAATGGATATTTGACTATGAGATATATGGTTGGACCCTAATCTCTGTAGATGATATCATCTAGGTAGTGAAAATTATGTTATTTGTAATTTTAGAACCTCTGAGTTAGATTGTGGTTTTAACGTTTCCAAATAGATGAAGATTTACTTTACATATACCATTATCATATGGAGTTTTCAATAACTTTTAACTAAGACTTTTGAAAAGACTCAAATGTTCTTAATTTTTTTCTGGGCCATCTTTAATGTAATTATGGTGTTTAATACCATGTGCAAATTATAGCTTCATTTTCTTTGATTTTTTTGTGAGCAATTTGAAAATTGGGAAAAAAACTACAAATGTAGAGGGATAAGTTCACAAGTTCCACTGTTAGTGTGGAAATGTAGAAGTGTATTCCCAGTAGCACATTTTACATGGCATCCTGTTGCGATAAGTAAACTAACCCTTTATATGGGGCGTGTTAACTTACCTTTTGCTATTTCATTAAGACACTAAAGAAACTAATTTGTAATTAGATTGGTTCAAGGGTATATAATGGTTCTGCATCCAAAGATAACTTGAAATTTTCCCTACTTTAGTTCCATTACTTTCAGGATCTTTATTTCCTTTGATTGCTGCTTTAGCATGACGGTTAATGTGCTCTGTAAAATTCCTCTCTGCGCATTTTAACATAACAGTGAATATAAATGAGTTAAAAGTTGTTTTACAATGCGTTTTCAAACTGGAATTACCAAGAAGTGATCAAGCTCACCAGCCTGACCATATGGGGTTACTTAGAGATTGATTACTTACAATGTAGAATGGCAGAAGTAGAGGGAAGAAGTAAAAACTGTGAGAAAGGGAATGGTAAAATGAGTGTGGGAGGAGAAACAAATGTTACAGTAAATTATGGCTTGTTGGGAGACTCACTGTGGTTTATCAGAAGTGCTAGTACTAGAGTAACAATAGGGCAAAAGTCGTAAATTGGCTCCTGTCAGGTGTCAGAAATTATTTTCAGATCATTGTTAATCAGTATAATTTATCTGAAACAAACTGAAGCTGCTGCCTGTTGATCTTCTGCATTAGGGCTACCTTTATTCATTATTTACGGAACTTCAGTTAGACCACATCTTGAGTTCAATATTCAATATTCAGTTTTGGTCACCTCAAAAAAGATAATTGGCTTTACAGTAACTACAACATCAGAGTATTAATAGCATTTCAAGGGTTAATTTCTGAAGACCGTTTGCATTCCCTAGATCTTAGAATGATTTCAGAATCTCCCTCTTAATTGCAATGGGACAGAATTTCTGTTAATAAATAAAATGTTGGCATGTGCCAACTGGCCTAAATATTTCTTTTGGATAAGCATTAAACAAAAACTTTATTATTCTCATATGTATTCAAGGGAGTACGAGTAAGAGCATGTAGTTCTTTCGGTTAAGAACAAAAATGACAAACTGCTCGAGGTCAGGGGGTCAGGTAGAATCTGCACTTTGGGTTAACTATCCTTTTCTCTCCACAGATGCGGTCTAACACACTCCAGCATTTTTTTCTTTTGCTCCAGATTCCAGCATTTGTCTCTCCTCATTGATACTTTTTCAACCAATATTATAAAACTGTTTATTTGGTCATTATCGGATTGCTGTTAGTAAGATCTTGTTACATATTAATGGATCATTGCGTTGTGCATATTACAGTAGAGACCACTTCCAAAGTATTTCACCAACTGATTTGCAAAGTCAACAAATTTCACTACGTACAGTACACCGATGATATTAAACCTGATTCTGATTCTGAAGGAGGCTTTAAGATATCCTGAGATCTTGAACGATGCAATGTAAATCCAAATTCTTCTTCATATTTTGGCTATTCTGGATTGAGACTAAATTATAAAACGCATAGCAATGATTGAAATGTCAAAAATTAGACGTTGACATCTGTCAATGCAGTTCTCATAAATTGCAAAGAATAACTAACAAGTAAAAAAATCTTTTAATTATAATACTCATGACATTTATTTTTTTCAATCTGATAGCCATTCTTTTAAACTTGAACTTTGAACCCAGAGCTCAAACCTTTGGAATTAACAGGTTGCATATGTTTATTTCTCTTCCAAACAAATTAATCTTTATTTTATCTTGTATGCTCATGATGTTTCCTGACATGTGGAGACATCTACAATGAATTATTGTCTGGTTCTAGTGTTAGCAATTTGCAGCTAAGGATCTGCAGCAATGATTACATTTGAGGGTGTCCTTAGTTGTTCAGAATGAATGATCAATGGATACAATATCCCAGCTGCCTATTAGAGTACAAATAATCAGTGTATGATGCCTGGATCTTTTAAAATTGAATTCAGAATCAAACACACTAAAGCGATTATATTACAGATTATAATTAAAAACAAATCACACTTTTCACTGCAGATAATCTTTAATACTCTTGTCTTGGCAATGTTTGATAAAACCTATTCCAAAGTAAAGAAACTTTACAACTTACAACTATTTTTCTCCGTCTTCCAGCCAGGTTCATTGAAAGTGTAATTTTTATGAGCAGCATTGTTAGATTCCCAGCATGCATCTGCTGCAGATAAGTATGACCTGTTCTCTAATTTGACAATTATGTCAGTAGAAAGTAAGATTTTTTGTTTATAAAACACCTTTCACATCCAAGCCAATCCCTTCTGAAGTGAAGTCACTGTTCCCCTGTGGGAAAGTAACACAAGAATAAAATTTCAAGTTTTTATCAGATCAAAAGACCATATGACATAGGAGCAGAATTAGGCCATTAACCCTTTCATTCCCAGGTTCATTTTTGAACCCCTCCTCTGGGCCCCCTCTGGATGCCAGTACATCCTTTCTTAAATATGAGGCTCCAAACTGCTCACAATATTCCAAATGCCGTCCCCAAAATTGAGCACATCAATGTGAAATGTGAAACAGGGACACTTCTTTTTCCCTTATTCGGGAGAGAGAGTCTGTGGTATGTCGAATTAGCAGGTGAACGAGTAGTCTTTGGGGTACTGCAAGTCTGTGTCTTTATTGATGCTTTGCTGCATGCTTGAGTGCTTGGCGGGGGGTGCCGATGCTTTTGTTGCTTGTGGGTGAGGGGCCTGTCATTTTGCTGCTGCCTATGTGTAGGGGAGAGCTGGGGAGTCTTTGGGGTTCTAACATTTAACTGTCATTCATTCTCTGGGGCACTCCTCTGTTTTCGTGTACGTTTGTGAAGAAAAAGAATTTCAGGATGTATATTGTATATACATATTGTCTGACATTAAATTGAAACTATTGAACCTACCTACCTATTGAAATGTTGTTGCAGGAAAACAGCATCCATCATCAGGGATCCGCACCACCCAGGACATGCTCTCCTCTCACCACTACCATCAGGAAGAAAGTACAAGAGCCTCACAATTCCTACTACCAGGTTCAGGAATAATTATTACCCCTCAGCCATCAGGCTCCTGAACCAACGGATATAATTTCACTCAACTTCACTTGCCCATGATTGAAATGTTCTGACAACCTGTGGGCTCACTTCCAAGGACTCTTCATCTCAGGGTTTTGATATTTATTGCTTATTTATTTTTTATTCTTATTACTTCTTTATTTTTGTATTTGGATGGTCTGTTGTCTTTCGCACACTGGTTGAATGCTCAAGTTGGTGAAGACATTCATTGATTCTATTATGGTGTTAAGGAGTATATATGGTGATATTTATGTTCTTTGATAATCAATTTACTTTGAACTTTGAAATGTAGACTAACCAATGGTTTATAAAGTCTTAGTATTACATTTTTGCTTATATATTCTAGTTCTCTGGGGAAGGATACTAACATTGCATTTGCTTTTCTTACAACTGACTCAGATTACAAGGTAACCAATTGGAACAACTCCCTCCTTGCCCAATACTGGTGCCAGTGTCCCATGAATTCAAATCCACTTTTCCCAATTTGAGCCATGGATTTTCCTCTGTGGTCTTATTTACAGGGCCGACTTTCACTTGGCTCAGGTAACACTCCAGAGATTATTATCTTTTGGTTCTGTCTTTTAATTTAGTTCCTAGCTGCTTAAATTCCCTTGGCAGAACCTCTTTCTTTGTTTTTCTTGTCGTTGGTACCCAGATGGACCACGACAACTGGACTTTCCCTGTCCACTTCAAATTTCTCTGCAGGTCAGATGAGATGTCCTAAACCTGGGGATCAGGCAGAGAAAGCAACTTCTGTTGATATTTGCGACAGAGAATTGTGTCTATTCCCCTGACAATATAAGGACTTGGACAGATTAGGAGAAAGGGAAAAGAAATTGGCAGATGGAATACAGAGTTGGGAAGCTAATGGTCATGCACTTTGGGTAGAAGAAATAAAAATGTAGACTACTTTCTAAATGGAGCAGAAATTCAAAAATCATAGGTGCAAAGGGACTTTTGAGTATCCATGCAGGATTTCCTCAAGGTTATTTTGCAGGTTGAGTTGGTGGTGAGGAAGGGAAATGCAATGATAACGTTCATTTCGAGAAGACCAGAATATAAAAGTAAGGATACAATGTTGAGACTTTATAATGATACAATGATGAGGTATTATGAGCAAGTTTGGACGCCTTATATAAGAAAGGATGTGCTGACATTGGAAAGGATTCAAAGGAAGTTTACAAAAATGACTCTGGGATTGAAAAGGTTGTTATATGCAGAGTGTTTGATGGTTCTGGCCCTGCGCTCACTAGAACTCAGAAGAATGAAGGGTGACTTCATTGAAACCTATCAAACGTTGAAAGGCCTTGATAGAGTTGATGGTGGGGGAGTCTACAACCAGAGGACGCAGACTCAGAATAGAGGAGCATCCTTTTAGAATGGAGATGAGGAATTTCTTTGGCCAGAGAGTGGTGAACTTGTGGAATTCATTGCCACAGGTGGCTGTGGAGGCCAAGTTGTTGTGTGTATTTAAGGCAAAGGTTGATAGATTCTTGATTAGTCAGGACATGATGGAGAAGGCAGGAGGCTGGAGCCATGAGGGAAAATGGATCAGCTGTGGTGCCATGGTTGAGTTGCTAATCTTTCCCATAGCTCCCACTCTCATTCTCACAGGGAGAAACAGCGCAGACCTATTGGGAAAGCTCAAGACCTGAGGTTCCTCCAGCCCTACTTCCTGAACTCCCTACCAGCCTCATTTGTAATCATGCCGTCTTGTCCCTGGTCACAAACCAAACTGAAGTAGTTAATCTATTGGGTGTGATGGCCTCCTGAAACGTTTTCCTGTTAACCCTCCCCATTCACGATGCATTGCTATGTTTGAAGCTCAACTTCCAGGTCATCAACTTCGTGGCTGAGTTCCTCAATCAACTGACAGTTGCTCCAGGTGCTGTCATCAGGGACCATGGTGGGGTTCCCCAACTCCCACATCATGCATCTACAAAACATCTCCTGATCCCGAAACCTTATTTTATTTAATTTGTTGTAATTTGGTATCTTTTTAGTTAACTACTTTAAGATGAACCCTTACTTGCTTCTCAACTGTGCCTTCTTGCTGAAGCCTCTTGAGCCAAAACCTCAAATCTTAGCCTACTCCACTGGCCCAATCACACAAAGCTGATCCAAAATAGCCTTTGGGTCCTTGGCCAATGCCCCTTCTCGGCCTCAGTTCCCCTCTCTAATTTTGCCCACTCCATCAATGGCCACTCTGTTTAAACTTCACTTCTTTTTACTGGCCCAAGTGAAATTCAAATCCGTGGTTAGCGTTTGTGAGATCTAAAAATAGATGTAATAGTGGGAAAGAAGTCAGCTTCTTTGTTCCTGTTCAAAGAAGAGGTTCTGATGACTTCATCAAAAATGAGAAAATGAAGTCTGAGTGGTTGCTAAGTTCAAAGTTCAAAGTCCATATGTGTCACCATATACAACATTGAGCTTCATTTTCTTGTGGGTATACTCAGTAAATCCAAGAACCATCATAGAATCAATAAAAGACTGCACCCAACAGGTGAGACAAATAAGCAAAGTGCAAAAGCCAACTCACTATGCAAATACAAAAGAAAAAAATAAGCAATACAAATGGAGAACATGAGATGAAGAATCCTTGAAATTGATACTTCAGCTTGTGGGAACAGTTCAGTGATGGGGCAAGTGAAGTTTGCCCCACTGGCTCAAAAGCCTGATGGTTAAATGTTCCTGAACCCGGTGGTGAGATTTCTGAGGCTTCTGTACCTTCTTCCTGATGGCAGCAGCAAGAAGAGAACATGCTGTGGTGGTGGAGACCCCTATGATGGACGCTGCTTTCCTTTAACATGTATGTAAATATGCTCAGTGGTGGGGAAGGCTTTACTCATGATAATCTGGGCTGTACTTGTTACCTTTTGTACAATTTTCCATTCAAGGACATTGTGTTTCCATGTGAGGCTGTGAGGCAATCAGTCAGTATACTTTCCAGCACACATTTGTAGAAATTTGTCAAACTTTTAGATGTCATCCTGAATCTTGTAGATGTCACCAAAGTTCCTAAGGATTAACTGTAGTCATGTAACTCGCTGCCAGCTGTATAATGACTTGTAATATTTACAGACTAGTGAAGAGAGAGCTTCTTTTTTTGCTTATTTCTTGTATAATAGTTATGGTAAATGACTAAATCCATGAATCATACCATAATATCTTCAAGAGAGGAGAAAGACAGACAACATCAGGAAACAAACAAAAGGGTTATTTTCTGTGAATTTTTATTTGCTTTTTTGTTGTTTAACTGAAGTCTACAGGATTCCTTCCATTTGTCAGTTTTGGTACACATGTCCCTGTTTCATATAATTTTGATTAAATAGAATTCCACTTATTGCATGTGACAGGACTGTACTGTACATCTAAATGTCAGGTCAGATTGCAGGTGGATATGTCTTTTAGTCTGGCTTTTATATTTCAGTTAAAATCAAAAACAGAAGATAATAGATCAGCTACAGCAATCTCTTAAGTCATCTTTGAGTTTCTAACATCCAACTTGATTCTTGTCAGGATAAAAGCTACATAAAGGAAAGATCTGAACACCCATGTCCAGCAAGAATCTGAATAAATCGCATTAAAAACATAGCAATTGCTCAGTAATACTGCATTATATATCACTGTTCTGATAAAGCAGATATTGTCTATGGCTTCAATTCCTTATCTCACCAGTCTTTACTTCTTAAGGTTAGTTTCTGTTCTTAAAAGCTACTTTCCTTCTCCCTCTTTCTCATTGTCTGCACGATGCCCAGTTGAGCTGGCGGATGGGCACAGCACACCTTCTGTTCAGCTGGCATGTGCACATGTATAGATTAGACCTGGAACTGCCCTGCCTTTGTTGTCCATTCTTTGTGCCTGGGAAATGCTTTCCATCCACCAGAGATTCACACTGAGTGTGGAACTGAACTTGGGAAAGTGGTTGCATTCCATTTCCCTCCAATGCAGGAAACTGGGGCTTAGATCCATCTCATCAATGTGCTCCCCTAGAGTGCACTTGTCTGATGATAAAATTTTCTCTTTTTCTGATAATATTTAGAAGAGAATTGCTCTGGAGACCACATGCCATGCAACATCTTCTTTAGGAGTGTATTTACAGGTTGGTTTTGTTACAGACGGTGGTCAGAATGATTTCTTTTGGAATAATGTTGAACAGTTACTGAAGAACGTGCTGCATGCCACATCCCATATCTCTTCATGTATCCGAATCTACCTCTAAACTGGTATTCAATAGAGTAATTCGTTCTTAAAAAAAACAAGCAGGAGTTGAAAGCAAGAACACTGTTATTCAGGGGGAACAAAGCTGTAATACTGCCAATGTTCACAAAATTGTCCCTGCTTATCAGTTTGTAAAACATTTCGCCACTATCTCTTTGGTATGTGGTTTTCTATTTTGATGCTTATTCATGTCACATGTCTCCTAAGTCTAATACACTGTGAAGTACAAGAGACTTGAGGCATGCGGAGTGTTAATGGCCTGCTTAGATGCTGACAAGCAATGCAATTCTATGAAGCAGTCTGTAATTCAGGATTTAGATCAAGGTCACTCACTCTATAGATCTCATTTACTGCTGAAAGACCTGGAATTTTCTACAGATTCAGAGTGCCAAGTGTAGTTGAGATATGTCTTCCTCATTGAAAGAAAGCAGAGTTCTTGGAGGAAATGAGTTAAAGGTCAGGTACCAGGGGTTGTTGGAGGGCAGGTTGTTCTGTCAAACGCTGAAAAGTTTTGGTGAACTGGGGGATAGGTGAATTTAGGCAAATGATGGTAAGGAGCCGGGAGATGAAGGGAGGATGAAATAGGGCAGCAGTAAGGGTGGATCTCAATGAGATTGAAATCCCACAACCACTAAGGAGCGATCTTGGTCAGCATCTCAGCATGCGCATCTCAATTTAGACTGGTACAATGTCCTATGTGAGGGAAGTCATGCAGGCCTGCCCACTACTATGTGGTATTGTTCCTGGCACTTACATGGGTCCCAGCTCTGTCTGCCTCTTCGTTGGCTATGTGGAGCAGTGCACGTTCGAAGCCTTCCCCGATTATACTCCCCAGCTCTTCCTCCACCATATTGACAACTGCATTAATGCTGCATCAGGTACCCAGGTGGAGCTCATTGGTTTCATCAACTTTGCAAATCTGCTGGGATCATCTATTGTGTCTGGTGCTTCCAATGCAGCCTCCTCCACATTGGTGTGACCTGTTGTAAACTGGGGGACTCCTTCGTTGGGCACCTCTGCACCATCTGCCCCAAGCGAGATGTCCCAGTGGTCAAGCACTTTACTTCTGATTCCCATTCCCATTCTATCAGGGCGGTCCATGCTCTCCGCTTGTGCCACCTTCGGCTGGAAGAGCAGCACCTTATGTTCCATTCGGGTAGCCTCCAGTCTGATGGCCTGAATATTGATTTCTCTTTCCAGTGAACAAATTCTACCCCCTGTCTATTCCCCACTCTGACCTTTTACCTCTTCTCTCCTGCCTATTACTTCCTCAAGGGTCCTCTTAACCTCCCTTGTCTCCTCGGGCCCAATATCCTCTCCTTTCAGATTCCTTCTTTTCCAGCCCTTGACTTTTCCCACCTACCTGGCTCCCTCTATCACCATCCAGCTAGCCTCACCCCCCACCCCCCCCCCCCACCTTTTAACCTCTTCCTTTTCAGTCCTGAGGAAGGGTCTTGGCCCGAAGTGTCAACTATCTATTCATTTCCATAGATACTGTTGGACCCGCTAACTTCCTCCAGCATTTTGTGTGCATTGGGATGTATCAGTAGGTGCATTAGCGTAATCTCGCACAGGATTGAATAGTTGTAAAATGTACCCAAGGATCGTGATGTGAACCTGCAGAGGTCACTGTCTGGAACTGTAAGTCAGTGTGAATTGTGCCTGTCAAAGGTATGAATATTCAGCTGAAGAATCTTTAGAAAGTCTGTGGGTGAAGTGTTGGGCGGATAGTGCTGTGCAGTTAACTGCATATACACTCAGTGGCCACTTTATTAGGTACATCTACACTGTGGCTGGATAGGTAATAGATAATAGATAGATAACAGTTAGATAATTAAATATCTAATCAGCCACTCAGTGCATAGAAGTATGCAGATATGTTCAAGAGGTTCAGTTGTTGTTCAGACCAAACATCAGAATGGGGAATAAATGTGATCTAAGAGACTTTGATTGCGAGATGATTGTTGGTGCCAGACCGGGTGGTTTGAGTATCTCAGATAATGCTGATCTCCAGGGATTTTCATGCACAACAGCCTTTAGAGTTTGTAGAGAATGGTGCAAACACCATAAAACATCCAGTGTGGGTGAAAACCCCTTGTTACTGAGAGAGATCAGAGGAGAATGGCGAGGCTGGTTCAAGCTGACAGGAAGGCAATAGTAACGACACTGGTGTGCAGAAGAGCAGGAGAGCATCTCTGAATGCACAGCACATCAAGCCTTGAAGTGGATGGGCTGCAGCCGCAGAAGACCACGAACATACTGTACACTCAGTAGCCACTTAGGTGCATGAGGTATCTAGTAAGGTGGCTGCTGAGTGAATGCGAGATGAGATCCATCTTGATTGCTTGACTTAAGTCATGAAATTCACAGGACCTATGTTCTGGGCCCAGGGATTCTCACTATCACACCCTGGGCGATCTCTCAAATGCAGTGGAAGAGGGAAGAGGTCTCTGTGGTCAGTGTTAGCCTGGTTATCTATTGCTAACAGAGGGACATCCTAACTCTTCCCTCCCTAAACCTCTAGTTCCTTCAAATCAGCTGGATTCTTATTTAGCCGAGCAGCTGGTTAGTTTCCCTAAAAGTTTGTGGAGAAAGATTCAAAATTCAAATCACCAGAGTTTTTTTTTACTAGACTTGGAGAAAGTTTGAAAAGTTTAAGCCGAGGTACAGCATTGAAGGGTAAAGCTGACACAGTGCTTGTCTGATTCACAGAAATTCTCTCACAATTTAGTTTAGTGGAGCTCCTCTGTGTCATCCTCTGCTCACTCCCTTGAGCTTCACAAACTGTTCAGCCCATGTAACTCCGCTGTGTAATATAATGCAAGATGCATTGTTAAGTCTATTAAATGTCCCTGTGATACATTGTATCAGTATCAGTATGCTCATTATCAGTCCATTGATTTACTTCAGGTAATAAATTGCTCAGTCCATGCTGCTCCCTAGTGTAATATAGTGTTTAGCACGTCAAATCCCCTGTGTAATGCTCTGCTTAGTCCATATTATAATCTGTAGCTTCTACATCTGCTTTTGTAGAGGAAAAGGCAAGTGATAATTCAAATGCACATCCTTAAAAATGAAAAGCACATGCAACTTTTCTGGAGTCTGTCTTTTATTGTTTCACTTGGACCTACCATTTAAAGCAGGTATTAAAAGGTGCCTTTAACTGCAAGCGCTGCTTGCACAATCAGCATTTTAGGCTGAAGCACTTTCTCTGGATGGAATGATAGAGAGGAGATGGACAGTATGAAAGGGTGGAGGGGAGGGCTGGTGCAGTAACTGGCCATTCTCAGTTACGCACAGCTGTAAACTCGCGTTAGAGGAACTTCTGCACCAGATTGAAGACAAGTAGCAATATTGAGCAATCAGCAGATTTCTAATAAATGTCCAACAGTTACAAAATTGAAAAGACTTCCCAAGAAGTAGAAGTCATACATGAATTTTTTGTTCATGATGTGCTAAACTGGCAAACAACTATCAAGACTGGCTGGCAAGCAAGCTGCCATCAAACATCTAATTCAAGGTCTATGCTAAGGCCAGCTCCTATCCCGTCTCCCATAAAACACGGAGAACAAATTAATCATATGATATAATTTTGATAGGCAAGTAAGCATATGCTGGCACCTTTGATCTCAAGGCCCATGATTAAACCCAAGATGGATTTCGTATGCTGTAATTCTGCTGTGATTTAAATTTTTTTTTTGTTAATCTAAAGCTAAAACTACAGCTCAAAAGCTCCGAAACTTCCTGGGCCATCTCTTACATAATGCTCAAGTTTTTTGATTAACCACTGTGAAAATTATTCTCCACTTTATTCAAAATCCTAGTAAGCAAACTATATCTGCGTGTTTGTTTTGAATGATTTAGGAGGATCGACTCTCCACTTACCTTTTTCTTTCGGTCATGAGAAGCTTGCTGGGTGTCATGGGTTGTCAAGTTCTCTGTGCTGACATGTACTCTTGGAAGCATAAAGCTCTGATTTCACATTCTCTGGTATTGAAAGAAGACAATAAAATCAACTGCCCTCACTTATTGTTCAAATCTTGACATCCAGTTGATACATGGGCCGATATTTCCTGTGATTTTATCTTTTCATCAGAAGCATAATTAGAGGCTAGTTAAAACGGAATGTAATACTGGTGGAAGTTATAACTCCACTGGTAATCAACATCAACATTTATTTATGTGGCAGAACAGCACAAGGTACTTCACAGACACAAAAGAAATTAAAACTTGACATGCGATTAAAATTGTATTTTAAAATGGGTGACCAAAAGATTGGTTAATGAAATGGGCTTTGGCGAGCAATGTTAACACCAAGTCATTTAAGAACATAAATGAAAAACAAGTGGGTGGAAGGTTAGTAAGGGGAATGGGAATGCAGGTACAATCAGATCAGAAATTGTGCACATTGTCTTACTCCTGCTCCTAATTGATACATTTACAGGGCTTTTTTTTTGTTCCTCTTCATGTCTCGTGGCGCATTGGGTAGCAACCTTGCCATTTCTTTAGCATTTGTCTGTTGTTTATGAGGCTGAGTTGCTAGCTGCACAGATAGGAAGCGTGCAAGGGGCTGTCCGGATTCGAACCCGGGATCACTTGCCTCGAAGTCCAGAGCAGATGCTACTACACTGCCAACCAGCCTTGCAGAACTCTACAGATTAGGGAATTGAGAAAAGATGTTTACTGCATCTAGCACCAGCCTCTAATACTGACATTCCTACACTTCTCAGGGTTAGCTGGAATGACTATGAATCCAGATCTTCAGAGGGTTTCTGTGCACCCAGTTCACTACCGGGTCGAATATTTGACAAAAATCAATTGGCCCGAGCTGAATGGGAAGAGGCAATGTTAGTCCGACCAGTGTAGCAAACGTTGGCATCATTAGTTATTTCTGTGTGGGGATAGACTGTAAAGCCAAAGGCTCATACATTTTCAACCCTTTATCTTTGGAGATTCGGATTTGGATCTTAGCCCATCACCAGGGTAGATCAATCCCTGTCAGTAAACTACTGATATCTCTAATCAACATGTAGCTGTGGCCCAGAAACTTTTCACCATTACAGTAATCATCTCAGTGCTATAAACTGTGGTTAAAAGAATTATGAAACATTTGATAAACCTTATTTTTTAATTCTAATCAATTCATCACAAATCACTGCTATATTCTAATGCAGTTTGTTAAGAAAACGTTGATTGTCCCTCGATTTCTTAGCCTCCTCCCACTAAAACCAAAGCATGCTGTGTTTGGGATGCATTGGATATGATTTTCAGGTTAATTAAATTTTAACTTCCCACTTCACCCAAATTCACCTGTTCTGAGGCGAGGAATAGGTGGCGTGTGTGTGGGGTTAGGGAAATGGAGCAAAAAATGGTCCAAAGTTTGCAATTTGTCAGAATATGGATTGATAACAATGTAATATACTACCCCTTCCTTGCTGATCCAGTCATTCAATACCAAGGAGCATCACTTTGTCAATTTGAGAAGCTTCCTGAGAACCTCAGTTTTGAATACTATTTGAATGTTCAGTAGAGCATCAGTATTCAACATATTTTGCAGTTTACATTTTTATTTCACTTTTTGAATGCTTAAGCAAATTCAGCTTTATAACATTAAGCAAAATCCCAGCAGGAGTGAGCGTGTAATTTTCATAGCAGTATACGTGCCACATATTAAGCAATGCAAAATATTTGCTGTGAAAAGTGAGGGGGAATATTGTTGAGAATTCTCATTTAGTAGATTTTCTAAATGTTTGTGAGCAGTTGGCACAAGCAGGCAAATTCATATTTGGAGCATTCACCATAATTCTAAACATCCCTCTGGTTTATTTCAGAAATTTAGGAAGATTGGCCAAACCAGTTTCTGAAGCACCTGCGAACTTCACTAGGTTCAACACTTAACCTTTTTAAAATGTTATTGTCCATGTAATGTGAGAACTTCAGGCAATATCAGTATTTTTTTTGTCCATCTCTATTTGTAACTGAGTTGAAGAAGAAGAGGTGACCACATTGATGCAAGGTGATGCTGATGACCAACAACAACATTTTGCAGTCAGCTCACAAAACAACTAGATACTTCAGTAGATATCCTTCTTCTAAACTGCCATTGCTGCAAACTGCAGCTTGTAATATCCCTTTTAAGAATGTATTTTCAAAATGACTAAACGATTCGGCATTTATGTCATATCCTAAGTGATCCCTGAGAGTGCAAAAATGGCCAGGGCAGCCAACACTGGGGGTGGATGCTGCATCGAGGTTACATAGCAGAAGGTGAAACTGTGGTGGGCTCCATTACTCTGAGCCATTTAAAGTATTGAGTAGGATTAATATCATCGAGGATGAGAGCGGAAAATGAGCAGGCATTCAGTGATGTCATCCTGATTTAAATGGTTTCCCTCTCTCCTCCCTACTACCATCAGATAGGAGGTGCAGGGGTCTTGGGTGCCACGCCACCAAGATCAGGAGAAGTTGCTGCCCTGCAACCATCGAGCTCCTGGTTGGGCTTCACTTTCCTCAGTGCTGAACAGGCACTGGACTCTGCAATTCATGTTCCATGTGTTTCTATTTACATTTTTTTAACTACTTGCACGATGTGTCATCTTTTACAAATTTTATATATGGTGGTCTTGTTTTATGCGCTTTTAGTGAATTCTATTGTATGTCTTTGTTTTGTGAGTGCCTGCAAGAAGATGAATCTCAGGATTGTTTAAATATGCGTACTTAGATAATAAATTTATACTTTGAACTTTGATGAGTGTTGAGTAACATTTGGGTTTTGTTATGTTTTATACCTCCAAAACATGAAAACAAATTAAAGGGAAAACAAAGGAGTCATGAATACGAGTCCAAATTCATTTTTTAACTTTAAGCTGTGAAGGCATTCTTACTCTTGTTAGTTAATGTCTTTCCTGACCAGGAGTTTCACTCTGCTTGACAGGTGAGATTGTGGCTGTGAAATAAACTCAGGTTTTGGGGCTTTCTCTGTGGTAGTTGTAGGAGTTGACTCTCAGACCACAAGAAGTGGTTCTGATAGCAGTAGTCAACTTTCTTCTCTAACAATTGACTCTGCTCTCCTCAGCTCATCAATGTGTCATCTCCAGATGACATCAGACACAGTTTCCACTGTGTAAGAGAATGGTCCATTTCTGCACTTAATCTTTCCAAGTACTCACTTTTGATCACCTCTGTAATCCCTCACCAGGACTACTTGGCAAGGAGTGAAACATGGAACCTTCTTGTTTGAGAAGCCCTCAATTTGTCTCAGCCATTTGCCCTGCTGAGATTGCTGAGTTTGTCCTCCCGAGGTTGGGTTTGAGGAGATCAAAGCGTGAAGGCATGGGATGCCCCAAGAGGAGTACAGCTGGTGAGTTGTTGGTCGTGGACTGTGCTGCATTGTGATATGCAAGGACGAAATTGGCAAGCTTCTGATTCAGTGTCAGTGTAGTGTGTTCTGCTGAGTTGGTTTGCAGTGTGTCCTTTAGACTCTGGATAAATCTTTCTGCCAAGCCATTTGTAGCTAGATGGGATAGTGCCGATATAATATGTCTTACTCCATTCATTTTCAGGAAGGACTGAAACTGTTCCACAACGAAGTGTGATCCATTGTCACTGTGTTCTGGAACACCAATCCTTGAGAAGAGGCTTCTCAGCACATCAACAGTGTGCAAGGCTGTAGTGGAGATATTGGGAACTCTTGGCCACTTTGTAGTTGCATCCACTATTACCAAAAAAAATTGTGCCCATGAACGGTCTGGGAAAATCCACATGAATCCTCTGCTAGGGCAAGGCAGGCCACTCCCAGGGATGGAGAGTTGCTACTGTTGGTATCTTCTGGACAAGTTGGCATCCTGAACAGTGCATGGCTATCTGCTTGGTCTGCTGATCTATCCCAGGCCACCAGACAAAGCTTCGAGCTGATGCTTTCATTTTAAGTATGCTTTGATAAGCATGTAGCTCCTCCAACACCTTAACTCTCAGCTTAGGTGGTAAAACAACTCTCAATCCCCACTAAGCCAAACCCATCAAGGGCATATTCATCCCATTGCTGGAGGATCTGGAATTTCTGCTGTACATTCCATCCATTCTGGGTTGCCTGTAGACCTGAGACAGAGCTAGTACCCAATTTGATTTTAATTAATTTGCCAATCACTTCAAGTGTAAGCTATATTGTTAACATATCGTTAATTTTCACATTGTAGATCTCAAGGCTATGCAGTCATGTGTAACACATCATTATCAGATTTTCCATCAACAGCATGCAAATTAAGGCTCTTTTTGAAACCGCAACTTCACTTTTTAATATCTTTTTCTCTTCCCTGATCAGTCCATTTATTTTTGTCTGCCTGACATGCTCTTTGTATATGTCCTACTTTCTGCATGTTTTGCCCTTAAATCTGCATTGATCTGGTGTACATGAACCCCTGCCACAATGGGAACACAATTTGTTTGGCCAGGCCGGTTTCCGATTAGATGTTACAATTTTGTTCATGCTCACTCTCATTCCCGACTGCATCTCAGTTGAGTCTCTGTCTTTTAAATATCAGTCATGCTTTGGTTAGGAGCTGTTTTTGAATGCTTCCTTGTAAGATTCCACAAACTATATATTCTCTCAGTGCATCATTAAACCCATTACTGAACTGACTATGCTCAGACAGCTTCTTCAATTCAGCAACGTACATTGAAATGGACTCCCCTTCTTTTTGATTCCACTTATGAATTCTAAAGTGTTCTGCAATCAGGAATGGTTTTGGTCCCTGCAAAGCTCATTTCATTTGGTTTGGTTGGAGCAGTTAAACTTCTAAGCAATCCGTATGCCTTTAATTCCGATGCACTCAGCTGAACTGGTACTTGTTTCTCATGGGCTATTCCATTTGCATTAAAATGCTGCTCAATCCTTTCAATATACTGTACATATTACAGTTATCTTTGGTGTAATCAAACACAACAGTCTTTCCAATGTATCTTGTCATTTCAGCTCTTTTTTATGGTTATTATCACCTGGTATTCACTATTTACAAACCCACGAATTCTTCCAATTTCTGCCTTTTGTTAGTCTTGATTGTCTTTCCTTTTGGCAAGAAAATGTGCTACTCCAAAGAAGAAGAACGTGCTGCACTGTTTTTAGCTCGACCATTTCATGTTGTGCTTTTTTTCAAAACTCGAATATTTCGCTGCGCTTCAACAGGTAGGTAGTCGTTGCAAGTTTGTTTAAAACTTCCTTGTCACTACTGTTAAGTTTTGTAACCCCAAATCATAAAAACTAAGTATGGAATGTGCGTCTAAGTTTGTTTTTTTGACTTTGTGAGGAGCTCATATATAAGGCGGTGTAATAATGTATACCATTTACATACTTTTACATATAACCCACAATGCATTATGTAAGCAACAAAGATTTTTTAATCAAACAATATATTTACAATATTGTTCAAATATTACTGAAATATTAAATACACACAAGCTCAGAACGGGATTTCCAACTTCCTCCCCTGAAGATATAAATGAATCAGATGGATGGTTTCATTACTGAGACCAGTTGGATTCAGACACAGGCTTCAAATGAGTGATGTGGACTTCTGGATGCCAGTCCACGTACTTAGAACATTGAACTGTGTAGTACAGGAACAGGGCCTTCAGCCCCATGATATCTGTGCCAACCATTTGCCAATCCAAATTAATCCCAGTTGCCAGGAAATTATCCATATCCCTCCATTTCCTGCTGGTCATGAGCCTATCTCAACTCCTCTTAAATATTATTATGATATCTGCTTCCACCAATTCCCTGGCAACACACTCCAGGCACCTAATTCTCTTTCTGCTAAAAAAATTGCATTTTAAATCTTGTTTAATTCCTCCCCCACCCCCACCACCAACTTAAATTTAGGAAAAGACCCTTCAGCCTCCTGTGCTCCAGAGCAGTCAATCTAAGTTTGTTCAACCTCTCCTTATAGCTAATGCTCTCTGATTCAGGCACCATCCTAGTGAACCATTCCTGTACATTCTCCAAAGCCATTCTTCCTGTAATATGACAATTAGAACGGCCCGATATATTCCAACTGTAACTTAATTGAAGTTTAACACACCTGCTAAATTACTTCCTGAATTTTAGACTCAATAGCAACTTGATGAAGGCAAGTATACACGACACCTTCTTTGCCATTCTATCTACTTTAGTAGCCACTTTCAGGAAGCAATGGACTTCCATACCAAGATCCCACTCTACATCAATTCTCCAAAGGGTTCTGCCAATTACTGTAAACTTTCCACTTACGTTTGACTTCTAAAAGTGCAACATCTCACATTTGCCAGGACTAAACTCCTGACAAATGCTGGAAAGCCAAAGCAACACACACAAAATGTTGGAGGAACTCAGCAGGTCAGGCAGTATCTGTGGAAATGAATAAATAGTTGACGTTTCAGACCAAGACCTTTCTTCAGGACAGGGTTCCTCCAGCATGTGTGTTGTTAAGCTCTATCGCCATTTCTCCACCCACATTTCCAACTGGCCAACATCCAGTTGAGTACTTTAACAATCTTCCTCACTATCCACTACTCTGCCATTTTTTTTGTCTTCTGCAAATGTACTAATGAGCCCTACTACATTTTTATCCAAATCATTTATAAATGCCATAAACAATAAAGGTTCCAGCACTGATCGTTGTGGAACACCAATGGTCATAGGCATTGAGGACCAAACCCCTCCACCGTTACCCTCTTTCTTCTAAGGGCAAGACAGTTTTGAATCCATACTACTAGAGTTTCCATGAATCCCATGTGCCTTTATGCTCTAGATCAGCCAAACATGAGGGACAATGTCAAAAGCTTTACAGAACCCTATGTAAACATCCACTGCCTACCCTCATCAATCTTCTCCTTCAGAATCAGAATCAGGTTTATCATCACCGGCATGTGACGTGAAATTTGTTAACTTTGCAGCAGCAGTTCAATGCAATATATAATCTAGAAGAAGAAGAAGAAGGGGAAAAAATAATCAATCAATCAATTACGGTATATTTATTATTAATAGATTAAAAATTATGCAAAATCAGAAATAATATATATTTTAAAAGTATTTAAAAAGTAATATGTACTAATATATTTATAATATATGTAATATATATATTAAAACCTCCTTGAAAAATGAAATCAAGTTTATAGAAGTTTCTTGTAACCACAAAGGTTTTCTCTGGGTCCTCTGATTTCCTCCCCCAGTCCAAAGAAGTACGGTTGGGGTTAGTGAGCTACGGAAATGCTATGTTCTGCCAGAAGTGTGGTGACACTTCTGGGCTGCTCAGCATGATCCACGCTGATTTGATTTGATGTAAGTGACATACTTTACTGTTTGCTTCAATGTGCATATGACAAATAAAGCTAATCTTTTTTTTAAATATAAGATGTGACTTCCCTGCACAAAGCCCTGTTAACTTTTCCTTATAAGTCCATGCTTTTCTAGATGTGAGCAGATCCCATCTCTAAGAATCTTCTCTGATGATTGCCCTGCTACTCTTTAATAATTTATCTGCTATTATGCCACTGTGTAACATAATGTAAATGTCTCATTGTAATTTTCAATGGAAATACTCCATAAATATCCAAGTCTTGTCAACTTACCACTATCATTTGTTTATAGTGAGGAAAAATGCAAAATGGCACAGGCTATGGAGTAATGTTGAATCATTGTCTGTAACCATGGATTCTCATGTTAAGCACTCAATGTTGTCATTTTCTTAGAATCAAAGTGAATGATGATGGTTTTGCTCTTACTAAAACTGCAAAGTGTGAGCCATAATGGACATGATCCTTTGAAGTTCTTGTTTATTCAGTAGATAAGAGTTAACAAAAACATTCATATCTGATCTCTTCCCAGCCATTCCTCTCTGGAATAACTGAGAAATGAGTAATATATTAAATTACGTTAAGCCATGCTATACATAATTTAAGAAAGCTAGGGAATTTGAAAAAAAAGTTGTAATATCTTTAAGAATAAAATGGCTTTGACAAGTCAATAAAAGTACTCAGCTTACTAAACACATGATAATCTGTTTTTAAAATTATACTTATTCAGAAGAGCACACAGTTTAAAAGAGCATTTAAGGAAAGTGTATTGCTTCCTTTTAAGACTTTTAGAGGGAATTAACTTGTATTTTATGGTCTACTAGGGATGAATTGAAATATAAAACTGAAATGCAAATGAGGTAAAATTTGACTGATACCAGAAATGAACTTCAGAGTATATACTGTATATTCACCTATTTAAAGCACTTTTGTTCATTACTGAAGAGCCACATTGTGTTGTGGAATAAAACATAGAGGGTGAAGTATCACTTCGTTTGTAAGTATTGTATAATTTATTCAGCAAAAGAGGTCCTTGAATTAAGATAGACAAGAGTATCTACAAGCAAGTTAAAACACAAATTACCACATTCCTTAAACTAAGCAAAGTTGTGAAGGTAACGATAAAGAAATATTTGACTGTTAAATAATGCAATATGTAGCTATAAATTTCCAAAAGTCCAAACTGAGGCTGAGCCAGAAGCATATGGAATACTGATAAATATTCTTGCACCAAGCATAGCAGAAGAGTTAATCATAGAGTCAAGTAAAGCACAGCTCCATGCTCTGTGAACCAACGAGTCCATTCCAACCACAGTGCCCACCTAACTAATCCCAATTTCTCGTGTTTGGTCCATATCCCTCTAAGCCCTCCCCTTCATGTAGCTACTCAAATGCTTCTTCAATGATAGTTCTTCTGGCAGCTCGTTCCATATATACTCACCACCTTCTGTGTGAAAGAGTGGTTGGTCAGCTCCCTTGTAAATCTTTCTCCTTTCAACCTAAAGCTATGTTTCCTAGTTTTGGACTACCCACTCCTAGGGAAAAATGTTACCATCTACCTTATCTATGCTTCTTTTAATTTTAAACATTTCTATAAGGTCACCTTTTACTCACAAAGGTTTCAAGAAATGAAGACCTGGTCTGGCCAATCTCCTCCTATAAATCAGGCCCTCGAGTCCTGGCAACATCCTTGTAAACATTTTTTGCACACTTTTCAGTTTGGCCACTCTTTCCTACAACATTTTTGAATATATATAGCAATTGAAATTTTACTTTACTCTGAATGCTTTATAAATAGGTGATTGTTAAAGGTATTTGGGGCAAATAGCCAGTGATAGTGATACATATGATAATGTTTTTTATTAAAGAACTTATCCATGAATTGCAGTTTTGATACCTTTTTTACATAATATCCTAGGTTTGTGTATGGACAGGCCAATTGAATAAATTCAATCAAAGCTTTTGAGCATACAAAATGTATATTTCGAACTGGTACATAAAGTTGCTAAGTCAATGGAAGTGGGATCCAGGAATGCAAGGGAATTCCATCTCCAGGTCTGGCTGAGTCCTGACAAAGGGTCTCGTCCTGAAGCATTGACAGTGCTTCTCCTTACAGATGCTGCCTGCCCTGCTGTGTTCCACCAGCATTTTGTGTGTGTTGTCTGGCTGCAGGAGAGCTGTTACAGATTCTAAGGAGAGCTCATAGATTGAGAGTTCATTCGAGTAGTATAAAGCTGGGATGGTACAGGGTCTACAACACAAGCAGCAACAGCAGCAATCAGATGGACATTTGAGTGAGGGTGTTCATGGATCAGTGCCACAAGCAAAAGAACGTTGAGTGCTAGGAGCACAAAAGTGAAAAATCTGACTTTAGAAAATAAATACTCAGAAACTGATCCACACTTGCAAAAGGGAAGAATGTTTTTTGGCTTTACACACAAAATGTGCTTCGCAAAGGGTCTCGGCCTGAAACGTCGACTGTACTTTTTTCCATAGATGCAGCCTGACCTGCTGAGTTCCTCCAGCATTTTGTGTGTGTTGCTTGGATTTCCAGCATCCACAGATTTTCTCTTGTTTAATGTTTCTTGCTTTGAGTGTTTCTGTGCCCAAGCCTAAAAATATAGCAGAGCTAAGATTATACCAATATGATTCCATCCACACTTGCCATGGCAATCGTAACATTGCGTCACTCATCGGAAAAATCTAAAGTGCGTATGACATAAGGATTGACCAAATGCATGTAATGAAGGTAATTAAAATAAACAAGTGAAACTTATGTGCCACGGTAGTGTAGAGTTAACATGAGCTATTACAGTTTGGGGTGTTCTGGTGCTCAGAGTTCTTTTTCAGCGCTGTTCTATAAGGAGTCTCAGTATCTCTTCCCCACAGAATGCAAGGGTTTTCCCTGGGTACTCTGGTTTCCTCCCACAGTCCAAAGATATACCAGGTAGGTTAATTAGTCTTTGTAAATTGTCTCCTGATTTGGTTAGGGTTAATTGGAGATGTGGGGCTGGTGGGACAGAATGCCTCAAAGGGCCAGAAAGGCCTACTCCAGCTATATCACTAAATAAATAAGCTCCCCTTGTTCATTACAAGTAGCATGCCATTTGATGTTGGATTGGAAATAAGCCTCCTATTGGATGATGGGTAGCAGAAATCCGTTGCTTTTACATCTTGATAGTAAGCTTGTAAAGGAAGGTCTTGGAACGTCTTCGGTGCAGAGAACTTGCTTAAACTACCAGCTATTTCTAGCATGCTTTGTATTTACTGCATTTTAACATTTGGATAGTGTTTGGAGTCAAAATGTTTCATCTGTTTTTACTGGAAATACTCCTTATTTTAGTAAGAGATCGTAAGCCACTTTTAGTGATGTTGGGCTCCAGAACAGTGAACTGTACCTTGGTGGCACCAAGGATGCAGAGATGGGAAATTCTTCAGTTGCAGTTCAACAATACGATCGAGTACAGGAGTTCCCGACAGAGCAGCACTGCAAACATTCTGTCTCAACTAGCACATGAAAATTCTAACACTGGATGTGAAAATGTTAAATACAGCCAATGAACATAAAAATGAAGAAATGAAGTGATGCACCATCAATAACTCTCTCTGAGATGTAAAGGCGAGATATCGGCTTTCATTGACTGGAAGAAGGAACAAGCAGTGGTTGACCACCATACTACATCCTGGAGACTGAGGGCAGGGCTCAGGCCTCAATCGCCTTTATACCGGGGTCTGTGGGAGGACCCACAGGAGCAGTCAGCAGGGGCGTGTCCAGACAGGTATATGTAGTTCACCACATGAAGTAGTTGTATTCGTCACAGTGAGCTGTCACTCTGTTTGTTCCCTTTCAGTAGAAATCTACTGTGTCTGACAGGAGCCCTAGGAACATCAGGCTCCAGAAACAGCATGAATCACTTCATCTCTGAACTGTACTCAACCTATGGACTCACATTCAAGAATCAGCAACTCATTTTATCAGTATCTATGTATGTCTTTATTTATTACTTGTGTTTGTATAGTTTGCCTTTATAACATCTCAGAAGTAGTGTGCCGTTTTCATTGATTCTGAACTTTGCTCCCTTACATATTAAGAGCTAGCAGATCTGTTAGCTTTAAGATAGTGAATCTGGGCCAGTTTAGCTGAAGTTGGAGTTCTAACTGTAATGATGTTTGGAGAAATAAAGATGATAAGGAAGGTAGTTATATTAGGTGTATGAAATCAAACAAATTTAGCAGTCTGTCTTAACTTAGTCTAAGGAGAGAAAACAGGGCACCTTGATTAAAACATGGTCTTTGTACTTGTGATCTTTTGTGTGGTCATTTGTTGATGGTACTCACTAAGAACTGATGCATAATGGTAACTGTAATAATCATTGCTGGTTTCCATGCAATTGTTCATAAATGCCAGAGTTCTATACAAAACAAAGTTTGTTGAAATGAATAGTATTTTTCACCTGACCAAGCCCAAGTTGCATGTAGCCAGGACTCATTAAGCTCAGCCAGGCCTTCAGAGGTACAGTAATAATAATTTAATGACAGCTGTTCATTCTCTTGTACCTTTGACAGCCTTTCTTAATAACTAGGGGCACATGGCAGGTATTTTAAGTGGCTGCTGTAATTGTAAACAGAACCTTGGCTCAATTCAGAGGTCACTTTTGTGAAGCCACTGTCGGCTCCAAACTTCAGGAGGTAAGCTAATTGTTCATGAATTCACAGAGAAAGCTCTCATCAAGAACAGAGGTGTGTTTTTTATTAAATGTTGCTGAAGCCTTGTCTGCCTTGTATACCGCAGCACAAGCTACAGGGGTTTGATTCACTGGCCAGAGAACCCAGGTGCCTTTGGAGAAATCTTACCAGAAATGCTGAACCTCCCAACTAAGTATTCTTTAAATAGGGTAACCCTCCAAAAATATCTCCTTGGCTTTAAACCTGAAAACAATAAAATTATACTGAAGGTAGAGTTCATACAAACTTATTGCAAGATAAAAAGGCAGCATACTGAAATGTTAGGTTGTATGTGGTAAGCCAAAATACATTTTCAAATAGATATTAATTAAATGAATCTGACCACAAATCCACTGGTCTATGACTGAATGCAAAGGGAAAATTGGATTTAAAGAGAAACTCCTCAATAAACCTTCCAGCCTGGAAATCAGCAGATGCCTTGCATTTCAGTGACTAAAACAGATGAGATCATTAGTAAGAGACAGATAGAATGTCTTGATCTCTTTAGTACAATAATGTCACTCAGGTCTGCGATCGCTCAGAGATCCTGAAGTGGTCCATGAAGTACTAAGCTGTAATAGGAGTCACTGCTCTTGGTAAGGTTTTCAGGGTGTGAAGTATTCTGAGGTCTTTAAGAAAGACAGCATGATATAAATGGAATCTGTTTTGTACAACCCTAATCTCTTGATAGTTTGGGCTAAAATCTCAAACAGATTGAAAATGGTCTAGCTGTCAACATCATAGAATTTTACGAAGCTGATGTTTAGTCAAAGGGTATTTTTTAACACTTTAGTGATTAAAAAATAAAGTGAAATAAGATAAAATAAATCAAGTTATCAGAGTGAAGTTATCATCATTGAAAATAATTGGGTTGTAAACTTCAAAGATCTCATCATCAGGGATATCTGCAAACATGAGACAATCTGCAGATGCTGGAGATCCTAATCTGGATGAACTCATCAGGCCAGGCAGCACCTAGAAAAAAGATTAAACGGTCGACACTTCAGTCCTGAACTGGCTATAATGTCAATGTTTACTCTTTTCTATAGATGTTGCCTGGCCTGCTGAGTTCCTCCAGCATTTTGTGTGTGTTGCATCAGAGTAATCTGGATGGGAGAATGCGGAACAAACTAGTGCTGAGAAAGCAGATAACTTGCTAAAGCTTTCTCTCTTCATTCCCTTTTTGGAGATTACTCTGCCTGGCAGAAGTTTGATCAACTCTCAAAACTTAAAATAGCACCTGCCTTTAAGAATTCTCAGTGTTGTTCTCTAAACGTTATGCTTTCCTGCTAAAGGAGGAGCTACATGACTTATAAGATAGGCTATGGTATTGATGCCTAGGATGTGCCAGTTTATTTAACATCTCACACATTGCGTTAAACCAATTCCACCATCTAAAAAGAATTTTTCTCTCTAGAGTTTAATGAGGAAAGAATGGGCAAGACAACAAAGTGCCCTTTTGTTGAAAACTTAAGGAGACATAGCCAGCTGAACTTCTGAAGTGCAGTGAGCTGTTGTTGCAAAAGGATATCAGTAAGCATTTCAGCCCGAGTCTCTCTGTTGCATTGGAGACAACTGAATGGGTGACTGGGTGATGAATTGCACTGATATGGTGGAGGAAACCAGGAAATTTTTCATTGATATTCTAAAACAGAATGCAGAATAGAAGTAAAGAAAAAAATCATATTAGAAAAGACTTGCCTGTACACACATGTGAATTACTTTAAGATGCCCTGAGATGGAGGTGGTGAAAGGAGGTGTGGACAGGAAACTGTGCTTCACTCGCATGTTGTTCTTCAGCGACCTATGTACATTATTGGCAATTGCTGGATTGGTATCAGCATCTACAACCTTTCACCCCTGAGACATATCCAGCATATATCCTCTTCTCACTGCTGCTTTCAAGGAGGAGGTACAGGAACCAGAAGCCACATACTCATCATTTCAAAAACAGCTTCTTCCCCTCTGCCATCAGATTTCTGAACAGACAATGAACCCCTGAACACATCCTCAATATATTTTCACCTCTCTTGTTGCACTATTTGTTTACTTGATTTTTTACAGTAATAATATATTTATTATAATTTACAGTTTTATTACTATGTATTGTGACGTACTGCTGCCGCAGAACAACAAATTTCATGATATATGCCAGTGCTATTAAACCTGATTCTGATTCTGATTCAGTTAGAGTGATGAACTTTCTATACAGTTACCTGCTCAATGCAATTATTTGTTTGAAACTCTGCAGGTGAAGCTTTCCTGATGTCTCCACCGAAAGGTGCACAGGCTTGTGCGGAACAAAAACAAATGAGCAGTGTGGTGTTTTGGTTTTTAAAATTTGTTTCTCAAAATAAAGTCAAAAATCCTTGGTAAGGAAGGAGGCAACTGGTCCAGGTGTATTAACCTGTGGTGTGCTGATGTGGCAGGACAATCTTCAGAATTAGAATAGTCTTGCTGCTAAAACAAATTAACAAAAAGACATTGAAGTGAGGTAGCAGATATTGAAAGCCTATCTCCATAGGAAAGAGGAAAGAGACAGATTAAGAAAACATGTTGAAACAACATTCGTTACCACATTACTGACAAATAGTAAAGATTACAAGAAGATGATTTTCTCTCTAGTTAGCAGATTAATTATAATGACTGGACTTAAGTGAATTTTAATTTTCTACGTGATAAATTTTTAACTGTAAAAAAAAATTGATTGGATTGAATTACAGTATGATGCATCTAATAGCTAACTAAAAATAAGATATATTTACTCCTTTCTCTATGTCATAGAGTCATAGAATCATAGAGCATTACAAAACAGAAACAGGCCTTATTGGCAAAAATGTTTATATTGACAAAAATATTATTTATGGTGTAATTATTTGCCATCAAAGTACATTCATATTATGGCAGAAAGGAAGGTCCCAAATGGATTTTACAAATAAACAGACAAAGAGGATTATTATGCATCTCCTTGGATGCCTTAAAGCAAGCTGTTATTAAATCTTAAACACAAGATATTCTGGAAATGCTGGAAACCCAGAGCAACACACAGAAAATTCTGGAGAAACTCAGCATGTCAGGAAGCATCTAAAGAAATGAGTAAGCAAGGCATGTTTTGGGCTGAGACCCTTTTTCAGGACTAAAGACCCTTCTTGAGGCCTGAAGAAGAACCTTGGCCCGAAACATCGACTGTTTATTCATTTCTATAGAAGCTGCTTGACCTACCAAGTTCCTCCAGATTGCTTTTACATTTGTAAAATTTTGAAATGTTTTAATGGCAAATTGAACATTGCTGGCTTATTATTAATTAACCATTCTCCTAAAGCAGACAGAGAGTTATTGGAGTTGGGAGATCTTGAGGTGGGGAGTAGGAGGGTATATTTGCCCAAAGTGGGGCATAAATATTTGCCACCTTTTTTTTAAAACAATGGCACCATGGAATGTTAGCACATTCCATTACTCTTTTTAAATCAAGCTCTTTCCAATTGAGAAAAAAATTGTCAAAGGTGCAGCAAGATTGATTCATGCCTCGACTTCGAACGCTTACAGTTTTAATGTTACTGCATGCTTGGTGAAGACTGACGAGCAGTCATAGTTTATAGCTGAAATAATCTGTGCAAGTATTTCTTTTTGCAGCGTGTGATACAAATACTCCAGACCAAGAGTGAGAAGCCTGCAATCCTTTGATCTTGTTGCATAATGTTAGTTAGGATATATTGGCCTATTTGTACAATCAATTAAAAGTATATATTGTTAATACTTTGAATAGCTCTGTGTGTAGCCCAGGAGTTGATGTGAGCTGAGAAAGACTTGTTCAATTCCTGCCAAAGAGCCTTTAAACAAATTGCTGTCTTTCATCAATTGGCTTTATAAACCAGTTAGATTCCTTATGTTTTATTTTGGATTTAAGTGAATTTCTCCAACAGAGAATAGTTCACTAAAGGTTTTGTTGCAAAGTAATGTAGAGCTGATTTATTTAAGCAAATGTGAAAAAAATAAAACTCAAAAGCAATAAAGAATTAAAGCTGAATGTCGGGGCTCATCTTTATAAACTTGCACTAATATATCAAGCAATATGAGCTTAATTTAATTATTCCCTTTGTGCATTCAGGGAGAGCACAAAGAAATAGCACAACCTTCAATTTACAGCTGTTCAGTGCCCCGACCAGAATTAATAAAAAAAAGTTTATTTATTGTGACCCTCAGTCAGCTTTATTCATCACAGGAAATCTGTATATTCACAAATGAGGGCTATTCATCTGCAGGTTGAGGCATTCTTCAGCTGTCCAGAGCAGCATCAGCCACACTCCTTCAGCTTTTTGTTCATCATGAAGCTCTTCATCCAAATTGTTCATCATCTTGATGGTGGAGCTTTATCTTCCTCTTGTGCAGCTGCATTTAGCAAAGGCCCGTGCTATTGAATCTACTGAGCTATCCAGATACAAGAGGGAGCGGATGGACAGTACCCATATGAGGATAATTTGTACTCTCATACAATAAAAAGGACAGGCTAATTACTGGCTTAACTAGGGCAGCCTGTGGATCTTTATGTCATAGGATTGGCGTAATTATTTACCATCAAAGTGCATTCATATTATGGCACAAAAGAAGGTCCCAAATACATCTTACTAATAAACAGACTGAGAGGAACATTATGTGTCTCCTTGGATGCAAGCACATTAACACCATGACATGGAATATAACTCTGGACTGTGAAAAGAAAAGGTTAATAATTAAAGGCTGTACTTCTTTTGTACAGAAGTATAAGTCTGATTATGACCGCCAGGAAAGCAGAAGTGAGCTATTAGTGACATTGGGCATTGAAGGAGGTACTTTCTCTAAAGCACATCTCCAAATGTAATGACAGTGAAGGTGGGGACTGTGAGACAATGGTGGGGGTGGGGTGGCTATTTATGAGGGGAGATGAGGTAAAAATGCCCTCAAAATGACCAATGTCGTTGCAACAGGAGCTGGCAAAAAAAAACGTGCATAGATGCTAAAACTGGACAGCTAGAGTTCATGAAAACAATAAAAAAGCACAAAAAGTGATCTTCAATAAAGACGGCTTTTTGAGATTAATTTGATTTATAGATGGTATTTTTTTCTCGACAGTGGCACTGATGGACAATGGCAGAGCTGTCGGTGGGGCAGCGGTTGAGATGTTGGTGTCGGTGCCCAGACAAGAGTGAGGAGCTGTAATTATTGACTGCTACGGGACAAATGTAAATAGCTCCTTTAGGAAGGTGACAGAGAACATTTAAAAAAGTCAACGAGGTGAAAGTCCAGAGTGGCGGCAAGTTTCAAAAGCACTGAGTGCAGACACTTTACCTCCATTCAATCCAGCTCTGGGCCCAGTGCCATGATCTTTTAAAGGCTAGTGGTGGGAAACAAGCTAGCTGCATGTTTGTAGAGGTCTATTAACATCCTGTATAAGGAACCTTAAACCCCAGGTAGTATTTCAGAGGAAATGGGCAACACAAAACAGACTGAAAATTAACCACAGCAGACCTTGGGCACCAATGGTTTCCATTGGTCTTTTTAAAAAAATCACTTAAAGGCTTTTATTCCAGTTGGACAATTGCCTAAACACTTTAATAAAGCAGACAAAAATTGTGTGTTGAAGCATTTTTCAAATTCTTCCAGATTATCAAAGAGTAGTTTTAAAAATCTGCAGCTGGAACATTTTTCCCCCTGAAATGCCTTTTAGACGCTGTTGAAAAACTTTGAAGTTGATTAAAAAATGTGGTTATATGGACCGGCTGTCTAATTTACCTGAGGAGCTGTGTTAAAAAATCAGAATACTTTTGCCCACAGCTAACGCTGAGCCTTTATTGTTCTAACAGGTGATAGGAGCCAAGGAACCAGGCTCTGGGTGTAGGGTTGCATTGCTCTTGCATCCTGTGTGCCATCGTTTTAAATAGAAACCTCTGCATCCTATTTGCACGTCTATATTATACCAGCTAGAATCAAAGCTGTCTGAGCTCTCTTAATGTTTCGGGGCCAACTAACTGTGTTTCAAGGAAAAATTATTATAAATTCAACTTTTTTACTATCTCACAAAATCAATAGATCTTTGTATTATGTCCTTTCTGCAGCCCCTAACCTAATTTTCCAATATTTTATTTCATGTTTTACATGTGTATACAATATTTAGAGTCCTCATTTATTCATATAGACTAAAAAAAATCTAATCTGTTTTGATACAGGCTCATTAAAAGCCCAAGAGATGGTACAGCCGCTGTTTAATCCCAGTGATGGATCACTGGAAGTGTAACAGTTTCAAGCAGTTGACTGTAATCTTGGCTTTGCTGCCTTATGTACAAAAAGACCAAATGGTTTATTGCAGCGGCACATAGTGTGGAATGTGGCTTTGTGTAACTTAACCTGTAAATACTGTATAGAGAGAGGAATGTGATGAGCAGAATTTGCAGCTGAAAGTAGGTTGTTAGATCTCAATGTAGTCATCTGATTTGCAAATCTCAGTGAAAACCCTTCATATTTTTGCATAATTCATGTGTAAATGACACATTAAAATAATACAGTGACTTACATCACAGTGCTTTGACCAAACCCTGATTATAGATCATAAATTTTAAAAAAAGACTCATGTGGTGTCATTATTTTGCAAGAAGTTGAAAACTTCATACTTTTTTTTATGAATTCTGGAAGTATCTAATTTCTTGTTCAGTTTTTATAAATGCTGTTTATTCAAAGGCCACTAACAATCAACTTGGAACTAAATGCAAACCCTCAGGTAGTTTCTAAACTTTCAGGGTTTTGGTAAAGTCTAAACCATACAGTGTAAATTAACTTTCTAATTCTTATTTTCAGTGTCTAGCACACTCACTTTGTTCAGCCCTGATGGCAGAAAACATCAGTAATTGCTATTAAAATTAATCTCTTTTCACAGGTTTCAGACCCACCCGGATTGTATTTTAATCGATGTTGTGGCAACATAACTATGATGTATAATGGCTGCAGATCATAGGCAGACTATCTGAGACACCCTTAGACTGGGGAAGCACACTAAAGTGACTTTGTGCACCTTGGGACATGCTGTTTAGCTCAGGGAACTGCTTGGCCATCTGGGAATGGTAAGTCATAGTTCACAAGGAAACGATGACTGGCGATTTTTCCATCTTTTCTAATTTAGTTCAACCTTGTGAAGGAACAATCTGTACTTCTGAGGCATTTGTATAAGTAGAATTACCAAATGCTAATAGATGGATTCCAATGTATTGGATGCTGATATATCAGTCGACACTGTATCACAATTGCTTGAAAATATCATCCATCTTCACAAATGCATTAAAAGCCACTGAAATGACAGTTAAGTGTCTGGTGTCAGTGAGCTGCATGTGGTGCATTCAACAAAAATGCCTTAAATACATGAAAGGTACCTCTCACGTGGGCGCATTAATAAGCATTCCTCTATCCTTCATTTACATGAGCTGCCATGCACCTCCACATTAAATGTCAGCCATGTAGAAGACAGCAGTCTTCCATTTACTACATATATTTTTATTGCCTATATTGATGTGGGAAGCATAAACCTTTGATGTTATCATGTCCTATTTATGAATCTTCCTCAATTAAATTATAAAATCTATCATGGGTTGCACTATGGTAAGGTGAAGAGATTCAGCTTCAATGATAGATTTCACTTGGCATCCTATGCACAGTGGGGTCCAGTCTATATTTGTGAGTGCCATCAATGTCATTTCACGAAGCCATTTTTCTCCACTATTATTCTGCTATCAAATACCTGCAGACAACTTGAGTGCTGTGTAGAAATAATCCAGCTTGGATGTTTCAGAGCTCCTGGTATGTAACGTGAAGCACAGAAAGCAAGGCTTCAATTCATTTAGTGTAGCAAAAGAAGAGCAGATTTCTTTTAATAGGATCATTAATAGGGTAGATTGGTCATTGTTTGGCGTGCTGGCACTCGAATAGTCCAAGAGGATTATATACCTGGTCAGCAAGTGAGACCTTAATTGATATGTACATATTATAATAGGTTTCCAGTATTTGCATACTTTATTTTTTCCTATACTGCATATACACAATTATATTTTTAAGTAAACTTCATATTGCTATTAAATGCAATAAGAATTGATCAATGTCCCCAAAAAAACATCTTTGCATGGACATGTCAAAATGAGGGCTACTCCATTGATAATTGGCTCTGCAATATTTGTTTACATGTCTATAGTATACAGATCTCTGAGCTATTTAGAGCAAGCACATATACACTCATTCTTACCTCCCCGCCCCACCATACCAATCACCATCACCACACTATACTCCACAGTTATGAGTAACTAGGCAGCTAAGGCAGGAGCATCATTTATGATAAAACATTCCTTTAGTCTGATTCTATTCCAGAACCCCCCAAAATGCTTAAGCTTTAACACATAGTTGCACTACGAATTTTGTGGATGGTGATTACTAGTACCTAATTTAACAATATTGAATATATTAAGCAGAACTAATATAGTCCTAAAAGCTTTACTTAAAGCAAGTTGACAGATCATGACATTGGATGATCATCAAAATGAGAATTAGATTTAATATCACTGGCATATGTCGTGAAATTCATTAACTTTACGGCAGCAGTTCAATGAAATACATGATAAAAAAACACAGAGAAAAACCTGAATTACATTAAGTATATATATATATGTCTATTAAACAGTTAAGTTAAAATAAATAGTGCAAAAAGAAACAAATTATGAAGTTAGTGAGGTAGTGTTCGTGGGTTCAATGTTCATTTTGGAATCAGATGGCAGAGGGGAAGAAGCTGTTCTTGGATCACTGAGTGCCTTCAGGCTTCTGTACCTCCTTTCTGATGCTAAAAATGAGAAGGGAGCATGTCCTGGCTGGTGGGGGTCCTTAATGATCACAGTGGTTAAACTAACCAAAGCATGGTTAAGAAAAATAGAATGAAGATGCTATTCATTGCATCAAATTTAATGAGCATTCCGTTGGTACAAGTGATGTTATAAAACAGTAACTTGGTTAAAAACCCATGGCTTAAATATATTTTGTACATAGAAGAAACATTATTGTATTTGCAGTCAGATAAGAGATGTTTTAAAAATGCTTTTGGATGGTGGCAGAAAATAATAATATGTCTGACCAGTTATTATGTTAATACATGAATTATTTCTTGATGACTGAGCTGTAAGCAGTACTTCAAGTGCGTTTAAAGATTTCTGTTCTGTTGCTCCCTATTTCTTAATTATTAAATCCCATTTATTCATTATAATCTAACAGAATATACATTCTGTGAAGGTATAAGCCTTTCTATCCTTTCCTGCATATCTTTGGACTGTAAACCGCAGAGGCCATGGGAATGATCTGGCTTCAGACATCACCTATCGGACCAACCCATCAAGAGGACCACAGAAGAAGCCTAAGAGCAATTCTTATTCCTATGTTTCCATGTCGCACAGCCTGACTAAAATGAATTGCCCTGCAAAGTGGGTGCCTAACCTTTGTCTCTTTCTGTCAAGGCACAGTTTGTTTGGGAGGTAATTCTGAGGGGAGGACTCCCTTATAAATGGGCCTGGGAAATGTTGTTCCTAACATTAACTGTAAAGATGTTCTGACACGTCTTCTGCACATGAATCACATTATTAACGGTAACAATTTGAGAGAAGGAATATTTTTACATAATCCCTGCTCACTGAAAAATCAAAGCTGGAACCCAAACAAAAGATAGTACAGATAAGTGCACGCTGTGATACCTGATTTGGGGGGTTTTCAGAAGTATGTGTATCCACCCGAAGTAGCAGAATCCCCATCGCCCTCCTGTCCATTCACATGCTCCTCACTACAGCAAATATGAAAAACTTTCATTTGTTAATATACACTATCTCCTGACTAATACATAGTTATTCATCAGAGAATATTTATAAATCCTCAGTTAAAGCTTTGATTTTCCTTTGATATATTTCCATATTTTGATGATGTTCACCATTAATATTTCAAGTTTATTAATTAAGTAAATCAATTTCAAACACTATTTTTGCATAGACGTGCAAAAAAGCTGTCGGGCAGCATCTGTTGAAAGGAGCAGTCAACGTTTCGGGTCGAGACCCTTCGTCGGGACTAAAGAAAGGAGGGCAGGGGCCCTATAAAGAAGGGGTTGGAGGGTGGAAAACCAATCAGAGGAAATATCAAGGGGTGGGGGAGGGGAAACAGGGAGGGGATAGCCAGGAGAGGTGAAGAAGGAATCTAAGGGGAAAGCACTATGGGTAGTAGAAGAAGGCAGAGTCATGAGAGAGGTGATAGGCAACTAGAAGAGGAGACAGAGTGAAGGTGGGATGGGGGAAGGGAGAGGGAGGGAATTACGAGAAGTTGGAGAATTCAATGTTGATACCAAGGGGCCGGAAACTACCCAGATGGTATATGAGATGTTGTTCCTCCAACCTGAGTTTGACCTCATCATGGCAGTCGAGGAGGCCATGTATGGGCATATCCGAATGGGAATGTGAAGGAGAGTTGAAGCGAGTGGCAACCGGGAGATCCTGTCTGTTGTGTTGGGGCCCTGAACAGTCCTTCCAGATGAGGCAACACTTCATTTGTCAGTCCATTGGGGTAATCTATTGCATCCAGTGCTCCTGGTGTGGCCTCCTCTACATCGGTGAGACCCGACGCAGATTGGGGGGCCGCTTCGTCAAACGCCTACAACAGAAAGGATCTCCCGGTTGCCACTCACTTCAACTCTGCTTCACATTCCCATTCGGATATGTCCATACATGGCCTCCTCTACTGCCATGATGAGGCCAAACTTCGGATGGAGGAACAACATCTCATCTACCGTCTGGGTAGTCTCCGCCCCCTTGGTATCAACATTGAATTCTCCAACTTCTGGTAATTCCCTCCCTCTTCCTTCCTCATCCCACCTTCACTCTGTCTCCTCTTCTAGCTGCCTATCACCTCTCATGACTCTGCCTTCTTCTACTACCCATAGTGCTTTCCCCTTAGATTCCTTCTTCACCTCTCCTAGCTATCCCCTCCCTGCTTCCCCTCCCCCACCCTTGATCTTTCCTCTGATTGGTTTTCCACCCTCTCCCTACCTTCTTTATAGGGTCCCTGCCCCCCTTCTTTAGTTCTGATGAAGGGTCTTGACCCAAAACGTTGACTGCTCCTTTCAACGGATGCTGCCCGACCTGCTGAGTTCATCCAGCATTTTTGTACGTCTTGATTTGACCACAGCATCTGCAGTGTACTTTGAGTTTACTATTTTTGCATATATTCAAATATAATTCTAATGTTCACTAATTTGACTTTGTTCTCAGGAATATATCTGTAAAGAACAAAATTGACTTCAATGTTGATGTGTTTTTCAGTTGTAGTCTAAATGTACAAGGTAAATGAAATGTACTATTGTAGTAGCTAAAATTTGTTACTATAACTTTTTTCTTTGCCACCAAAGCTGCATCATTCAATGAGATAGGCATATTTGCTCAAAGTTCTGCATTTAAACCCAATGAACTATACTACTTTTTATGTTCAATCGTAAGACAAGTGGTGATCCAGAGGAGAAATTCTGGGAGGATAAAGGGTAGATATAACTATATACTTAGGTCATACCCTACTCTCAGCCAGAAGGATTAATATATCCACACCAAGCATAATTTTGATATCTCATGCATAGCATATCTCAAACACATTTTAATCTGGATTAAGAAATTGTGTTCAGAAATTTGTAATTTATATATCTATAGGCAGGTTGAGCTTCTAGCTTTCTGGGATAGGACCCAGGAGTTACCCGATTACAGTTGATTATGAAATTATTAGGAATAATTCAAGTGATTGCACTCTTGTCTAGAATACTTCATTTCAGTGAATTCCCAATTCACAATGGATTCTACCAGCAGGGAGCATGAATGCATAAGGCTTTGCAAAACACCATTTCATTCTTAAGTTAGAACAATATTTTTTGTTGTGTGTGGGAGAGTAAAAATAGCAGAAGGATTAAAAATGTTCAAGTCTTAATATTGCTTGGAGGTTGTAGATTTACCTCAGATATTCTTTCTTCATAACAAAGCCACTGGTCAGCCCTGTACGCATTCCAAGAATCTAGGTTTCAGAAGCGCACCCAAACTGACAATATTTTATCATATTATTTAACCTAAATTTTTGCTATTGACACCATCTAAATGTGAGATTGCTATTACAGCTGATTCTGGACCCACTTCCCGTAAGTTCTCTCCTTCATTCAATTAAACACGCACAGTAAATCCGCTCAAGAATAAATGCTCCATGAATCCTACTTCTGTGCTCACTTCAACACACACAAATGCTGGAGGAACCCTTTGGCAGTACTCTTTTCCATAGATGCTGTCTGGCCTGCTGAGTTCCTCCGGCATTTTGCGTGTGTTGCTTGGACTTACAGCATCTGCAGATTTTCTCTTGTCTATGCTCACTTCCATTTTTCCGGTCGGACTTTTGGTGCTGACTGACCCTGGGTTTTTGTTTAGTGGATTTTCCTTCTTAGGTGTCTTTCCCAGAAAGAACATCCAAGAATATTTCTGTCCCTTTCACCTTCGCCAGTGCTCCTTCAGAAATCTTCTGTGCCATTACTCTCCGATAGGCATGAGAGTAAAAGCGATATATCTAATAGTCCATTGTGAAAAGTTCTATTTCAATTTACTGTCATAGAAGGCTAAGGACATCGAGCAGTTTTGGGACTGTTAGATATGGGGTTACGCATACACAATACACAAGTCCCCTATGCTTCAAAACACAATAATAACCTGAAAAATGAGGTTATACCTGTAAGCTTATGCCCTTAGCCATAATGCAAAGGAAATCCATTTGTAAAAATGGACAGATTTAAATTCAGTCCACATTCCTAAATGGAGATGAGAGAATGATTTAAATAGATGCTATGGACTTGCCTCTGATTATAATGTGGGATTATTAGATGCAGCATGGCCTGTAGTTCTGAAATCTTCCCCTTGACAACCCCTGTGTTTACCAAAGGCCGGGTTTTATTCACTGCTGGTTGTGTAAGGGTCTAATTCAGAAATTTAACAAACGACAGTGGACTAGAGTTAGTATAATGATGTAACTGTACTTGAAGCTGACTGGTTATGATAACCTTAATGTTGCAGATCAAACTACCATACCCACCCCTTTCCTTTCTATACCTCTCTGATACAAGCGGAGCCCTGATTACATGGAAGCCTAGCGGTTATTTTATTTTATTGAGATACAGCACACAGTAGGCTTTTCCAGCACTTTGAGCTGTGCAGCCCAGCAACCCCCGATTTAACTCTCGCCTAATCATGGGACAACTTACAATGACCAATTAACTCACTGTGGTGAACTACATATACCTGGCTGGACACGTCCCCCCTGCTGACTGCTCCTGTGACTCCTCCCACAGACCCCTGTATAAAGGCGATTGGAGGCACTGCTCCTCCCTCAGTCTCCAGAATGTTGTGTGATGGTCTCTTGCTGCTGACAGTGCTTTTTTCCAGCTAATAAAAGCCTATCTCGCCTCACGTCTCCGAGAGTTATTGATGGTGCATCACTTACCAACCGGTACTTCTTTGGACTGCGGGAGGAAACCCACACGATCACAGGCCAAACATACAAACTCTGTGCAGGCAACGGTAGTGTAGCGCTATTACAAGCATCCCAAGTCCTATTCCGCCACTGCCTGTAGGCAGTTTATTTGCTCTTCTCATGACTGCGTGGGTTTCCTCCCACACTTCAGTGGTGAACAGGCTAGTAGGTTATTTGGTCACAAGTGTAATTCGGTGGCATGGACTCATTGGGCCTGAGGGCTTGTTACTGTGCTGTACCTGTAAATAATAAATACATAGTTATGCCTCTCCTGGGGTTAGTTCATTGTTGAGAAGCTGAAGTATGACTTCTGATGTTTGACCAGTTTGCCCTAACTGAGTGATGCTCCTGCTGACATCAAACTCCATTACCTTTGCCTACCTGCAGAGCATTTATTGTCACAAGGTCTTTTGATTAAAACTCTACCACTATTAATTGGAAGTAGTCTTTGATCTTAAACAAATCTGCACCCATTACCACTCTGTCTCAGATTGGATAATCTGCACCCCCATCTCCTTTGCCTGTCTGATTTCTGTATTTGCTCTTTGATATCAAGTTAATATTTTGCAACATACAATCTGAATTACTTTCCAGGAGGCTAAACACAATTTCAGTAGTCAGAATGCAGTTACACTTACAAGTGGGAAAACAGTTACAATGGGACAATCAAGTTGAAAAGAAAGCTCCCCCCATCCCTTGTTCCCTTTCTTTAATTGCACCACTTTTATATTGATCATTCACTTTTATATTGATCATTTTTTGGTATTGTCTGAGTTAACTGCTTTTGAAATAAATCTGTTGTTGAGAAAACTTGAGGGTTCAATTGGAGCAACACTCTCCGGGTAATTAAAGTGTTCTGCTGATGCTTTTAAAGTCCAGTCTTTGACTATTTAGCTTTCCCAAAAGGCTTTCTATCTGAAACCAGACATGTTGGAGACCTGTGGTGAATTTCACTGCCTTTTGGATAGTCATAAACCACAGAGAGTCAGAGAAAATAAATGGTTAATCTTTTATTGCACATTTACAGAACACTGGCATCTCTTGTATCGGGTAGTAAATTTTGTCTTAACTTCTGGGCCACAGATTGCATTTATCTGTGTCACCCGCCCCCATTAATGTAGGTAAAGGTAGCCATGAGATTCTGACAAATGTGGCAATAGGCCTGAGGTTATTATCCCTGTAAACCAGTCCCATTTTCCTAGTATCTCCTATGCTTACTGAGCAAGCTTGTCTACTCAACTTTCTACCCCATGGCAAAACAGGGCCTTCTTGATTAAAATTTCTTGGTCTTCAGTTGTCATTTTGGCCTACTTTGTTATCTAGCCTATTTTTTTGTTTCTAATACTTCAGGCATGCCACCACAGTCAATCCCACGTGACACAGATGAATTTCCTTATTTCTGTCAATATCCCACAGTGTTGAGCGAACCCCACCTGAGAGATCTCCTTAATTATTAGGGTGTAATGGTGCTTTTTTGCTAGTTTACCTCATTTCATCAACTCTAGCTGGTGTGCTGGTAAGGGGTGAGAGGGATGAATAAACCAGGCCACCCTACTTGGTGATGTACCGTTCTTTCAACCCTTTAATTCAGTTACATTTACTTTTCAGAAAAAAACTATGTTTAGCAAAATCTGCACCAAAGTTCAATTTGGTACAGCAAAATATTTCCCACACAACTGGCCTGGTCATGCAAATCACACTGAGGGCATTAGACAGAGGATGGAAATGGACGATATCTCATCACCTGTTGTTGTTCTGGAATTTCTGTTTCAAGGAGGTGACACAAAACTCCCCTTTCACTCTGTGGGCTAACCAGAGAGGGACATACTACCTTGCAATTACTATCAATGTGTATTTCCAGTGAACCTAGTCCCAGTCGAAACACCTTTTAGGTACGTACTTCATAATTACCCCTCCTGCTTCCCCACCTTCCTGAAAGCATCCTCTGTGCATTATTGTATACCAAAGAAGTTGACGCATTTTTCCTGGGAAGGTAAAAGAAGAAATCAGGATATGCAATAAATATACATATATCTGTTCCTCCTGGGTTAGTTATCTGTTTCAGAAGTGTGGTACGACTTTTGGTAGTTGTTCCAGGCAATTGTATCTGTTTACCTTTGGGTCATGTTTAATGTTTGGGTTTGGCTTTATTCTGCATTCAGCCTTTATAAGCAAAGGTTTGCACCTTCCTCTGCATCCCACACAATGTGACCAGTCAGAGTCATAAGGAGTACCTGCTGTCTTTTTACTTTCCCTTTGACTTTCATCAATTTCATTTGGCTTACATTCAACCCACTTTGGCAGCTGGACTGCAAAAGCCAATGAGCTTGTCTTACCTTCTTCATAGGGTTTGAAAAATTCCCAGAGCTGCGTAATTCCACATTGGTTCCCACATTTCCACTTCTGGAGTTTCCTGCAGCCATCTACAGAGATATCCATTTCCCTGTACTTTGTTTGGGGGGGCATGAAAATATAAGCCATTCCTGTGTAGCTTTGACCTTATGTTTGTGGTCACTGTCTTACTGGAAGACAAATCTTCTCCTAAGTCACAGTTCTCTTACATATTGCATCAGGTTTTCCTCCAGGATTTCCCTGTATGCTGTGACATTTATTTTACCCTCTACCTTCACAAGCCTTTCAGGACCTACTGCAGTAAAGCGTCCCCACAGCACGATGCAGCCTCCACCATGCTTCACGTTAGGGATGGTGTGTTTTTGATGATGTGCAGTGTTTGCCTTATGCCAAACATAGCATTTAGCTGGATGGCAAAAAAGCTCAATTTTGGTTTCATCAGACCAAAGAACCTTCTTCCAGCTGACTTCAGAGTCTCCTGGCTAAGCTCTCGGGCAAACTCCAGCTGAAATTTCCTGTGAGTTTTTTTCAACAGTGGCTTTCTCTTTGCCACTCTCCCATAAAGCTGTGACTGGTGAAGCACCTGGGCAACAGGTGTTGTATGCGCAGTCTCTCCCATCTCAGCCACTGAAGCTTGTAACTCCTCCAGAGCTGTCATAGTGGTGGCCTCCCTCACTAGACCCCTTCTTGCATAGTCACACAGATTTTGAGGATGACTTGCTCTAGGCAGATTTACAACTTTACATATTCTTTCCATTTCTTGATATTGACTTAACTGTATTCAGTGACTTGGAAATTTTCTTGTATCCATCTCCTGACTTATGCTTTTCAATAACCTTTTTGCAGAGTTGTTTGTGAGTTCTTTTGTAGTTTTTGCCAGGATATTGGCTCACTAACTAATTATGTGACTTCTAAAACCAATTGGCTGCACCAGTGATGATTTGGTGTGTCATATCATTTTGTAGCTGGACTTGAAAAGGACAGTTCACTTATGATCCCCACACAATCTGACAGAGCTTGAGCAGTTTTGTAAAGAAGAATGGGGAAAAAATGTAGTGTCCAGATGTACGAAGCTGATAGAGACCTATCCACACAGACTCAAGGCTGTAATTGCTGCCAAAGGTGCATCTACTATGTACTGACTTGAAGGAGGCAAATGATTATGCAATCAATTATTTTGTGTTTTCAGATTTGAAATTAATTTAGATCATTTTGTAGAGATCTGTTTTCACTTTGCCACAGAAGAGTCTTTTCCTGTAGGTCAGTGTCAAAAAGGCCAAATTAAATCCACTGTGATTCACTGTTGTAAGACAATAAAACGTGAAAACTTCCAAGCAGGGTGAATACTTTCTATAGGCACTCTATTTCCCAGAATGTGCATTGAAATAAAGGATGGTTATTCCCAACTACCTTTGATACATTCCCTTATGAAATTATATTCTCGGGAAGTACATCTTGAAATTCTGAAACATGAACATGCACTATAATATGCATATTTCTCTTCAGCACAGCTTGGCTCTGCATATTTCCTTTACCTGGAGTGGCCAAAGGCGAGGTTGTTCCTTTCAGTTCAGTAATAACGCAGAGAAAGAAACAGCTTACGGGTTATATTTCTATTTTTTTTCTAAATAGAAGAAAATATGGCCCTTAATTCTCTTTATAAAAATTCAGCCAGCAATCTGTGCCATTTGACTGGAATACCTGAAAAGCAATATACTTCCTTCCATTGTAGTTATGATTACATTTCTATTGATATGGTACAATCAGATCAATGCATTTAAAATAAATTTTAAAGTGAATGGAGGTGAGTCACTGTCAGTGATTCCCAGTAATACAGCACTGGTGCCTCCGCAATGAATTATTGTAACAAGAATGAGATATTGCTGATGGTGAGGAAAGTGTTTTGTTCACCTCCCAGAGAAACAAGCGCACAGAAAGAGAAGGGAATGTGGCGACAGGTTTCTGCAAGGCTGGGAAAAATCAGAAAATGATGAAAGGTTAAATAAGAATGAAATGATTAAAACATCTGGACAAAGGTTACTTTGAAATAGACCAGTAGAGTGACCCTGATGCTTGCCCAAAGATATTACAACAAATGCTAAAGAGGACATCTCAGCCACAGCTGGGTCAATCAAATGAACATATCTACAAATAAAATTAAGTTCATGATCTGATTCAATGTACAAGAGTTATTAGTGCAACTTGGTCAGAGAAGACAGCACCTGGAATGAACAATGGTATACAAGGGTATACCATAATAATCATTATGGTATAGAATGATTCAAGAGTAAACTGTGTTTGTTTCTTTATCTGAAATGTGAGGGTGTGTATGTGTGAGCAGACTTGATTGCAAAGTACTGTATGTTACTAGAAACGAGCTATGTGTATATGCTTAGAAATAGATTATGGAGCTATCTCATTGCACTGGGTCTTATTGACAGCTTGACCCAACCTATTTCAGCACAAAAACAGGCTCTTTGGCCCCTTAAGCCTTTGCTAGCTCCTTGAGTCTCAGGTCATTAAAATTCTCTCCTTTGCATAGTACAATTCTTCAATGTCTTTTGGGTCAGACGGAGTTCTAAATTTAGATCTAGTCTCCTGCCCTTTTTCACATACTCCTTCAAATGTTATCCTTGAAGAAATTATTAATTTACTTTTGAAAATCACCACTTCAGGGAGATTGTTATTAGATTATAAAACCACCAACATATATTTAAATAATGGATATTGCAGTAACTATTGGTTCCTATTATACTATATTTCCATTATTCATTTATTTCCACTCTGGAATTCTGCTGCCAGATTAAAAAAAAACAAAATTGACTTTACTAAACTCATATCAACATTCTTTTTCATTTTTTCAGCTACTGTTTTCAAGGAATTTGCATCATTTTCATGATATGAACAGGATATACTGCTCGAATGAATATGTAAATTCGTGAAGCGTTGATGACACCACATGACTGAAAAATTATGGTGTTTCTGCCAATGATGTCCAAAGGGATAGGAGCTGGAGAGGGTCTACTCTGTCAGTTAATATAATTGTGGCTGGCTTTTGGCTTCAACACAGTTCTTTCATCTTATCCCCATGGTGAATTAGATAGTCACTGGCTCAGGGTTAATGCAGTAAAGTTAAAACCACAGTAGACTATTAGTCTTTAATTGAAAACCAAAAGACCGCAGATGTTGGAAATCCGAAATAAAAAGAGAAACTGCTGGGCGTACTCAGTTAGTCAGGCAGCATCTGTCAAGAAACAAAGTTTTAGGACATTGACCCTTCATCTGTCATTGTCTTGAAATTCAACCAGAAATTCTGATGATTCCTTTCCCTCCACAGATTCTGCTTGACCTGTTGAGTTTCTCCAACAGATTGTTTGTTACTCCAAATTCCAGCATTTGCAGTTTCTTGTGCTTCCAACCCTGAATCTGTTGGAACTTAACCTGTTGAATATTTCTAGCCTTTTCTGCTTTTACCTTTGTGTCTTTAGTACTGCTTAGATGAGAGGAGATCAACTAATTTTGATTTTGGCTGCCAGTGTGAAATTGCCATAGGAGCTAGGTTCAGTGCTTACTGAAATAGGCATGGGTTGTGACGCATAATTAACCCAAGTCTGTTTCTTCCAAGCAAGCAATAACTTTCCACTTCCGGTTGAGACCCCTCATCAGGAGTCAAAAAACATAGGGAGAGAACCAGTGTAAAAGGTTTGGGGGAAGGGATGGAACAATAGATAGCAGGCATCCAGGTGAAGAGGGGTGAGAAGCAGATGGGGAGGGGAGAGGGGAATGGTGCCAGAAGCTGGAAAGTGACAAATGGAAGTGACGAAGGGCTGATGATGATAGAATCTGGTAGGAGAGGAAGGTGGATCATGGAATAAAGATGGACAAGGCAGGGTGGGGGATAGTAGAAGAGGGGAACCAGTGGGAAGAGTTTGTGGGTGATAGGTAAAGAGAGCAGGAGAAGAGACAGGGTGATGGGGGGGTGGAGGAGAGGGAAAAGGGACAAAAGGGGCAGCAGTTTACAGAATTTCAAGTTTTATGTTACTGGGTTGTTGAATATTGAGATAGAATATAAGATTCCCAGTTTTGAGAGTAGTGGCACCATTTTTGGCTAATCTGCTGGCAAGCACTTTGGAACCTACTCTGACCTGGGAGATACTGAAGAATAAGTACACTCAGGAGATGGATGACTCCCGAGTTCTGAAGGAGCTAAACTAGTTTTGAAGGGGGAGCTGAGAGGGAGAGGCCTGTGTCTGTAAGGTCCAGAGATCGTTCAGACATCTGACAGTCAGCAGGAGAACAGGGCAAAGGTGTTCAACTTGATTGTCAATCATGGAGGGCTGCCAAAAATTCATTGACTTTATACACCTTGGCCAGTGAATGCATCAGACACCATTTCTCACTCAGTGCACCTCTAACACTACATGATGGTTCACACCTCCAGCAATGACTTACCAAAAACCTCTAAAGGTAGGGACTTACCTGTAGATTATATATCTTCCATCACTTTCTTACTCTCTTCACACTGCTGCACATCTCACTCTCATAACTCTGGAAGCCAAGTCAGTCAGCCTCAAGTTACTGTTCAGGATTCTGAGAGACAGGATTTATCCACATTTGAAAAGGCAGGGACTAATTAGAAACAGTGTTTGGAAAAATCATGTCTCATAAACTTGATAGAGTTTTTCTTGGAAGAGAATTGAGATGAAAGATATTATCTACATGGGCTTTCCCAGGAGGCCAAAAACTGGAGGTCAGGAAGTTAGGGTGAGGGGGGAGGATTTAACAGGGATCTGATGGCCCTATTCTTAGAGTAAAATTACAACTTTTAAAAGACATATGGAAAAGTACAGGGATAGGAAGGGCTTGGAGTGATATGGGCCAAATACAGGAAGGTATTTGGTTTGGCATTGGCTATTTGCATTGAAGGTCCTCTTTCTGTAAATCTATAACTTCATGGCTCCACTTCAATCCCCACTTAAAAGATGAAGTGGCAACAATTAATTGAAGGTTTCATAATAATCTATATGATTTTTAATACAACAAAGAAAATTAAGAGTTATGAATTGTTTTATCTGATCAAATAATGTTCATAGTGGAAGCTTGGTGGAAGATGTTCAATGCAAATTTGTGGTTTCAGACCTCATTAATTGTTTATGCTCCCTGAATCTTTTAAACAGATGTAAATCTACAATTAGTCACTAATTATGTAAGATAAATCACTGTGACATCAGCATGCACCACGGGGCCAACTCTTCTTTGATGCAAAGAGCAATGGACAATTGCTTACAAGGAGAATGGGGGAAAAAGTGGTGTTTTACAAAATTGGCAGCAATATCTCCCCAAATGAACATTATCCAACCCTGTCATCATCAACATCAATGATTGAGAAAATGGATGACATTATACCTTTTTTTTTGGTTCCATCCTAAACCCTTTCCAGCTTTCTACCTCACTTCGGAAACATACCTCTTTGGCTGCTGTTCTTCATCAATCTGCCTGAGTTACATCTTTTTTGTCTGGTGATCCTCCTGCAAAACGCTTCTGATTTTTGATACATTACAGAGGTTACATGAATGGGAAAATTTAAACAGAAAATGCAGGAAACATTAGACAGGTCAAGTAGTATCTATGGAAAGAGCAACAGAGTTACAGGTTCAGGTCAAAGACCTTTCATCAGAACCCACATTCATTCATCCCTGCATCTGCAGTTTTATCTTTATGACTTTTTTAACCACAGAGATATAAATTATTGTTGTGGGAGCAGCTATTGGTCAAAGATTGCAACCCCCTAAATCTGACATAGGGCCCAGACATCTGACAAGTTGCTTTTGGAGGAGTGCGAAGTGTTCCCTAGAAGCTGCTGGTATGCACTAAATGCCTCAGTTTCAGAAATGAATTTCTAAGCAAGTGTTTTTTTAATTCTTCACATTTCACTTTGTAAACATAATTTGGCCTCATTCTGAAGTAATGCCAATACTTCCAAGAGGGAAATGGAAAGCTGGTTGCATTTTCACAAAGCTTAAAGTTTTAATACAAAACTGAAGTGTTTGAATACATGGCATGGGCTTTTGCATTTATTTGGGTTAAAATTCATCAGTCCTGAAGTAAATTAGAGGTAACAATAGAGATTGTTTGCCCCCTGTATGTTCTTTGACATTGATTACTGAGATACGATTTTCAAGTTCAGTAATTGACTTTATGCTGAAGATCACTGACTGAGAACAGGTGATTTGTACTAGGTCAGATTATTAGTATAATTCTGCACAAAGAGTATTCTGTGAGCTGGGTTTAACATTGCAGTTGACTATTCAGTAACAATTTCACTTCTGAATCACAGTACTGCACTACACAAACAAAACTCCTGTGGAAAGTAAGAACTGAAAAAGCACATAAACACTTTCCCACCATGAATGACACTCTCAAAATATCATGTGATCTAATATGTTAAAAAAATGGAGACTTCTTTAATAAATTTATTAATTAAAGGAGGAACGGCATCTGGCGGGCTGCTGGAATCACCTGGGAGACTTGGCTTCAACACTTGACTCACACCAGGTAGGTTACAATATGTTTACTTAGACTGCGAGGAAAGAACAGACAAGGACCTCACGTGTGAAGATCAGATGATCAACTGGCACTGAACTATTAACTTAATCAGTGGTTTGAGTAAGGAAGCTTTCATTGCATGTTCTCCATTCAAAGACAGAAGAAGTTGGGCCAGAGGAGCAGGAAATTTGGAGGAACTTCTTTCATTTCAATTGAATAAACACCTGTTTATTGCAATTCAACAGCCAGCCAGCCATCCTAATGGCTTCATGTAGGCAACTGATGGGTTTAAGCATTAAGAAGGACATTCAGTTTATCGATGTTGTGTGGGCTCTAGGTCATCCAACTTGTCATAACCTCTCGCCACAGCTTTGCACTTTATTCCCTTTTAAGTCCTTTTTGAATGGCAAGGTTGAATGTACATCACTAACTCCTGTTGGTGCATTGCAGATTACTCACTGCATAAGAGTATTTTCTCTCACATTTTAGTTCCTTTCCCAGTCACCTTCAATTCATATCACCCCCATTAACCCATCCCCATAGCAACCCTGGCCTTACCTTAACAGATCTACTCCTACCTTCTCTGCAACATAAAGCTTTTTTTTATATCTCTCATTCCCACTTCTGACAAGGTAACTTTGATTTGATACTTGTTTCTTTTTGCACAGATCCTGCCTGATCTACTAAGCGTTTCCACATTTTCTGTTTTTATTCCAGTTTTTTAGTGTCTGCAGGATTAAGGGATATGGGGAGAAAGCACGAATTCGGGTGATCGTATTAATCATGGTGTAGCAGGCTGCTATTACTTTCTATGCTTCTCTATGATAAAATAACAGCATAGGTGATGATCCAAGAAGAAATATAGTTGTAAAAGGATTAGTGCATAACAAATAATCCATTTGAAGAGCATCAGAATTATCTGAAATTTCCAGAAGAAAAAAATGCAAATGCTGAAAACATGATATACAAAAGGTGGATTATATGACAATGTTAAACTCGGTCTGAAAAGCCATAATGTTTCCAGTAAGATAGTGAGCTTTATCCTGACGTTATTTTGATGTTTACTACACTTGGAGGTTACTGGATAAAATTCAGATACAGGTACTTGACAGAATTTCCTTTACTTAACCAAATGCATTATGTCTGCAGCCTGACAATAACCAATCAATGAAGCACAAAACAGAAATTATATTGTTTTACGAATAAACATTCACCTTAGCATGCACCAGTTCTTTCTGAAATTCTGTCAGATGGTGGGTAAATTTGGCAGAGAGAACTATGTGGACAATGACTATGTGGACAGGTTGTGAAATAAACCTCAAATGATGCCAACACACTAACTAATGAAGATGGAGCTTTACAGCTGCAGTCTGTCAACTAGTCTGTTTTAACTTCAGTGTGATTAGTTAATGTTTATAATAAGCTTGGTAAAAATGAAATGTGATAGCACATGGCTTGTGTCATGAGAAAAAAAGCTGGTAAAATTGTGTGTACCAGAGCGTAACCATTTGTTGCACAAATTTGAAGTCTGGTTTTAACTCACAATTTTGAACTTAATTGATAGCTAGTTTATTGGGGGAGGAACTGCAGGTGGGGTGTTGTGAACTGGAGAAGATAAGTATTGCACTTACCTTAGTGGAGGTCTCGGTCCAGCACTACTAGTGTGGATTAATTTTCCTGACATTATTTCAAATAGGTGGATCCAAAAGGAGCATTGCTTGGAGAGTCAGAGGCTGAAATTACGTATGGTGCACAAGAGTAACTCCGAGAAATATCCAGTCACGTTTTGAGATTGATGCAAAATGACATGGAAATGTTGTTATCACATTTCACTCTATTGGTTCTACAATAACACTCTTAACACAAATTATTTTCTAGGATTCTTGCCCTGTATTCATAGGGGGGAGGAGCTACTTTTCCACTTTTCCTCCCACTCTTCTGTGCATTCAGATAAGCTTTAATTCATAAATTAGTGCTGGAATACCAATTTTATGTGGTGGGCAATTTTGGTTCAGTTACAAGCCTAATGTGTTTCTAATGCCATCGTGTAATACGATCCTGTATTGGAATTGCCAATCCAATGTCTTGATTATTAGTTAAGTCTGTACGTTAAAAACAAGTTTTGCATATTTCAATTGTAGTAAATACAAGATTACGTTAGGAACGTCAAGAAGCAAGCAGCCTCTTATGTTGTTGGTTCTAAAGAAAGCTGACTGCCCTGAAAGCAGGACTCCTCAGATACTGCCTGATGTATTAGGTTCTATTTTCAGTGTTGTCTGTGACTTGTATTGTGGATTGTTGACTGATGATTTGAGAAAATGAACTGAACTTTAGCTGAAGAACTGAACTTGGAATTGCTACTGCTTGTGACAAAGCCTGTTCTGCAGAAGAATCATTCAGAGAATTTGCTGCTTTTGCTCAGTTTGAATTGTTTCTCCTGCCTGAAACCAAATACCCTGGAAAAGGATGCCGGTCTGAGACAGACTGTTTCCTGCAGCTCAACGCAATGAATGCTTTTAGAAGTTGTAATTAAGAGAAACAGTCACTGAACAGGCAAAGGTTAAGTGCCTTATGTCTGGAGACACAAGCTTCTATTGATCTGTGAGGTGAGCTGTATTTTACTGCTCCTTATGGAATAAACAGGAAGGATAAGCTATTAGATTGGCATCATAAGAAAGTTCCTGTCTGCCCATTGTTACTAATAATTGGCTTTGCTTAACCCTCTCTGTTCTGAATTTTCTTCCACAGTTTCCTTGTGTGAAAGGCATCTAAAATAAGTCACACTGGCAGTAAATCATCACAAATTACTGGGGTAAGGTTAGGTAGAGATCAGAAGGATGTCTTTGGCCTGTCCAGCACATTTATTAGCAGACGTAGGCTCAGCCACAGCACTCTGGCAAAAATGGTTAAAGTTCAAAGTAAATTTATTATCAAAGTATATATATGTCACCATATGCAACCCTGAGATTTGTTTCCTTGTAGGCATACTCAATAAATCTATAGATTAATAACCGTAACAGAGTCAATGAAAGACAGTCCAACCTGGGCATTCAACCAGAGTGCAGAGACAACAATCTGTGCAAATACAAAAAAGAAGAAATAATTATAATAAATAAACAAGCCATAAATATCAAAAACATGAGACAAAGAGTCCTTGAAAGTGTGTGCATTGGTCGTTGGAACACTTTTATGATGCCGAAAGTGAAGTTGAGTGAAATTGAGTGAAATTACCCCCTTTGGTTCGAGAGGCTGATGTTTGAGGGGTAGTTAATCTTCCTGAACCTGGTGGTGTGAGTTCTGAGGCTCCTGTACTTTTTTCTGATGGCAGCAGTGAGAAGAGTCCTGGGTGTTGGGGGTCCTTAATGATGGACGTTGCTTCCCTGTGACAGCATTTCATGTAGATCTGCTCAATGGTTGAAGGGCTTTATTCACGATGGACTGGGCCACAGGATTTTCTATTCAAGGGTATTGGTGTTTCCATACCAGCCTGTCAATATACTCTGCAGTACACATCTATAGAAGTTTGTCAAAGTTTCAGATGTTATGCCAAATCTCTGCAAACTCCTAAGGAAGTAGAGACACTGTCAAGCTTTCTTTGTAATCGTACTTATGTGCTGGGTCCAGGACAGGTCCTCCTAAATATTAACACCGAGGAATTTAAAGTTGCTCATCCTCTCCATCTCTGATCCTCTGACAAGAACTGGCTCACAGACCTCTGGCTTACTTCTCCTAAAGTCAATAATCAGATCCTTGGTCTTCCTAACATTGAGAAAGAGGTTGTTATAATGGCACCATCAGGCAGGTTTTCAGCAGGTCAGGCAGCATCTATGGAAAAGAGTAAACAGTCAACATTTTGGGCCGAGACCCTTCATCAAGTCTGAAGTGTTGATTGCTTATTCTTTCCCACACTCACTGCCTGGCCTGCTGAGATCCTCCAGCATTTTGCGTGTGTTGCTTTGGATGTCCAGCATCTGCAGATTTTCTCCTGTTTATGATGGTAGGAGGCTGCTTTCACGACAGCTTCAGTGCTAGGACTCCTTGATGAAATATGTTAATGATTTTCATTTGAATGTAGGATGTATGATTAATAAGTCTCCTGATGAATAGAAATGATGGTGTTGATAGTGAAAATAGACAGACTACAGAGTGATATTGATCAGTTGGTAAGTTCGATGCAATAAGGCAAATGGATTTTAATCCCAATAAGTGCAAAATGATGCATGAATGGTGGGGCCTTGGGGAGGAACAGAGGCAATTTGTTGGACAAGGGCAGCGGGTAGAGTTGTTTTTCATCCATAGGGTGGTTGCAATCTGGAGTGCACTGTCTGTGAAGGTGGTGGAGGCTTAAGATGATATAAACCAAATGCTGGTAGATGCCATTGGAATAGATGGATTTTGGGAAGTAAAGGGCTGCAGTGGCTAGGAGTTGGAGGAAAGGACGAAGAAACTAGAGTATATAAGACTGAAAGGTGACCTTATAGAGGTATATAAAATTATGAGAAGCAGAGATAATGTGAATGTATTCAGTTCTTTCCCAGGGTTGTGGCATCAAGAACTAAAGGGTATAGCTTTAAGGCATGAGGGGAAAGACTTAATAATAATCTGAAAAACAATTAATTTGCATAAAGGGTGGTAACCATGTGAGATAAGGTGGCAGAAAAAGTGGCTGAGACTGGCGCAATAACAACTTTTAATAGACAGTTAGACAGGTTCATAGATTGGTGAAGTTTAGAAGGTTATGGTCCAAATGCTGGCAAATGGGACTAGATTGGATGGGACATCTGGTGTGGCATGGTTCAGGTGGGGTGAATGGCCTATTTCCACTCTCTGATTTTATCTAATAAGTTCCAGGAGACAATATATACTCAGGTTTTGTAGAGTGAGTCTCAGAGCCGAACCTCAATGAGGGGCAGAGTACAAGAAGAGTACATATCAGTAAGGCCATGCATACAGTCCAATTAGCAAGGCTTGGTATCCATGCATGGCAACCAAATCCTTCTTACTCATCTGCCGGGCAAGTTCAAATGCCTTTGTGCCCTGATGTCCTGAACTAACGCTATGTGCCGGACCATTGTGTCTGCCGATTTCCAGACTGGCCTCAGTTATGAAGGCGCAATGCATGAAAGATTAAGAGTGGCTCTATGTAATTGTGGCAGGGATTATTGGTTTTAGGATCCCTGGATCTGAGTCCCATGGACTCTCTCTACACTTCTCACTGCCTTGGTAAGCAGCCAGCATAATGAAAGATTTACTTACTCCAGACATGTTCCCTTCTCCCCTTTCCATTGGGCAGAAGATACAAAAACCTGAACGTGCGTACCACCAGGCACAAGGGCAGCTTCTATCTCACTGCAATAAGACAATTCCATTCTCTAGTACAATAAAATGGACTCTTTGACCTTACAACCTACCTTGTTCTGACCTTGCACCTTATTGTCTACCTGCACAACACTCTTTCTGTAACTGTAACATTTTATTCTGCATTCTGTTATTGTTTTATCTTGTACTACCTCAATGAATTGATCGGTATGAAAGGTATTTAAGACAAGTTTTTCACTGTACTTCAGTACACGTGACAATAAAATCCTATTTACTTTTTGATGTGCTAAGTCAATAAACAACATGATAGGTGCTGCCTGTTCACAGTAATTATCATATAGGTAGCAGAAATTTGTTGCATAATTTTTTTATGTTTTATCCTCTATTTTGGCTATCAATGTTTGCTACTGGTCTTGAGTTGCTGCCTCTGTCAGTCAGGACCAACTATAGATGTTGTGTCCTAGCTGCCTAGATATGCAAGCCTGGGCAGTACGATATGGAGAGCAAGCTATTGCCCATGTAACAAGCTCTTCATCTCCACACGTCTGATTAACCCAAAGGAACCACAGAGACCAATGCCATTTGGCACCAGCAGTGTCACAGGAGATTCCAGTTAGATTGACCTTAGTGACTCCAGTTCCAGATTTTTCCCTTGGGGTTTACTCCCAAAGCCTTCCCACAAGTAGGTATAGCTGCAAGGCAGTGGAAGTTTGAGATCAGAGTCTTCATCTTCCTGGATGAGCTGCCAACCTCGGCTGATGAGCCCTATCTGCCCAAAGCAACTGGTTTTAAGGCACCAGCAGCCTACCATTGTCCCTTCTCCTGTTATTAGGAATAGTTGTGCCTGGCTTAGTAGCTAAGCTACACTTGAAGGCCAGGAGCTGGACATGGTTGTCAGAGGTTCTTTGAGGCAGAAGCTATTGGGAGTATTTGATAGGAAGTGGGAGCTTATCCCCACTATCTATAGCAACCTTAAGGAACTACAACTGGTCTTAATAAACAGTAATATAATAAAAGGTGAAATAAATCTGCTAAGTAAGTACTGAATATAGTGAATTAAATATAATGGATATTCTTGCAGAAAATTATTTGTATCTTTACTCCCAGCCATATTGATCATTTACTAAAACTAACTAAATGCTGATTTACTTACATTGGTCCAAGAGATTACTAAATCTGGGTTTTGAAAGACTGTTGTTCCTGAGCATCTTCATTTCCCCTGGGATCTTCCACTTGTCCCTCCAGTAATAAAGAGATTTCTCTTGGAATGGCAAGACTAAAACAATAAAAGCTGTTAAAAATAAAACTGATCAATCTATATACCCTATATTAAAAAAAACTGAAAAGGTAACTCTAAAATGATGTATAAAATGCTAAAAACATATATGATCCTATGCAATCAAATCTAAACCTAGTTTGATATGATTTATCTATAAACACTAATGTATTTTTTTACAAAATAGGCATATGCCTTTGATTAAAATCTTTGCTAGTTCAGATTTGCACTTTATAGGCAGCCACTGACTGTCTTCAAATTAAACTGTTCACTGTGTATTTTCAGAGAAATTCTCAGACAATCACTGCAGTCTTTTTGAGAGGAATCAGTAGCATTAATGTCATATGTGAAGCACTTATTAGTGACAACTGCAGGAACCTTTCAGTGAAGAATTGTCCTTTAGTCCTTTTTAAAGTATGAAATGGTAATTTTTTTATATTTCAAATTGTCGGGTTTTGAAGAGAGGAGGGGGTTTGCATTTCTGCATGGAAACTTTTTTTTAATTTCAGCCAGAAAAGGCATTTTAAACACAACTGCCTACAGCGACCTGTCAACAAAAATCAATTGTAATAGTAAGATGCCTGTCAGTGATTTATATGCTGATGCGGTAATATTCTCATTTTACCTGGATGTATCTTCTTCACAGAGAATAGCTGAAACTCCTGCCAGACAATTTTGAATATTATGTGGCATTATTAAGATGATAATGTGGCAGGATTAAAGTAATGTTAGCTGGTTCATGGTGCCATTTAACCAAATCCACAAAAGGAAAGATGCCTGAGTCTTTGTAAAATGTGAACTTTCTGATAGCTCTGCCTATTTGATATTAAAATAAAGAGAAATCAGAATTATCTTCCTTCAGCAGTTAGTGTGGTTTTAACTGTTGGCGAGCTGTATTTTGAACATAAATTTGTCTCTCCGTGTGCATGATTTCATCCTTTGTAGCACTAAAATATTAATTCCATCACAGGAAAAATAAAGCCTATTTCAAAACATGCTAGTTTTGAACAACACCTGACCATCGGTATTAGAAACGATATAAAATTAAGTGACCTAGACTTGAACCTATGTGCAGAAGCTGGCTATCTATAAAGACCACTTGAAGTCGATCCAAGTAGCCATTATAGACAGCTTTCATTGTAATGGCACAAAAAGGCTAGTTCTTTATCTGTTTTGCTTTCTTTTCCTCCTACAAAAGCATTACAGTTCGGAAGAAGGCCTATCTGCCCTATAGGCGCAAAACAAAAAGCTTGTGCAGTTTTCTGACAGCTTTTAGAGGCCAAAAGGTTAAAAGGACAATATTGTATTTAGTCAGACTTGCTTGGGTCTATTTCAACTCAATCAGAAATGTACCTCACTAAATGGAACATCTTTTGGCATATTGCAATCTCGAGAGAATGCCCCATCAATCTGTTTTAAAAATTAATGCCAATTGGTAAATACAAATGGTGACAGTCTTTTGAGTCGTCCTAACATTTAATGTGACCTCAGTGATTTTGAATTAACTTGAGCTTTAAAGCAAGGATCAAACACAGGTCTGATAGGATTATTTCTAATAGAGGTCAGATTCTTGGATTTTAATAGAAAGTCTCCTGCTGAATTAGAAGAATTGCCGGTATATTTTTAAATGTTAAACATTGTTCATTCATCTGTTGAAAGGCTGATAGACACATTATGTTAAAGACAATGGAAGTACATGCTAATGTAAAGGTATTATTTTATATAACTGGAATTTGAGGTCCCTTTGCAAATATGTGGCTGCTTTAGGTTTTATATTGTCTTCCACTCTCCCTTTTAATTATGTTTTGCAACTGACAGGTACAGCCCTGAAATTTAAACAAACAATAGATTAAAAATGCAAAATCAGATTTTAAATTAGATCATGTCCAGAAGCATTCCTAAATAATCTCACTTTAATAGAGAGCTAGTCGACATGAGAGCTCATCAAACTTTTGGCCATTGTATTCAACAGGGAACCAACTTAAAATAACAGCTGCAGACACAAAAGTATTTATCTATCAACAGTTGGATGAATAATTCATTCTTTTAAACGAAACTAAGCATGGAAAAAATAATCTTCAATGAATCTCCCTTCCTTTTCAGACCTGGTGAAGGATATTGGCCCGAAGCATTGACTGTTTATTCCCCTCCATTGATGCTGCCTGATCTGCTGAGTTCCTCCAACATTTTGCGTGTGTTAATCTTCTGTGATATGCCTGAGCAATTTAAAAGTTATTTAAAATCTGACATTTTGCAAAATTATCATGTGTATTCCAATTGTCTGAACTATAAATGATGTCTCATTTGAATGAGAGGAAATATACTTTAGAGAGCCAAACTTCCATTAATCCATTTATATGCAGCTTAATATGGGGATATGAGTCAAAGTGGTTTTCCTAAATCCTTCTGCAACAATTTATCTTCAGTGCTGAATCAGTGCTAAACCAAATTATATTGTATCCTATTTTTGAGATGAGATAAAAATTAAATAGAAGTTACAATTATTTATTGCATTCACTTTTTTGTCAGAATATCTTTATATCCTTAAACACTTTATGATGAATCAAGTACTTTTGAAATGTAGTCACTGTTGTAGCATAAGAAAATTGGAAAAGAGTTTTCAACAGCAAGCACCTATTCAACAGCAACATGCTAATAATCAAAGAATCTGTGTATTGAAGCTGTTGACTGGGGGACAAACATTGACTAGGACATCCCTGGATACTTCAATTGCTTTTCTTCAAAACAGTAGCATAGGATCTTGCTGAAGGATCTCAGGCTGAAACATCGACTGTACTCTTGTCCGCAGATGTTGTCTGGCCAGCTGAGTTTCTCTAGCATTTTGTGTGTTGCTTGGATTTCCAGCATCTGCAGATTTTCTCTTGTTTGGCATAATATCTCTCATATCTTTATATGAAAGGAACAAGACATTAGTTTAGCTTCTTTTCCAAAATACAGCACATCCTGTATTCCACCACTCTTTCAGTTTTACACTGGAAAATCAGATTGGAGTTTTGTTCTTAAATCTCTGCTGTGGCACTTGTACCCATAACTATTTAATCCAGATGTGATAAAGCCACCAACTAAGCCAATTTATCCCAGCTTTTGTGCATGAAATTATCACATGCACAGATTACAAATAAGTGAACTGAGGTGAGTTATTAGGCCTCTACTGAGACTGTCATCGCTGGGCAAACAAAAAAAGGTTCATTCTGATCAACTTTTCTTAAGATTTAGTTACCTAGTGGATCTGACCTCTGCATGTAGGCAAACTAGAAAAAGAAATTAAATGCCTTGTACCTTTGGGTGAATTTTAATGTATGTGAATGAGAATAGTATTGTGATACATTGAAAATAAACTGATTGCAAAAATAGTGTTTACTACTGTAATCTTTAATTATTGGTCTTCCTGGACTTTAATGTTGTACTATCAAAGTTCAGAGGTGAACTCACCAGGGGCACAAATACAGAATGCGTTGAAAAACTCTTCATTTAGGACTTGGTCCCTGATGTGGGACCCTTTGACTCTAGCGCGTTGGACCTTACCTGGGCCAGCATTGTCACCAGTTCCTTAATCCTTAATCCAATTTAAAACTGAGCAGGTCGCAATCCTGAAACTTGGCAGTGAAGAGCCTCATTTACAAATCTACCATTTTATTAACCACTTCTGGAAAGAAGAGGTTAAGAGAGAAAAGCAGTTTCACAGTGGTAACTCCAGGGGAGGTCTTTGTCAGGGTCCTCCTCAATAGCTGCTTTCTAATTCACATTATGGATACTACCCATTTACCAGATTAGAGGATCTGATCTTCATCACTTAATTACTTTGAGAAAAATGTAGGTTCTAATGTAGGCCAGAAATCTAGCCACTGTACATAGCCTACTTTGGCCTCATAAAAGAGTTGATTCCAAAAATCAGGTGGGATTGTGAAACACCCTTCACAAATTCAGTTCCCAAATAAATTCATCTCCATCTTACACTTTCTCCACAATGGCATGCAAGTTGTGGGCGTAAGATACAGCAGAACTAATCTCAGTGAAGACAGTGTTGGAAAGCTGCACTATTGCTTCAACACCTGACTCAGTATTTCTTCCCATAATGCACCTCATCTCATTAACCTCTCATGGAAGTGGAGCCAATCATCAGGACCAAGGTGGTTATTCAGTCTATGCTGACTCTATCCCAGGACCAAAGTTATTTGAGTTTCAGCAGATGAGCTACAGTACATAGATGATGCATGTGCATGGAGAGTGAGTTCCAAGGTATCTACTACTTGTTCATCAAGACATATGAGAATAAGCCTTATACCCATATTTGTTAAACAAGGATTCTCTTTCAACCTGTCCAACAGCACCACTCTGTTCCCTGTCAAAAAAGGTTCAAGATTAAGGAGTTGGTGTAGGAGGGAAGGGTTCAGATTTTTGGATCATTGGGAAGATAGGATCTGTACAGAAGGAATGATTTGTACCTGAACTGGAGGGGGTCTAATATCCCATTGAGAAGGTGTGCTCATGCTGCATGGGTGAATTTAAACTAGAGTGGTAGGTGGAAGGAATCACGACAGCCAGAATAGATAACGGAGTGGTTATAGAGGCAAATGTTGTTAAGATCTCAGAAAAAAAATGGGAATTAAAAAGTTGAGCATGTAGGGTTAATGTTCTGAGTTGCAGATATTTCTGTACAAGAAGTACTGCAGGAAAGGGAGATGAGCTCAGGGCATGGATCAGCACATGGAATTATGATATTGTAGCCATTAGTGAAACTTGGTTGCTGGAGGGGCAGGACTGGCAGCTCAATATTCTGGGGTTCCATAGAGCAGGAGGGGTTAAAGGTGGACGGACGGAGTTACTAGTCAGTGAAAATGTTATGGCAGTGCTCCATCAGGACAGGCTGGAGAACTTGTCTAGTGAGGCTTGATGGTGGAACTGAGGAATAAGAAAGGTTATCCCATGTTAATGGGATTATATTATAGACCATCCAACAGGCTGCAGGATTTAGAGGAACAAATTTGCAGAGATCACAGACTGTTGTAGGAAACATAAGGTTGTTATAATAGGTGATTTTAACTTTCCACGTATTGACTGGGACTCCCATTCTGTAAAAAAACTAGATGGGAATGACTTTGCCAAATGTGTTCAAGAAAGTTTCCTTAATCAGTTCATAGAAGTCCAAATGAAAGTGTGTGCAATACTTGTTCTCCTCTTACGGAATGAGACAGAGCAGGTGTCAGAAATTTCTGTGGAAGAACACCTTCCATCTAATGCCATTAATTTCAAAGTAAATAGGCAAAAAGATAGGGTTAGTCCTCAGGTTGAGATTCTAAATTTGAGAAAGGCCAATTTTGATGATATCAGAAAGGATCTGGTAAGTGTGGTTTGGGACAGGTTGTTTTCTGGCAAAGGTGTACTTGGTAAGTGGGAGGCCTTCAAAAGTAAAATTTTGAGAGTACAAAGCTTGTTACGTACCTGTCAGAATAAAAGAGAAGAATAACAGGTTTAGCGACCGTGGTTTTCAAGAGATATTGAGGCTATGATTAAGAAAAAAAAAGGAGGCACATAGCAGGTATAGGCAGGTAGGAACAAATGAGGATCTCGAGGAGTATAAGAAATGCAAGAGAATGCTTAAGAAAGAAATCATGAGGTCTAAAAGATGGCATGAGTTTGCTCTAGCAGACAAGGTGAAGCAGAATCCTAGGGGCTTCTACAGATATATTAAGAGCAAAAGGAATTCCAAGGGACAAAATTGGTCGTCTGGAAGATCAGTATGCGTGGAGCCAAAAGATATGGGGGGGATCTTAAGTGGATTTTCTTCATCCCTATTTACTTGGGAGATGGACACAGAGTTCATTCAAGTAGAGGCAAAGCAGTAGCGAGGTCTAGGACTCTATATAGATTACAGTGGAGGAGGTGTTTGATGCCTTGAGGCAGAGTAGGGTGGACAAACCCCCAGGAACAGACAAGATGTTCTCTCGAACCCTATGGGAGGAAATTTCACTTTAAGTCATCCTCAGGGACAGGTGGGGTACTGAGAGATTGGATGATAACTAATATTGTTCCACTGTTTAAGAATGGCTCTAAGAATATACCAAGTTATAGGTCAGTGAGCTTGACATCTGTAGTGGGAAAGTTATTGGCAGGTGTTCTAATGAACTGGATAAATGAGTATTTGGATAGGGTTTACAGATAGTCAACTTGGCTTTGTGCATGGTAGGTTGCCTGTAACCAAACTTATAGAGTTTTTCAGGAAAGTTGATGAAGGTAAAGCAGTGGATGTTGTCTACATGGACTTGAGCAAGACACTTGACAAAGTCCTGCATGGGACGTTGGTCAAGAATGTTCAGTCGCTCATCATTCAAGATGAGGTAATAGATTAGATTAGACATTTGCTTTGCGGGAGAAGCCAGAGAGCAGTAGTGGATGGTTGACTCTCTGACTAGAGGCCTGTGATTAGTGGTGTGCCGCAGCGACTGTTGTTGTTTGTCATCTATATCAACAAAGTGGATGATGATGAGGTCAACTGGTTCAGCAAATTTGTGAATGACACCAAGATTGTGGGTGTATTGACAGCAAGGAACACTATCAAAAATGTGATCTACACCAGCTGGAAAATTGGGCTGAAAATAGTAGATGGTATTTAATGTAGACATGTGTGAGGTGTCGCACTTTGTGAGGACCAACCAGTGTATGTCCTACACAGTGAGCAGTCCACTACAGAGGAGTGGAGTAAAACAAAGGGATCTCGGAATACAGGTCCATAATTCATTGTAACCATATCTATCTGTGATTCTACTTTCAATGATAGGTACATGGATGGGAGGGGTATGGAGGGCTATTGTCCAAATGCAGTTCGAGGGGACTGGGAAGTTTAAAATGGTCTGGCATGGATTAAATGGGCTGAAGAGCCTGTTTCTGTGCTGTAGTTTTCTATGTATCTATGACTATATTAAATACCAGAACAGGTCTTTCCATATCTCAGGAGCCTCCTGGCAAACACAAGACATTGAAGATGAAATTCTCTACTGCCCTCAGTGTATAGTCTTTGGTTGTTTGAAGAAAAGGGCACTTGAAATCAAGATATCAGGTCTGCCACAAAATTTATGGTCTACAAGGGCAGGAAAGATCCTAGCTTCCAATATTCTTCTGAAACCCTGATTACCCAGAGAAGGAATCTCAAGCCATTAGAATGATACAACCAGTAATGTCCCTGCAACATTTTCCAACTGCACTGGAAGAATAAGGGAACCAGTGTTGGCAACATTTCCAAAACTAACATCACCAGCACCAAAGTCCCAGTTAGGTTCAGTTGGCTATGCTTAACAGGCCACATTGATTGCATCCCGTACTTGACCCTATGCTCTATTCTGTCATGAAAGGACATCACCAGGACAAAAAAAAACTTCAAAATATGACCAAACCCCCCTCTTGAAGAAGTGCACTATTTCCACACTACACCCCCCCCCCAACTTCTGAGAAGTTTGCCCCATAACAATTCAGTTGAAGTATTCAGAGAACATGGAATCTATGCATTGAAACCTTACAGAGACCCTATGTAAATGGTGGAAAGAGTGCACAAAGCATTCATCCAGGACCTGTTTGACCATTGCCTATAATATCAGTGGAAAAGTTTGTTGTTCTAAGATTGGCTTCATGAGCCACCCCTGAACCCAAAACTTGAGTGAAACAAATAATCCTCAATTGGCAGGACAGCTAAGAAGGAAAAGGTGCACTACCAAAATCAGAAGTGCAATACATACATATTAATGGTCTTGAACTTGGACAAAAAACTTAATCTGCAGCATGTTAACATTGATAAAAATTGAGTTATTTAAAAAAAAAGAAAATCAGGTGAAAATTATTCTTTGTTTCCTTGAAATAGAAGTTAAATGTGCTGTATAGCAGGCCAATAAACGCTATTTGCTATAGCCCATCCCTGCAAGACCATTGAAACGAAAATTACAAGGCATCATATGCACCCTAACGGGCCTTCCACATTTCTCAGGGTCAAATGCCTTTCCTGTACTAGCTCTGTTGTTGGAAACTGGACCATTGTTCTTGGTATGCTGCATTGATGATACACCACTGCAAACTGAGGGAGGTGATAGGATGAAGATGGGAGATTCATTTATTAAAGGTCTGTCAAGGTATTAAAGGGGATGGAGGCTTTAGGGGTGGCACTCACCTAATGTTCATTGAAGAGCCATTTCAGGATCAGATTTAAGGACTGGAGGTCACAATCCAGTTGAATTATTAAGTAGTAATTAGTAGTTGCAGCATTTATTAAGGTTTTTACTTTCCTGAACCTTGTCTCATTGCTGGGCTCCACAGACTGGGCTATGTTCAGACAGTTCCCTTTCAAGTTTTGCTGAAGCAAGCTTTGAGTTTGATATAAAGGTCTGATTCTGAATGAATTGTCTGTGCCATTAAAATGTTATGCATGCAAAAGTGAAATGTGTGAAAATAGCGTCAATACATAAGTTCAAAATGTTGGTGGAATGCGGCAGGCCAGGCAGCATCTAAAGGAAGAGACCTCCTACTTTCAAATCTCTTACTATCTTTTCTTTCATTTAGTCCTGACGAAAGGTCCTGGCCCGAAGCGTCGACTGTACTTCTTCCTATAGATGCTGCCTGGCCTGCTGCGTTCCACCAGCATTTTGTGTGTGTTGTTGGAATTTCTAGCATCTGCATATTTCCTTGTGTTTGCATCAATACATGTATTGTCCGCTAATGAATGTCACTATTACATGTTTGCCCATGTCATAAGCATGAAAAAGGTGGAATTGAATCCTGGCTTTCACAGACAAGAAGAACCCACTTGTGCAGCATATACAAAATGTTGATCGAATTCAGCAGGTCAGGCAGCATCTATGAACAGTCGATGTTTCAAACTGAGACCCTTCATTAGGACTACTTGTGCTTTTTGACTGATTTTGGAAGAAATTTTACTATGCAGCTCCCTAAATTTTGGTCTATGTACAAACATTTCCAAAACATTTTATCTTCAATTTGGAATGTACTTCAATAATTTAGGTTAGATCTATAGATCTATAAAAAAAGGATATTGTTGAATTCATTTCCTGTGCATTAATGGCCATTTAAAATTTCAATATATACACACTTTATTTTTTTAAATAATTAATAAATCATTCATGTGACATGTAAAATTGTTCTACATTTTTGATTTTTTGATCAATCTCAATTTCTACTATTGATAAGTTGATAAAATCATTCATTATGTGCAAATTTAGATACAGCCTTTATTTCACAGTTTTATTTTGGAGTGTGCCACTCTTTTCTGCATGAGTTTTGGAATTGTAACGTGAATGTTAAAGTAGAATAAAGATAAAACCACTTTCAAAGCAGACATTATACCATTGGTCACATTTAAACCATAAGCGACTTTGAAAATTGAGATGATTTAAATAATACATCTCACTGTGAATAACTTTTCCAGTGCATCTTCAATTCTGGCCAGGCCCATAGTAGCTCCCAAATTGCTCCATTTTTAACTGAAGACCAATGGATTCTATTAAGGGATCCGGCAGAGAATGTGACAAGCTAGTCAATAACTATGTGAAGTTAGTTCATTAATGCTATAATTCTAATGGACTGAGGAGTGAAAAATAACAGGTTTTCTGACAGCTTTAACTGGAAATGATAAAGAAGATTGAAGCAACCAGTTTCCTTTTTTCCATTGTCTTTTGCTTGGCTTATTCAAACTCTGGCTTTTATACAGTATATTCCCAAATGATGAATGTAGCATTATTTCAGCACTGCTTTCCATCTACGATGCATCACCGATTGAGCATTGTTCTTTTAAATATAAACTCTCGCTGTCAAGCTATTGCTGGCTTAGAGGTTGCAGACTTTGTCTAAATAGCTTTTGCTGCAAATGGAGGGGTGATAGGACAATGGATCATGACAGCTGTTGTGGTCGAATGGTAAGAAGGGTGAAAACTGTAAAGCAAACACTCAGAGCAATAGGAAAATAAATGGCTGTCTTAGCCCACCATGATCTTCATGAAGACAACCAGGATAGACACCTTTGTTCAAATATATCAATTGCATAAACATATTTTTAATACAGATCAATTTCTAAAGGTAGCAGTTCAAGAATTGAGTAGGTGTCTTTATTTCACCATTTAAAAAATCGATTTCATGTTTGTGCTCCCAAAATTGCAGTATGCAAGGATTGAGAAATAACTGCCTAATTGAAGCAGTTTTGTTTTTATTTCAGATTTCCATTTTAAAAAAAACTTTGCACTTGTTAGGATTTGTTAATCTGCCAGGAGGAAAACAGCTTCACAGTCATGCACATATCAGGCACACTAGCTCTAGAGATCCATTTTGAGTGTCCTTTAGTGTCATCCCAAGAAATTCATAAGCAGCACAAACATATTTCTCTGTGACTTTAGCTGTTGATACTTGGGATCCAATTTTTTTGAATGATTAATTTGATCCAGTTTAGAAAACAAAATGAGAACTCTGACTTTGAAAAAAATACTTGCTTCGGTTTTTGTTTGGTGATTAAATAATTTTTCTAAGTATAGAAGTTTGAAAATGATTGACAACTGATTAATGGCTTTACTCTTGAAAGCTTGTTAACTGAACATTGCCAACCAATTTTTTTTTGGTAAATAGAACCATAACTTTTGTGAATGGGCATAAACTTAGCCAAAGATTATCTTTAAATTCTACAACTCCTTGTTGCATGTTTCCTGGATTTTATGTTTCAAAGATACTGTTATTACAGAAGATTTGCATCCCACGACTAAAAGGACCAAGTTTCATTGGTTAAAGGAAGCAATGAGTTTATAGCTGACGACAATGAACTATCTATAGTGCATAGATGGAACACCAGTACCAGGAATTACCAGTTGAAAGTAATTAAGATCTTAAATGCTTAAAATACAAAAAACTCAATCTACCACCTGCAGACAAACCAGAGCTGTGTGGAAAATTGCAAACAAATAATTTGCAAAAATAGCTGGTGAAAGAAACTTGCATTTATCTAGCATTTTTCACAAACTCTTGTTTGTTTTTGTCTATGTTTATAGTCAATAACAAATGCTGGTTTATATTGTTTAAGATCCAGCAGCGAGATTCTAAGAATTACAAATGAAGGAATAACATTGATTTTGAAAGAAATATGTAATGTTAAAACAAACAGAATTTGGTTGGATTTATCAATAGGAAGAAGGCAGCTGAGGTGTGAAACTGTAGAAAATGGAGTTGATGAATTAATAACAGGAAACAAAGAAATGGCAAATATCTTAAATCAATTTTTTTGCTGCAGTCTTCAGTGTGCAAGACACTGTAACAATCTCTAAGATAACAGATGGGCTAATTGAAAATAACAGGGAAGAACTTGTATAAATCATAACCGCAAGGGGTAAAATATCAGAGAAACTCTCGGGGCTAAAGGTAGACAAATTGCTAGGACTCAAGAGCACTAAAGGAGGCAGCTCAAGAGATGGTGGACTCAATGTCTGAATTTTTTCAAACTCACTATATTCCAGGAGAGTACCAGAAGACTGGAATACAGCCAATGTGATAGGAAGGCAGGAGTAGAGTTTGTAGGCTAATTAGGTTAACATAAGTTATTGGCAATATGCTAGAGTCAATAATTCAAAGAGGAAGTAACAGATAATTTGGAGTCCTGCCGTAGGGTATCGGCCCGAAACGTCGGCTGTCTTTTCCATAGGTGCTGACTGACTTGCCAAGTTCCTCCATCATTTTGTATGTGTTGATTTGGATTTTCAGCATCTGCAGATTTTTTTGAGTTTGAAATAATTTAGGAAAGCTGAATGCCATTAAACGTAGTAAATATGGTTTTATGAAAGGCATATCATTTTTGATTCCTTAATATTGTTATAGCCGGGGGTGGTAATGGGGACAAGCTCCTATGACCTTTTGAATGCTCCCAATGGCGTAAGCCGCAAATAGCCTCTGACAACCATGTCCAGCTCCTGGCCTTTATGAGTGGCTTAACTACTAAGCCTGGTGGAGCCATTTCTACAGACAGAAGAAGGGCAATGGTGGGCAACTGACTTAAAACTGGTCACTTCAGGCCAATGGAGCTCAACAGCCGTGGCTGGCATCTCATCCAGGAGAAGGAAAACTCTGATCTCAAACCTCTGCTGCCTTGTGGCTATACCCACACATGGGGAAGGCTCCAAGAGTAAACTCCGAGGGAAAAATCCTGAGCTGGAGTCCCTACATTGAGTTCAATGCTGACTGGCAACTCTTGCGACGCTGCTGGTGCCAAACTGTATCAGTCTCTACTGTTCCTTTGGGTTCATCAGATGCGTGGAGAGGGGGAGCCTGCTACATGGGCAACAGCTTGCTCTCCATATCGTACTGCCTGGGTCTGCATATCTAGACAGTTAGGACGTAACTGTGACCGATGGAGCCCTCAGCAGCAAATCATTTTCAACAAGTTTTTTCAAGTTCTTTGATGTAACTGGGAGAGTTGATAGAGAGCTATAGATTTTCAAAAACCATTTTAAAAGGTACGGTTTGAAAGAGTGGTGCATAAGAGCCCAGGATATTGGAGGAAGTGTGTCAGCATGGATTGAAAACTGACTGTCACAATGAAAACAAAGAATTCAAATTATTGTGTCCTTTTCAGGCTGAAGGAATGTAGGTAGGGGAGTATCTCATGGATTGTTTCTTGGCCCTTGAGCGCTTACATTAAAGACCTGAATGAAATATAAATTTCCAAGTTTGCCAATGATACAAAAATATGCAGAACACCATAGTTAATATGGATATTGTAACACTGCAATTAATATAGATAGGTTTAGTGATTAGCTGAAATGCTGGCAAATGGAGTTTAATATGGGCAGTATGAGATCATGAACTTGGCAAGAAGAATCAAAAGGCAGATTATTTCAGTGAAAAGTGCTGCAAATGAGTGACATTCAGAAGAAACCAGGTGTTCTAGTGAATGATATAGTAGCTTTGGGGCAGTCCACAGGAGATCCACAGGCTAATTATTAACACAAGGGATTCAGCACATGCTGGAAATCCAGAGTAACACATGCAAAATGTTGGAGGAACTCAGCAGGGCAGGGACACATCTATGGAAAGGAATGAAGAGTTGATATTTCAGGCTGAGATCTTTCAGACCCTTTCCATGTTGCTGCCTGAGTGGTGAGCTCCTCCAGCATTTTGAATGTGTTACTCACAAGAGTACTTCCTAGGATGAAAGGGCTGTCCTATTAAGAAAGGTTGGACAATTTTTGCAATTTTTGAAGTTTGGCAGAATGAGCAGTAACCGTATTTATACACGTAAGATACTAAAAAGACATTACAATGTAGATGTTGGGACTCTCTGACAAGGGTCCACAGTTACAAGATAAGGTGCTGGTCTTCAAAATCTTGTGTGTATAAATTCCTTTTCTCAGAGGGTAGTGTATCTCTGGAATTCACTGCTCCATGGATGGTAGAGGCAAGATCATTAGATATGTTCAAGGTGGAGGAAGATAAATAATTAAAAGATGGAGAAGTAGATGATAATGGGGAACTGCCTTGGAAGAGGAACGTTTGAGGGGCAATTGATCACTCTGCTCCCATTTTCTTGTGTTCTGCTGCAATAATATACCTCAGTGCACTTGCATGATATGAAAATCACAATGTACACAGAAGGTCTTTCACATAGTATACTGTATTTGTTTAAATTGGGTGCTTGCATACCATAGAGATAATTGGATCTCTATATGAGTGAGGCTACAAGATTAGATATAAGGACAGTATTAGTAACAGTCCATTCCACTTCCCCAGTCTCCCAGCCTCTCCAAGTACTTATACTGAATTCCTGCAATTCCACACCAGTTTTGCTGGGAAACGTGCCCAATGCTTAGACCTGACTTGAGTCCTTTAATTTTAGAGGATTGGCCCAACAGCAAAAGAGTGAGATAAATATCGTAATTTAGCTTTTTAAAATTACTTCCATTACCTAGATGTATTTAGTTACATTGAAGTTCTTCAGTTTTTATTTTTAATAATTTAATTTTAAAGTAATTTATTCTTTTACTTTCTAATTTAAATTGGTAGGATTTTTTTGAACAGGGAAAATTCAATATATGACTTTCCAATACTCTCTGCACCTCGATGTGTTTCTCTTCAGGTTTTCTGAGTCTTCTACTGTCAATTCCCATTGTCTTCATTGGCTGCCTTTGTATAAGTCAATTGTTAATACATGATGACTAGTGTATTTTGTGATTTTAACATTTCAATAATATTGTAAATTTATTGTTGATTAAACACTCATGTTCATTTAAATAATTCATTGCAGGTTATATGTAAAGGTACGTAAATGGCATATGTCATCACGCCACCGTGTCATTTGTGCACATCATGCTAAAAATAAACCTAAGTCGAACTTAGTTGAGTTATCACTGCTGTGTATTTGGGAGTTCAAAACTATAATAGTTGTGATGAGGATGGGACTGGAAATCTCAAACATAGCAAAGGTAAAATAGTGTTAAATGAAAATGCCACATACAAGTTTTATAAAACTCATCCAGTTCCTTCTACCATCTGTGATAAAGCAGCCAGTGAGCTAGATCATGTGGAGGCTGAAGAAATTCTTTTCAAAGTTGAGTGGAGCCCATGGGCAATGCCAGTGGTCCCAGCAGCCAAGAAGCATGGGTCTGTCAGGACAGTTTTAAGAAGATTAGAAGGTTATGGGCTCAGAACATGATATAACAAGTGTGGATTCTTTAAACCAAACATCACTTACTCTTACACAAGGGTTACACACATGTGCTGAGAAAACTGAAGCAGTGGTGGATGCTGCAAGGCCATAGGACATGTCACAGTTGTGGTTCTTTTTGGGATTTGTCAATTACTATAACAGGCTCCAGCTAACCGTGGATACTGTGCTCCACCTCTTGAGCTCATTACTGCGGATCAGGGAGAAACGGCAATGGATGAAGCAGTATGAGGTGGCTTTCAAAAAGGAAAAGGAAATGGTGATGTCAGACAATGTACTCATGCATTATGATCCACATCATCCAGTGAAGCTTGCCTGTGACACTTGCCTTACGTTATAGGTACAGTCATGTAAAAGAATGTGAATAGCTTACCATACATCATGTCACTACATTGTTCGTAGTAAAACTAAGAATGTATACAACTTAACCTAGCTCCAAGGTTTTTTAAAATTAGTTTTATGCTTTGAAGTAATCAAACAGTGTTGTTCTAAATTTCCAGTATCTGCAGTCTCTTGTATCTCAGTATTTAAATGTTCTTGGGAGGAGGATTAGAAGGTAGATGATGGAAAGTCTTTTACCTGGAGGATTTCAAGGATTGGAATTTTTCCTTTGAAATGGTGGTTGGACAGGGTAAGTCATCATTATGTAAAGCTGTCTACGTGGACCAGAGATTTTTATACACTCAATGGTTGTTTGTACATTTATTATATCATAAGTCAATCATCTTTACTAAATGCAATCTTTGCTTGTAAAATGTTATTCTTTTTAATCACAAAGATACCATTAGGCGAAAAGTGTATCAGTAAGTGAAGTTGTGATTATTCTGTTCTTTTCGTATTGGCTATTCAGCTGGTTTAGTTTATGAAATGCCAGTTGTCACATTGCAACAAAGGGTGAAAGACAATATGATCCTTAATCAAGCTTCTGAAACTTTCTAACTAATCATGATGTATGAATGTTTTTCAAAACTTAGCAAATATCTCTTAAATATAACAAAAATTAAACATCCAAGTTACTGATGCAAGTCTGATCAAAAAGTACACTGTGGTACTGACAGATATTGAGAAAATGCTGCAGGTATTATCATTGTAAATCATTATATTATTGAATTACTTAAAATGAATTCAGATATTAATTTGCCAGTAAGCCCTTCAGATATGCTTGTGTGTTTCTAACATTCAGAGTAATATATATCTTTTTCTTTTCAGTATTTGCAAAACAATTTATTTTCTCTTTTGCTTCATTGCAATAAAGAAAGTATCCTGGTAAATGGTTATTTCTTTCCTACAGATAAAATGGATGGAGCAGAGAGTAGCTTATATCATGTGGAAACAGTACTTTAAATGTATTAATGTAAAAATAAAACTCTAGGGTCCTCACATTTCTTGTGTTCTCGCCTTAGTTGGATCCGGTCCTGCACTGATCTGAATTGATATCTTCCAATGATATCACTTTCTTTCTCCATGTCCTGCTTAGCTCTTTCCACTGATGTTCTCTTCATTGTGTTGGTAGCTTTCAGGGCTGACTCCTAGAAATCCTCCAAACCCCTCTGACACTTTTGTTTAAAATGTCGAACTCATCCAGATCTTTCCTGGATAGTTTCTTGATGTAGTCCTTTGCATCCATTCAACTTGAACTTATAGGACCCCATAGTCATCTTTGCTGCAGTGATATGATGACTTGATCTTTGACCTCCTTTTCTAATCGTTCCTTTCTCTGCTTCTGATATCATTGGTAAATCTTTTGTAAAAAAAAATCATAAAGCACAGTTTCACCTAAAGTTGATCTCCAGCACTCTCTTCTTCTACATTAGCAGTACCAAGCAGCTGAAGTAGTCCATACATTGATGAAGTGGAACTTGTCAAGTGAGGGCCTACTGGAGGTCATTTCAGTACCTGAGAGCATTACATGGATTGATGATATTCCAAAGAAGGCAACCCACTCTTGAAATGTGGCCAAGTGCATTGATCACCTCTTTAGAACCAGTGTGAAATTAATAAATTTAAATGCCATTCTTACCACTAGAAACATGTTGTAGATAGTAGCTGGATAGTACAGAGGGTGAAACTTACAATGATGGCGCTTAACAGCAACTCCTTTGCTTTCATCTTTGGAAACAGCTCTATTTCTATCTTTAATATCTCTTTTTTCCCTTTTCAAGGTTCTTTCAAAGACCCTGACCTGGAGTTACATGCTGACTTCAGTTCTTCGTGGATGTGGGATCCCCTCTCAGGGTCTCACAACTGGCTGTTCGCCAATATGCCAAGGTTGTGGGAGTAGGCAGAAGATCAAAAGCAGTGAGCTGGCTGCTGGTTGTGTGCCCAGAGACCTGAGATCTTTGGGCTCAGAGCTGGGAAAAAGTGATGCAAGAGACTTTCAATACCATGTTTTGTTATGTCTCCCCTCTCACTGTGAAACAGAGTCACCTTTTTTTCCCTTATTAGGGAGAGAGAGGGAGAGCCTGTGGTATGTCAAATTACCAGGTGAACGAGTAGTCTTTGGGGTAACTGCAAGTCTGTGTCTTTATTGATGCTTTGCTGTACACTTGAGTGCTCGGTGGGGGGTGCTGATGCTTTTGTTGCTGGTGGGGGACGGGGAAAGCTTTGGCATTCTGACATTTAACTGTCATTCATTCATGGATGTTTGCGAATTTCAGGATGTATACTGTAAGCTTTTCTTTGATATTAAATGTACCTATTGAAACTGATTGAAAGGATTACTCTGCCTAACATTCAGAGGGCTGATCATACATTACAGTTGACACTGAATTATCTCTAAGTTTATATAGTTTTATTGGCAAAAGCACCGTTAGAATCCAGGGATCATCACCTCTCAGCATGAAGCTCCCTCCAGAAGCTATGCTTGCTAATTCTGTTCTTTCAAATGAAACTTGGTAATTTCTTTAAATACCCAGCAGCAGATAAAATGACAACATAAAACTGATATCCATCATAATTGGTTTTACTGTGTAATTAATAAATAGTAATGCTTGAGTTTGAGAATGGAAATTCCACCACATTTGAAGACCCAGTCAGTAGATATTTTAATGTGGAAGTAGATCTCCACATCTGCCATGGATGTACTGTAATCAGATTTTAAAGTAACAATGTATGAGGAAAGCCAATTGAAGCATGATATTGTGTCTATTAACAGAGAGCCCGCACTCACCCAATCCTCCAGTGTAATAACCTGTTCTAAGATGTTTTGCCGCACAACTCTAGATGAATACTTATTCCAAATGTTTGCTAGTCCAAGTGTGAAGAATACTTTGAAGATGTGTTCTTCCTTAATCTGAGCCTTTGTTCCACTGCTGTTTAATTTAAAGTTATGTAAAAGGCTAAATATTTTCATAAACTTAAGCTTATTCATCACTAAATTTTAGCAAAACTAAGTTTTTCCACTTTATCTTGATAAATGTGACAATAACAAACCACTATTGGTACCATGAAGCACTCTTCAGTAATTTCCCATTATACAGAGCCTCTATCTCTGGAGCTCCTAACTTCACTGCTTCCAGTGTCTGAACATCCTCCCTTCACTGGTGACCAATGACTGCAATATTCAGGTTGTGAGTGACAGAGTAATGATTGCAGTTTTTGCAATATCGCTTCTTCTTCACTTAGAAGGACTATCTGCTTTTTGTGCTGCTGCAGCAGTGCATTACTTATTGTAGAGTTAAATACATGGCAGTAATTTTGCCTCAGTGCCAAGTTTGTTTTCCTGATTTTTTGGTTGTCCAATATTTTAAGAGTTTGGGAGAGATTATTAGACTGGAATATGTAAAAAGATAAAATAACTGTACATGTTGGAAATCTGAAATAAAAAGAGAAGATGTTGGAAAGACAGCAATCAGGCAACATCTGCGAAAATAGAAACAGGTTCAATATTTCAAGTCTGAAACTGTCAGAAATGCAAGTATATCTGGAGAATGATTCTGTTTGCTTACTGCGTTTTTGATTATGTATGCTGACAAATCAGACTCTGAAATGCTTCTTGCCTCTGTGGTTGATCATGCTCTTAGCCAGTGATTAACTTATTGTTAAGTTCCTAGACTAGACTGGTATCCCTTTAACATGAGTACAAATACACTATGGCAGCACGGAAATTTGAACTTAAGTCAGAAAAAGCTGGCTGTAGTACTTGCGAATCTGTAACCTGGACTGTTCCTTATAAAACAAAACCCACCTGATTCTCACCTGATTATTAGTCCAGGGGATGAAGGCTGGTGTCCGTACTAGGCCAGGACCATGTGAAGATCCAGACCCAAAATGATGTATCTAACTTTTGATTGTTGGCAAAATTTGGGATGAGGAATAAATACTGGCTTCCTTGTTGACATTCCACATATTATTCACAAATTAGAAAATATATATTAAACTTATTCTTTTATCTACCTTTGTCTTATATAAATCTGTCTCTAAATTGATTCAATCATTGATTTATTTCTCACATACCTTAACATTCAATGTCTTTATCAAACTGCCTCTACTGATTTCACTTTCCCGCTCTTGATGCTGAATCGCCTGGAAAATGTGACTTTTTTTTACATCAAACTATTCAGTGATCAAGGGCTTTAGTTGTAATTTAAGTTTTGGCACCTGTAATCAATTTGGAATTGACTAAGCTGATATAAGTCTGTTGAAGTTGAAGAAAGTGGGTCAAATATTTGCAGTTCAATGTAATTAACTTGCAAAATGGTCTCACAACATAGTAAGTTGCATTTATTTACAGTTCTAAATAATTGTAGGGGTGTGTTCAAATGTTTAATGGGTGAAAGAATATAAGTTCCATGGTGTGGGTATCATTGGTATCTCAAAATTAAACAGTTCAACCAGTTTTCAAAAAAATCTGAATAGTTCCTTTTTGCAAGCAGAGTAACTTCTTATCCTGAACAATCAGTCTTGCAGTTTGATTTCCCACAAGAAGGAGTTGTAGCTGAATAATGAGAAGTAAAATGCTGTTAAGTTATTGGGGAATGAGTTGTTTAATCATATTGCTTTTTATATTTTACCATCAAGTACGATGCAGCCTTCTAAGAACCACAAATGCTTTTGCAATGGCTGTTTAGAGAGTTAATGCTGTAAAGTCTGACCTCCCCCAACAACTTCAATAATATCTATTATAGATTGGTGCAGTAACTGGGCCTGGAAGCATCAGAGATACATCCACAGCATGTTGTAAATAGTACTTGTGTGACCTTTTGTGTATTGGTTGCATTGGCTGTGCAAGTTGCAATTATGATGTGCCTCTTCATAGAAAGAGAGGGACTGGAGATTGGTTCTCTGATGCCTAGGTATGAATCCCCTATCTGGATAATGATTTTCATTACTCTATCAAAGCCTTTGGAGATGTCGGGGTTTAAATGTTGATTCACTGCATTTTTTTAATGTTAAGTGGAAATTGATTTGAGAGCAAAACACGTTGGTTTCATTGACACACCCTAAGAATCCTAGTTTGGCTTCGTGTTATACCACATAACACAGATGCTGCACTTTCTCTCAAAGTTGTTTGTTAATTCAACAACCTTTAATGAGGTTTAGCCTCAGGGTGAATCAAGAGCAGCACATTTCTGAAGCACATTGTAGCAACATCTTTGTTTCAAAATGCAACAGGATTGTTGAAACGTGTAGTGTATCAGTAAATTTCACAGATAATCATTAACAGTATTGCTTTGCATTTCACATTGTCCTCTATTATGCTGCAGACTAGAAACTAAATGCTGTTTGTGATTTTTTTGTACTTTGATAATGAAAGCAGATGCGGTTGTGCATGATTAACGGATTCTGTGCTAATTCGTAGGAGGCTTGACAAGGTAAATATGAAGATGGTATTTCCCTCTCATAGGGTAATACAACCAAGGGGTTTAAGGGAATTAGGAACCTGAAACAAGCTTATTATCGCTGAGGTATGCTGTTAAGTTTGTTGTTTTGTGGTAAAGCAAGACAAAAAAATTGCATTGTTACAAAAATAAGTTGTGCAAAATAAAGCAATAGTGAGTTAGTATTCATGGACTGTTCAGAAATCTGATGGTGGAGGCAAAGAAGCTGGTCATAAAACATTGATTCAGAGATCAATTTTACCTGGATGTTAAGGGAATGGAGCGATATGAGATTTCAACAAGACATCCTTTTATTGAATGTGATCAATTCACAGATCACTGCTGACTTTGGTATGGCAACGTACTAAAAACTGTACCATGTGTTGTTAAATGTGGCTTGTATTTCATTGGCATCTGAACAAAGAAAGTGACGTTCTGGTGTGGTGAGTACAATGCTTACATTAACCAAGGCTCGTAGAGGAGAAAAGGATTGCGTAGAAGTGGAGTCATGGTGCGAGATGGGAGATTATGTTTGAAGACTATGCTCTGCTCTCATTGGCCGTCAACTGCAGCAACAGTCATGGCCCTCTTAGTGTTGGTTCCTAATGGAAGTTTAGTGATGCAACTCCTTGCATTGGTTTGTTGCTACATTCATGTGGTTGTTCACCCTCTGGACATGAAAGGGATCATGTCTCGTGCAACGTGTTTAGGGACCTGGCACTGTGTGGTGTGTGGGTTGTGGGCTAAGGTGTATGATGAAGCTGGTGATGTGTGCAAGGCAAGAATGTTGATTGACAGATGTTGTTGGTACATGAGCCATGGGCTGTGATCAATTGAATAGTGCCAGAAGCTGCTGGTGCAGTTGGTAAGAAGTGGGAATTTGAAGATACATTGGCAGACCTTGACAGCTTGTGGCAAGGTGTTGAATTTACTGAGGTTTTGCCTTTTGGTCCTTGGGTCCTCTCATTCATTTCCTGGTCTATCATCTCCCGCTACCTTCTCAGTTTTTAAATGGAAAACCACCTGGCCCTCTTTGGGCACAGGCCATCACTCCTTCATTCCACTTCCTTGAACAAAGACCACAGTGCAATATCTGAAAACGGTCACTTGTAAAGAGTCTTCCAACTCTTTAAAAGGAGCTTGCTGGCTTGAAATTGTTTTTGTTACCAGCCAAAGTATTCAGTCAATGATCAACGCTAGCTGGCCACTGCAATTCCTATAATAAGTAGGCAGTATGATGCTTCCTACATTATACTGAACTAGCGCACATAACAAACCCTGTACCATTCTTAGAGTACGATCAAGTTTAAGCCTATTCCTGTTAAACATAATTAATACAGTATACACAGTATTTTAACATTAATATGAAAATACAATCCACTACACTTAAAGAAAATCAGAGATGGTGATGGAGGGAGAGAGAGAGATAGTGAAGGGCAGTGGCAGTGATTTTTTTAAACCCTGGCTCTTTCCCGCATGTGCCTTTTCCTTTTACCTGCCCAACGAGTTATAGCTCCAGACATTTTACATATGTGATCCTTCTTATTGAGAGGATTAATGGTATTTGCTGGCTCCATTTCACAGCTTGAGGTTCTCTGCAGGCACTGCAAGTCTTGGCCGGCTAAACAGCCAGGCAATCAGGTGACACATCCATTATGAAGTTAACCCTTTATGGCAAGGGAGCCAAAAAAAGGTCTGAGTGTGAGCCCTTTCATGCCACGACTGTCCGCAGCTCAGTTGTTTTCACAAATGTTGCTGCTGTGAAAACAGTTTTAGCCAACTGTGTATTCAATTACCCTGGAGAATTCCTTGGGTGTGTAATTCCAGTCACAGATTGAGAAAGGAGCAGTGAAAAGAGACGCAATGTACTGTGTAACAGTGAGCATCTCCAATCAGCTGAGGGGGGAAAATTACATTCCATTCCCTCTATTGGCAGCCACTCTCTGAAAATAGTTCAGAGATCCAATTTAACTTGAGAGTTGAGGACATTTATGTAGAAGAGCTGTAAATGTATGTCCTGGTGGTTGTAATGCAGGAACCAGTAAAAGCTGAGTGACTGTAAATGAGCAGCTAAGAGAAATAACAAAAAAAAACACAAGCTCTGAGTTAGATGTTCTGAAAGACAGAAGCTGGAGATTGTTGTCCCAGCTACTGAGATAAAGCTATATTACAAGTAATTAATGGCAGCTGCAAAAGACACATGACATTCATGACATACATGAATCACTGCTTCAGCACTGTGGCGTACAACAAAGAAGAATGGATTCTATGTGTTACTACACCTTCAAAGGTCTCTCTCCCCTAAACACAGCTATATGGTAATGGCACAGGCAGGAGAAAAATATGTGAACTAGAACTGGCCAATGATGAGCGAGGCCATGTGAGTGATATTGGAGCCGTATGCATTCTATTTAGCTGATATCAAACACTGTTTAATGAAAGTTAAATAGTTTCTGTGCAGTGCATGCAAAGGGATGTGGGCTGGAACTGATTAGATTTCCACTGAGGGGTCTGTCAGCATATTGTTCCTCAGATGTATTCCCTGCTCTGAGTTCAGAGCTGCCAGAGTTCCTGCAGTCCATTACCAATACACAAAAGACTTATGCAGATACCAGACATAAGCAAATACCGGCCATGTTGGGAAAAGGATGGAGGCTTTTGTTCGTGGTGTTAATGTAAAAATATATCTTTGTGATTGGAAAAAAATACCGGAATAGTAATTTATAATGGTATTTTTTTATGTAGTGTATCTAGTCCTGTAGCAAAAAGGACCAAATACATATATTATTAAGTACATGCACTGTGAAGATAAGTATTTGATTGTGCATAATACAGAGTAGTGTCTGTACACTGTCTCTTTGATCTTTGATTTGCTGCTCTTAAAGGCACAGCACACTGTGCTTTTCAGACAGCAGAATGCATAAGCAAAATGAGCTGCAGAATCTGGATCATTTTGTTTCAGTGTGGCAGTGCCAGGTGTTAACCAGTCCTGTACCTGTTTATCTGGACTTAATCCAATTTGTGAGAATTGCATTATGATAACAAAACTCCACTCAGGATTATGAATTCAATCCAAGAATTAAGCAATACATGTGACTTTGTGCAGAATATGGACAGCATAAATCGGCAGAAAATAAACATTTTTATATACTTGGAGTTGAACAATTACTGAATTAAAATGAAGTATTATGGTTATGTATTTTGCTTTGGGCAAAGCATTTTTCTTTGAGCTGGAGGAAATCAGGTCAGGCAGCATTTGTGGAAATGAATAAACATTTGATGTTTTGGGCTGAGACCCTTCTACAGGACTGAGTTTTTTTTTGTTGTGTATTACAGTAGTTAAAGTTCTTAATGTTTGTAGTGGATGGCCTTCAGTAATCACCGTGGACTTCATGCATGTTAGAGAACAGACTTCTGAATCAGATATTTGTAAATCTAGGCCCGTGTGACATTATCAGCTATGTCATTTGTACATTTAGAGGCGGATGATATAATTCCTATCTATGGGGTTTAGGTTGCTTTAAAAATATGTTGTGCACTCTGATTTTGGAATGATATCGCTTAGGATACAAACAAGCCAACAAGTTATCCGATTCGTGTTAATAGGATTGACAATGAATGCTCGATGGATGGCACAGTGGTGCAGATCATACAGTTGGAATCCTTCCAGCTTCACCAACCTGGGTTCATTCCTGAGCTCTAGAGCTGTCTGTGTGCAGATTGCTTGCTCTCTCAGTGACCATGAATGCTTGGGTTTCTACCCATATTGCAAAGACATCAATTGGTAGATTACTTGGCCACTGCAAAATTTGCTTTTAATGTGAGTGATAGACTCTGGGGAATTTTACTGTAAGTGTGGGGTTCTGTGTAGGATTGGTGAAAATGAATGCTTGGTAGTCCATACGCACTCAATGGGCCAACAGGCCTCTTTTCATGCTTTTGACTCTACATCAACAATTCATGTTGGTTAACAAATATATTCCGGCTGGTGGTCAGTGACATCTTTCAGAATTTACCGTGGGCACTGAGATTTGTGTGCGTTGAATAAAAGGGGGGTGGAAGTGGGAATGGTGGTTGAAAAAAAATTGCTTTATCCATTTGTACATTGAAAATCCTTTCTATTTTCCAAGGAAGAGCAATGGATTGGGGGAGGGTGTGTGTTTTTTTTGGTTGCATGGAGAATCAACTTAATTTGCCATGAGCAATTTTTAGCCAGATGTGTGGCAAGTTATGCACAGATATATACTGCACCAATATGCACCGGTGCAGCTAAGAGAAAAGGATAATGGCTAACATTTCAATATTTTGTTCTTTTGGAGGTGGATGTCACGGGCAAGACTGCCATTTATTGTCCCTCCCTGAATGTTGCTGATCCCAGGAGGCAGTTAGAGTTAGTCACATTGGTGAACAGCAAACTAGTTAAGGTTGGGAGATCTCCCCTCCTGGAAGGCATTACTGAACCAGATGGCTTTTTGTGATAATCTGGCAATTTTATCACTATTCCGATACTTGCTTTTAATTCCAGATTTACTTAATTACTTGTATTTGAATTCTCCAGCTGTCGTGATGGGATTCGGACTGAAGTCCAGGCTCTGAATATCCATCCAGTAATTTAACCACAATGCCAAGCTAATATTGAACTAGTATTCCTTCATTATGGTTCTCTCTGCTGTGAAGCACCATTCTGTGTGGCAATAACAGGTGTATATCTTTTGTGAAGGGATGCTTTTGACAGGGTTGGTTAATTGTGTTCTAACTGGAAAAGTGTGTATGTTACACATAGAGGACCTATCACAGCCTCTCCAACAAGAGACAGCGCTCAATTCTTTGCCAACTGCTTCTTAAAGTTTATTGTACTGACTAAATGGAGCAAGCAGTTTCAAAACAATCCTACAATACAAGCTTATTCAGGAGTTTGATGTACAATTGCAGACCTGCAATTAGGCTGACTGTTGGACAGCAGCTGCCCATAAGCTTCAGCCATGATGCTTCACTACACTGTAGTGAATCTTGCTCTAGTCTTGACTTGGGGTAAACTTAACAGCATAGCCAAAAGAAAAACCAGGGGAAATACCTTTAATTTGCAATTGGTCACCTGTAGTAAATGAAATGGTTCTGTGGCTGATGAGCTGACAAGCTTCCAAACGGAGAGTCATCCACTTTTACTGCTGCCCTGTAATCTCAATACGTGATGCATTAGAAGTGGACGAGCTATTAATAGTCAAAGAAGTGCGTGTGTGTGTGTGTGTGTGTGTGTGTGTGTGTGTGTGGGAGGGGGGTGGGGGGTTAGGTGAACTATCATCCTCAAGGCAAAAAGTGCAAAGTACCGTGCTTAGCTTTGTATTTGGATTCACCCATCTCCCATTAGGTCCAGTGCTGAGGACAAGCAGAGGTGTGGGAGCTTGTGGGGTGCAGTGTCCAGATGGGTTAAAGCTAGTATTGGAGGATGGAGAGGATGTGATACAGGAATCTGGTAAGTAGGGTGGAGCCCTCATCAGAGAGGCATAAGCAAGGTATCCTGGTTGGTGTTGGTCAGAGAGGTGGGAGCTAGGTGGATAGGAAATTAAGAGAGCAGCAAGCCCTGGAGTCATTGGCAGAATGGTGGGTGTGGTGATGGATACAAGCTCTAAATCTAGAACACAATGAATATTGACCAAGTGACATCAAAATGATGGCTGGTGTTAATGTGTATGCCTTTGGGCAAATGTGGTCCAATGCAAGGAAGACTTGCATCCAACTTGTGGAAGTTTAAAGCCATGTCTCTTTAATGTCGTTGGGCAGAGCATACCAATGCTGTGTTTCAGTAGATTAGTTTTAGCCCCAGTAATCACTCAATAGTGTAATATTTCTCAGCATTACCTATTTTAAGAGCTATTTATCATTTACCCACTTGGTCCATGCCAACCATGTTGCAAATCTAAGCTAGTCTCATTTACATGTGGCTCATGTTCCTTCTAAACCTTTCCTGTCTAACTGTTTTTTAACTTTTACTATCCTACAATCAACAACTTCCTCTGGCAGCTCATTTTTATATATAGATCTCCCTCTGGGTGAGAAAGTTGCTATTCAGGTTTCTATTGAATCCCAGCCCTCTCACCCTAAACCTGTGCCCAGTAGTTCTTGAGTCCCCTGGGAACAAGACATCACTTCTATGCTCCAATGATGAAAGTCCCAGACTTCTTAACCTCTGTCCATAAGTCAGTCCCTTGAGCCCTAGCAACATCCTCATAAATATCTTCTGCACTCTTTCCATTTTAATAGCATCTTTCCCATAGCATGGTGTCCAAACCAAATGCATTACGATTGAAACATCCCCATTCTATAGAAAATTGCACTTGCCTGTGCATGCCAGGAACTAGAAAAAAATGGAAAGTGAACTACAAAGCATTAAGTTAAGCATTAAGTTGGCTAATAAAATAAATATTATGCAACATGAATATTCGTGTATTGTTAATGTACCTGCATACTAGTCACACTGCCTGCTACATTTATGTAGGTATTTTAAACTGTCTTGGAACAGCAAGTAAAGGAAATTGTATTACTAGGGTAGAATTCACATGGTAAAATTGGTAAAAGAATTCTTGGTCTGCCTTCATTACTTTGCTCTTAATGCTACTTCATTTTGCTGAAATGTTTGTGAACTTCAATTTGCACCATAGGATTTTGAGGTCTTTATTACAGCCACCTGGTTTTAGATTATTAACAGTATGAGAGTCTTGAATACTTCAGTCAGAATCAGGTTTATTATCACTGACATATGTTGTGAAATTTGTTTAGCAGCAGCTGTACAGTGCAATACATAAATTATTATAGGTTATAATAAGAAATAGTGCAGTAAGAGAGGAAATAGTGACGTATGGACCTTTCAGAAATCTGGCAGAGCTGAAGGAGTTGCTCCTAAAATGCCGAGTGTGTGTTTTCAGGCTCTGGTACATTCCTGATGGAAGCAATGAGAAGAGGTCATGTACTAGATGCTGCCTTCATGAGGCACTACCTTTCCAGAATGTTCCTGATAGCAGGGAGGCTGGATGAGTCTGCCACCTTTGCAGCTTTTTTTTCAATCTTGTGCTTTGTGTCTCCATACCAGTTGGTTGGAATGCTGTCCATGATGCATCTGTAGAAATTTGCTGCTCTTTGGCAACATCACAAATCTCCTCAAACTCCTGATGAAGTACAACTACTGGCATGGCTTCATGATTGGGCCAAGGGAAGATTCTCTGAGCTGTTAACGATAAGGAACTTGAAGCTGCTCACCCTTTTCACTGCTGACCCCTCGATGAGGACTGGTGTGTTGTCTCCTAACTTCTGCTTCCTGATGTCCACTATCAATTCCTTGGTCTTGTTGGCATTGAGTGCAAGGTTATTGTTGCAACACCACTCAACCAGCTGAGCTATCTCCAGTATGCCTCCCCATCACCACCTGAGTTTCCACCAGCAGCAGATGAGTCATCAGCAAATTTATAGATGGTGTTTGAGCTGTGTATAGCCACAGAGTCCTGAATGTAGAGTGCGTAGAGCAGTGGGCTAAGCATGCTTCCTTGAGATATGTCCGTGGTGATTCTCTATCAGAGTGGAAATGGGATGGCATCTATTCTAAGCCTTTACCTGACTATTTAGAAGTTGACCTTTTTTCATTTGCATCTGTGACAATTTCCCAATAAAGTATACCCAATGGGAAATTGGATCATGCACTTTCATACACAGTTCACATTAAGCTTTTGATTGTCACTTGCTTACTCAATAACGGCACAAGTCATACAACACTTATCTTCCTTCAGCAGTTAAAGGTTTTTGATGGAACCTATCATTCCTAAGTAAAGTGTTGCAAAATAGAATTAGCATTGCAACAACATTTAAAGGGTTACCATTCTCATAATGTGTTATATGAAGTATTATTTCAGTTTTCAGGATATTTGAAACATTATCAATCCTTGGCCACTAATCATAGCTTTGTATACCTGTACACTGCATAGCAAAATCAATTTTCCTGATCATTCCATATCTTGCAGCAACATGGGGACATTCAGGCCACTTGGGGTAGGTGGCGTGATAGTGTTAGCCACAGACAGATTGTGAGTCCTATCCGTTATGTTGACCCTAACCTTCATGTAGCTGCTGTGCAACTGTCAGAAGGATTGGTCTGTTCAAGTAACGGTCCCCTTCCCAGAGATCAACATGGCAAAGATACAGCAATTGGCAAATTCTTGAGCAGATCCCACTGGCAATTGTGCAGATCCCGTTTTAGTGTTTCATCTTGCTGCTAATGCACTTAAAGCAACCTTTTGGCCAATTTCATGATTGTTTTTTGTTAACGATCCAGTTTGGTAGATGCAGAATATGAGCAAGCTCCAATTCCCAGACAATTATTTTTATAATAATTGCTTGTCTTCACCACCATCTTGTGCCACATGGCTTCCAGATCTGCTTTCAGTTTCTCAGTTCAGACCCACTGAGGACCCCCAGGTACTCACTTTCAATTGACTGCTTCTCCCTCTGCATTCTACGTACCACCCTTTCCACCATGTGGAGATAACCCTCTTCCAATTGCTGCCACAGCTCTGGGCCTCTCTCTCATCTACCTGCAGTGGACCTCTCTGATACTTTAAACTCCACCAGATCCATACCATCATCTGCTGGTTCTTTGCCTTCCTTACGTCCAGCAAGGATCAGAAGATCACCCATCTCCAGACTGCAGATTCCTCCATCTCCAACTCTAACATCCCTCGACATCCATAGACAGTGATCCTTGCTGCCTCCTGCTCGAACCTCAATTTCATTAGATGCCCCCAGATTATGATTCTCTCCAAATCCATCACTGGCCCTGATGCTTCTGGACACTTCTGTACTGGTGACACGGCCATCGCCGACACCAGTTCCAACAATCCCGAGCAGATCCAAAACCCAGATTCCACCACCGTCAATGATGGTGGTGACCATCATTCTGACCCTGGACACCTTCAAACTGCCAATTGTGCAGCCCCTAGCTCTGGGTCCAGCCTGGACCCTGACAGCCGGCACCTCCTGGTCGAGACTTTATGTGCTGCTGCTGGACCCCCAGTCTCCCCTTCCTCCAGAAGCACTCTGCTATCCCGTGTCTCTCAGGCTCCCTGTCAGCTCTTGCGTCCATGGAGCTTCCATCTTCCTCCATCCCCACCTACCCTGTAAACCCCAACCCTCCCCTCTCCTCATTTTGTCCTCAGTAAGGGCCTCACCTTTGACCCCTTCACCTGCACCTCAGTGAATTACACACCCACACATTGTTAAGCTTGTCTTCTGTTGCCTCCATCACCAAGTCCTCTTCTTTGACAGGTATTCCACAACCAGTGCTGATGACCTTCTCCCGTCTGCAACCTTCCACCTCCTCTTGGACACTCCATTTTGGTTCTCTGCCTGCTTTGGAGCTTTGCATTTCTAATTGCTGACAAGACATCAACTGTCAAAACTCCTCTCTCCTCCTCCAACCTGACCCCTTTTGCCCACAATGCCCTCCACTCTCTCCTTACTAATCACAACCTTACCAACAGACCTGCAGACAATTGGGGTGCTGTTGTAGTGTGGCATACTGAAACTACCTTGCTGAGGCTGTGAAAACTCGCTGACACCTCCTCATACCTACCCCTCAAGGAGATCCCCAATCCACACCATCAGAAAACTGTCTTTGATACTATCACTGACCTCATCCACTCAGGAGAACTCCCAACTGCTGCTACCAAATTTACATTTCCGTTACTCTTCACTGCTTGCTCCTACCTCTTACCCGAGATCCACAATCTGGACTGCTGGGTAGGCCTGTTGTCTCTGCCTGCTCCTGCCTGAATGAATTCATGTCCTTGTTTCTCAACTCCGTTCTATCCCCTTGGTTCAGTCCCTTCCCGCCCACACCACGATATTTCTCACGACCTTGATCTACTCAGTAACTTCCAATTCCCTGGCCATGACTGCCTCATCTTCACCATGCACTACTGCACTTTTATCTCCCAACAGGAAGGCCTCAAAGGCCTCTGCTTCTTTCTTGACAGAAGACTCAACCAAATCCCCCTCCACCTCCTCCCTCCTCTGTCTGGTAAAACTGGTTCTCTCCGTGAACAATTTTTCCATTGATTCCTCTCCCTTTCTCCAAATCCAAGGGTAACCATGGGCACAAGCATGGGTCCAAACTATGCCTGCCTCTCCGTTGGCAACGTAGAAAAGTCTATGTACGAAGCCTTACCTGGTTATGCTCCCCAACCCTCCCTCTGCTATATTGATGGATGCATTGGTGCTGCTTCATGCACCCAAGCTGAGCTTGTCAATTTCATCAACTTTGCCTTTGACTTCCATCTTGCCCTTTTCACTTAGGCCATCTCTAACACCTCCCTTCCCTTTTTTTGATATCTCTGTCTCCATCTCTTGAGACAAACTGTCGACTAACATCTTTATAAACCTGGTTCCCATAGTTATCTTCCCACCCTATCTCATGTAAAAAATGCTTTTCCCTTTTCACAGTTTCTTTGTCTTTCCCACATCTGTTCCCAGGATGCCACTTTCCATTCCATTCCAGAACATCAGAGATGTCCTCCTCCTTTAAAGAACGTGGTTTTCCCTTTATTGATGCTGTCCTCACCTGCGTCTTCTCCATTTCCTGTACATCTGCACTTACCCCATCTTCCCACCGTCATAATAGAGTCTTGCATCCAACGCATTATCCTCTGCACTTTTTGCCATCTCCAAAGAGACCTGACCACTAAATCTTTACCTCCCCTTACCCCTGCTTTCTGCAGGAATTGCTCCCTTCACAATTCCTTTGTTCATTTGTCACTCTCCACAAATCTCCCTCCCAGCATATATCCCTGAAGCAGCATAACTGCTACATCTTCCCATGCAGCACATCTCTCATGTCCGTTCAGGGTTCCAAACAGTCCTTCCAGTTCACTTCACCTGTGAATCTGCTGGGGTTCTTTATTGTGTCCAGTGCTCTTCTACAATGGTAAGACCTGTCGTAAATTGGGGGACTGATTCGCCAAGCACCTCCATGCCATCTACCACAAACAAGACTTCCCGGTGGCCAAACATTTTAATTCAGATTCTCACTTCCATTTTCTGATGTGTCAATCTCTTAAGTCAAGATGAAGTCATCCTCTTGGCAGAGCAACACCTTGTATTCCTTCTGAGTACCCTCCAACCTGGTGGTATGAATATTGCTTTTTCCTTCCGGTAAACAGAATTTCACACCACACCCCACCCCCTTCAATCCGTGACCTGTTATTTCTTCTCAACTGCCTATTACTTCCCCCTGGGTCCTCTCCTCCTTTCGCCTATTGTCCACTCTCCTCTCCTATCAGATTCTTTCTTCTCCAGCTATGACGTTTCCCACCCCACGTGGCTTCACCTATCATCTTCTAGCTAGCCTCTTTCCCTCCCCCACAACTTTTAATCCAGACATCTCCCCTATTCCCTCGCAGCCTTGGCCCGAAATATTGACTGTTTACCCTTTTCCATAGCTGCCCGCTGACCTGCTGAGCTCCCCCAGCATTTTGTGTGTGTTGCAGTTATTTTAATACCTCAATACTTATATTGTTTTTAAAAAAAAGTAAATGGAAATTTTTAAGAAGACTGTTCCTTCTGGACTGGAACAAATTTCTTGCTGGAAGTCTCGATCTAAAGAAAAGGATGTGAAGTAACAGTAATGTTAATGCCACATCAAATGCCAGTGCAAGTTAATGGAACATCCCAAAGAACTCCTTCTACATTCTACATTGGTCGGGTTAGACAACTGGGTAAAATGGTCTGCCTTAGCAGTTATCCTTCTAGGTGTGGAGCTGATTAAGTCCATACAACCCTGCCATCCAGCCATCAGAGAGCAAGGGTGTCCAGATGATTTTTGCTGACCTCTTTTCATTGAGAGTCAGAGGCGATGCTGGGTATTTTAAAATGTGTCAAAATAAAACACTGGACCTGTTCCTATATATCCAAGGACACTGGCAGGCTGGAGAGAAATGATGGAAGTCCTGGCTGAGATATGTTTGTGACAGGTGGCTAATGTGCCTTTGTGCAAGGAAGGTGGCAAAGAAAAACCTGGGAGCTATAAACAGGTAAGGAGAATATGTGGTAGGTAAGCTATTGGTGGGGATCCTGAGGGATAAGATCTGTATGCGTTTGGAAAGACGAGGGTTGATTAGGTATAGTCCGTGTGGCTTTGTACATGGGAGACCATGTCTCATGAATTGAATTGTTTGATCTTCTATCACAACTTTGAAAAAGACAATGAGGTAGCTTATGTAGATATCAGTAAAGTCTTTGATAAGGGTCTCACACAGACAAAATGCTGAAGAAACTCAACAGGTCAGGCAATATCTATTGAAATGATTAAACAGTTGACATTTTGGGTCAAGACTCTTCAGGTCTGGAAAGAAGTAACCAGTATAAAAGGAAATGCAAAGAGGGTGGAGCAAAAGTTGGGGGATGATAGATGCATCCAGGTGAGATGCAGGTGGGGGAGAGGGGGTGTGGGAATGATGTAAGAAGATGGGAAGGTGATTGGTGGAAGTGACAATGGGATGAAGAGATAGAATCGGATAGAGGAGATGAGGAAGGGAATTGGAGGGTGGAAAGTGTGGATAATGGGTAGATTAAGAGAGCGGAGGAGGGGAACAGAGAAGGGCTACTGGATGTGGAGCGATATGGTAAAGCAAATGGGTAGGGAGGGGTGATGGAGGGGACTGGTTACCAGTAGTTGGAGAAATTGATGTACATGCCACAGGATGCAGGCTGTTTATTGCAAGAACTTGAGAAAATGTAACAGCTGTTCTGCGCACTGTAAGATTACACAAGCAAAGGAATGAGTAGGGATTTGTCATTGGATTTTGAGAGGATGCTTCCCCCCCACAGTGGGGACCACAGTAAAAAACCACAGTGGTCAGGTCTCTGGCACTGAGTCTAGCTCAATGGTTTAGAATTGAATTGAATTGACTTTATTACTTACATCCTTCATATACATGAGGAGTTACGTCTCCATCTACATGTGCAATGTACAATTTATAGTAATTTATAATAGTACCTATGACAAAATAATATAGAAATGCAGTTGAGTCAGCATAAATTAAGTAGTCTGATGGTCTGGTGGAAGAAGCTGTCCCGGAGACTATCGGTCCCGGCTTTTATGCTGCGATACCGTTTCCCGGATGATAGCAGCTGGAACAGTTTGTGGCTGGGGTGATTCATGCTCCCAGTGATGCTTTGGGCCTTATTTACACACCTGCCTTTGTAAATGTCCTGAATAGTGGGAAGTTCACATCTACAGATGCGCTGGGCTGTCCGCACCACTCTCTGCAGAGTCCTGCGATTGAAGGAGGGAAGAGAAGAGGAGTGCAGTAGTGATAGGGGATTCCATGGATAGAAGATCACACAGATTCATGAAAGAAACATTTGGATGGTATGTTGTCTCCCAGGTGTCGGGGTCAGGGATATCTTGGATTGCATCCTTAGCAATCACCAAAGGGCATAGTACATATTGGCACCAAGGACAAAGGTAGAAAAACGGAGGTGGATGATATTTCAGATGAATGAGTGGTTGAGAAATCAGTGTGGGGACAGGGCTTCAGATTTATGGATCAATGAGATTTCTTTTGGGGAAGGTATGACCTGTACAAAAAGAACGGGTTATACCTAAGCTCAAACAAGACCAATCTCCTTGAGGGCACATTTGTGAGAATTGTTGGGAAGGTTTAAAGTACTTTTACAGGGGGAGAGGGACTGGAGTGATAAGGCTAAAGATGGGGCTGTTGATAAATAAATTGATGCAATGGGTGGTGAGATTGAGAAAGGACAAGCAGATAATTGGGCAAAATTGCAATCTGTGAGATGAGTTGAAGTGTAACATGGGACAAAATCAAAAAGGGTGATAAATACAGGACTGGAAGTGTAATTTTGAATGCATGCAGTATACAGGATAAGGTAGATGATCTTGTAGTGCATTTGGAGATTAGCAGGTATGACGTTGTGGGCATCACTGAGACATGACTGAAGGAAGATCATAGTTGAGAGTTTAACATCCAAGGATACACATTGCATTGAAAGGACAGGCAGTGGGTGTGGTTATGTTGGTAAAAAAAATGTTATCAAATCCTTGTAAGAGGTGACATAGGATTGAAAGAAGTAGAATCCTTGTGGGTAGAGTTAAGAAACTGCAAGAGTTAAAAAGATCCTGAATGGAAATTTCATACATATCTCCAGTAGCCAGGATGTGCAGTAAAAATTACAATGGGAGATAGAAAAGGCATGTAAAAAGAGCAATGTTACGATAGTAATGGGGGAATTTCAATTTGCAGGTAGCTTCAGAAAATCAGTTTGATGCTGGATCCTAAGAGAAAATTCGTTGAGTGCCTACTTTCCAGTCCTGATGAAGAGACTCGGCCCGAAAGATTGACATTTTTATTCATTTCCATAGATGCTGCCTGAACTGAGTTCTTCCAGCATTTTGTGCATGAGTTGCTCTGGATTTACAGCATCTGTAGAACCTCTTCTGTATTTAATAAAGATCTGTGTGATAGGGCGCTGTGGAAAGTTAGATTGGATAGGATCCAGGGAGAACTGGCTAATTGGATACATAATTGGCTTGATGCCAGAAAGCTGAGAATGATTGCGGAAAACTCTGTTTTTGGACTGGAGATCTGTGACAAATGGTTTTCCCCAATGGTCAGTTCTAGGCCCATTGCTACTTGATATCTATATCATTGATTTAGATGAGAATTGGCCAAGTGGCTAAGGCATTAGTCTAGTGAACTGAAGGTCGCTAGTTCGAGCCTCAGCTAAGGCGGCGTGTTGTGTCCTTAAGCAAGGCACTTAACCACACATTGCTCTGTGACAACACCAGTACCAATCTGTATCGGCCCTTGCCCTTCCCTTGAACAACATTGGTGGTGTGGAGAGGGGAGACTTGTACCATGCGCAACTGCCAGTCTCCCAGGTCTGCGTCTCCCAGGTCTGCGTCCTGGAAACTTCCCAAGGTGCAAATCCATGGTATCTTGAGACTAATGGATGCTTATTATTATTAGATGAGAATGAACAAAACATTGTTAGGAAGTTTGCACATGACACTAAATAGCTGGTGTCATTGACAGTGAAGATGATTATCAGGAATTAGAGGGATCTTGATCAGTTGGATAAATGGGCTGAGGAATGGCGACTAGTTTAATTCAGATAACTGTGAGGTGTTACATTTTGGAAAGACAATTGAGAAGTTAGATTTTCTCAAATATTTGGGGAGAAGGCACGGAACTGGGGTTGAGGGATAATAAATCAGAGCATACTTAATGAGCTGATTGGCCTAACTCTGCTCCTAAGTCTCATGATCTTGCTCTGAAACCTCATTTTTAATAATGGGCTCCAACATCTTACCAACTACTGAAGTCAGGCTAACTGGCCTTTAATTTTCTGCCTTTTACCTCCATCCCTTCTTAGAAAGTAGAATGACATTTACAATTTTCCAATTATTTGGCACAATTCCTGAATCTAGTGTTTCTTGAAAATGCCTCCACAATCCCTTCAGCTACCTCTTTTAGAACCCCAGATTGTTGTCCATCAGGTCTAGATTACTTATCTACCTTCAGATCTTTCAGCTTCTGAGCACTTTCTCTCTAGTAATAGCAACTGCACTCACCTTTTGCCCCCAGACACGTTTGAATTTCTGGCATACTGTTGGTGTCTTCCACAGTAAAGACTGAAGCAAAGTACTTATTAAGTTTGTCTACTTTTCTTTTGTCCCATTACTACCTCTCCAGCATCAGTTTCCAGTGGTCCAGTGGTCTCTCTCGCCTCTTTTCCACTTTACGTATCTGAAAAAAACTTTTGCATATCTTCTTTGATATTATTGGCTAGCTTACCTTCATATTCCATCATTTCTCTCCTTATGCATTTTTAGTTGCTTTCTGTTGGTTTTAAAAAACTTCCCAGTACTCTAGCTTCCCACTAATTTTTGCTGTATTATATGCCTTCTCTTTTGCTTTTATGCTGTCTTTGACTTGCCAGCCACAGATGCCTCATCCTCCTTTTGGGTGTCTCTATCCTACACCTTCGGAATTGTTCCCAGAATCTCTAGCCATTACTGTTCTGCCATCATTCCTGATGGTGTACCCTTTGAATTAACTTTGGCCAGCACCTCTCTCGTGCTTTCTATATTTTCCTTTACACTGATATATCAGATTTTAGCTTTGCCCTCTCAAACTTTAGGGTGAATCCGATCATATTATGATGACTGTCTCCTAGGGGTTCTTATACCTTCAGCTCCCTAATCAAATCTGTATAGGCCATTAGGGAGATGGTGTTCATTACACATGTATTCTGTAGACTGCTTCCGTAAATCACTGCTCTGACTCTTTTATTTTCATCTAGGTATCATAAAAAATGATTATTATCATTGAGAAAGCTATGGGGAAAGTTAACCCCCAAAACCCTGTACCCTGTTAAAATTTGGGGTGACAAAACAATCCCATCTTTCTAAGGAGGAAGCCAGGAAGTTTTTGAGACCAAGTGATTGATTAATGGCTGAAATTGCATTTGCTCTTTTTATTCCAATATGTGAGCACTTCTTTTCATCTGGTCCTTCCATATTGTATCAATATGTGCAGCATATTATGATAGTTATGCATTTAAGCTAATCCTTTCTGCTTAATGCTAAACAATCACTTGGTCTTTAATGAGCAAATCTGCACAAGAATAAATAATTCTGTAGTTTAACAGATGTATAAACCTACCCACCTTGCCAGTGCACAAAACAGAAGGCTATGTTAGCTTATGAGTCTATGAACACCTACTTTAACATCACATCAATGAAAACATGGAGCTAAATTTGTCCTGCAAAATGATCAAGATAATTAAAAGTACTAAGTGACTATTTTATAGGTTATTAAGTCTTTCATACCTT